>NC_046371.1:25271193-25639656 GCF_011125445.2 Fundulus heteroclitus
AACTAGAGGCCATATAAACGTGTACGTCGCTTTGAGAGCTGACGTGGTGCAACAGCTGAAAGCTTTTTCAATCGTTACCAAGTATTTTATCTGATTTCATGCTGACAAAGCCTATGGCAGAGAAGGAGGGGGGGGTATTAGTCTCCATTTTTGTTAAGCTAAATTGCACAATGATCCCTCCGTCTTAAAATATATTGTGCTTAGAATAATAATGTGAAACACATTTTTATACAAATACAAACCTGCGGTATAGATGTACATTCACCATTATTTCTTAATAATAATAATAATACTAATTTACAAATTTTATAAAATAGGTTTCTCAGAATATAACAAGCTACTCTCCCCACTACAAGGTTACACAATCAACATCACCGATGAATAAGCATTTGATCTGTGCAGCATGAACCTAAAGTATCATCTGAGGACACGCACACACACACACACGAGCGTACACACACACACACACACGCACACAGTCTCATTTGATGAGTGTGCAAAAACCAAGGGTTTTCTCTACAAACTGGTTTCATACACATGGCTATTCTCTATGCTGGCTCCCACTGCGGGGGGGAATCCACCACACGTTGCATCAGGCTTAACGAACGTGTGATAACCCATTTGTTATTGCCACTTTCTGATTGGACACGCTATGTATCATTTGGAGGTGATCTTGGTGCCAAGAAGGCAAGTCAGGTTCACCTAGGGGACATTCTTGATATTTTTTTTGTTGTCATCGTCAATGTTTTTTTTTTTATTTAAGTGCACTTAACTGGCACCGGATATTAATCATAAAGTATTGTCTCTCTGCTTTTTGGATTTTCAAGTAATAGACAAGGGACTGGGCTAATTTTTTTTTTCTTAAACATCTCACTTTCCCTACTCCAAGGCACTGCTTTAACTGTAAACACGATGGCAGACTGATTGAAAGCAGGAAACAAAAAGTGCCAGAGCTCTTTGTGTATTGTAAATTTGCAGTGCAGGCCATGGCACATAAGAGACGGGGTCAGGGTTCGGGGGAGGACAAGTTTTCATACAGTTCTATACAATCTATTGCAATGGCTTACATGCACACTGAAGTATGTGTGTTAGATATACAAATATCTGTTTGCAAACTGAAGAGAAAGTGCTCCGCGTGTCCATTTAAAAATTCTTCCTGTACAATAAATCATCTATTTATATAATATTAATCTTAACTTTAAGTCAAACAAGTCCTGCAGTCTTTATAGCTTTCTTAACGACAGTACATCTGAGCTTGAAGGGCAAAGCTTTAGCAGAAGTTTCCCACTGATTACTAATCAGGCTTCCTTCACAATTTCCCAAAGGTTTTCAAACTGGTGCAGAACAGAAGCCCCCTCCCAAAAGCTCTCTGCTTTGTCTTGATATCAGGTATTTTAACATGTCCACTTGAAACCTACCGAATCGCTCATACAGTACAGTTAAGCAAAACGATGAGCAGACTGTTGTCTTTGCAGCCATCAGAGAACATTAGCTCTGGCATTATTCTGGCTGGATATTTGACTATTTTTCCTCGTAATAATTAGCAAAATTCATTTAAATTGGCTGATTTAGATGTGAGCACTAGCGCATTGCTAAAACTGTATAATTTTTGTATAATTACTGGTTAATTATACAAAAACACCCTGTAACACAGGCTTAGATGTGCTTAGAGTGGCGGTTAGTGTCTTCAAATTCTTTGACTTTATCTCAGGCCAACAGCTGGATGGAGTTAAAAGTGATAACATCGGGTCTTCTAACAGGACCGGGATCCCAAACAGAGCCAAGCTGGCTTTGGGGTTGACTAAACAGGCCGACAGACCACAAACTTTGTTAACTATGGCCAACATTTAGTTCCTTATTAAGAAACCAGCCTGTTTAAAAGAAGCCTACGGATTCTGCCAAGGAGAGTGGTCAAATATCCAGTCAGAAGACGGGTGAGGGTTACAAAAAGCGCGTAGTCAAGACGATTCACCGACTACCGGTAGGGCTGCATGTCCACATTTGAGCCGCTGTTTATAATTTTGCAGTTGCATCTTGCACCATTACTCCAGTCTGGAAAAACGGACAGTTCAGATGCATAATTAAAAGCTTTGAATTTCTATGTGCATCTAAACCTCTGACAAACACTGTTTATTTATAGATATATATAAAAAACAAACTAATAATTCTATATTTTAGGAGGAAAACATTGGTTAGTGATCTATGGGAACGTTGTTTCTCCTCTATTCACAGCTTCCATTTAGGTTCTGCTTTCTTTGGCCTCGATTCGCCCAATATTCCAACATGCACTGTGAACTTTGGCAGAATGCAAATCTAGAAAATATATTATGTTTAGAGAGTCCCCCCCCCCCCCCCCACATGTTTCCAAAGTGCCTGATAAGCTGGAGCACCCTGCTGAACTGCAGAGTCTCCTCTAAGATCAATTGTTCTGCTGGCCTAAGACAGATCTGAACTACTTCACAAAGAGCTGCTCTTCTGCTCACACACAGATTCACGCAAACAAAACGCTTTAAGGACCAAAACGCGACACAGCGGAGTAGTTCACTGATCGCCCTCGTTTCCTGGTCCTTTCCCCTCCTTCTGAAGCTCTCGTCATGCTGCCCCACATACAAACTCCCCCCCTAAAAAGACTCCACAAAAGTAGAATATATTGCAATAATATGGCATTAGAAGTACAGTAAAAATTAAGAAAACGAGTAGCCTAGTACTATTACAGAACCACTACATATAAATAGTTAATTTCGCGTACTTTGTAAACCTATGAAAGATGGATACAAGTTGAATGAAGTTTTTTTTTTCTTCTACCAAAGCCAGAGATGAAACCTAAAGCGGGATGTTTTTCTGTTCTGGATTTGTTTGCGTTGTAAAACAGAGACTTTGAGTAAGATTTATCATTTAATAATAATGAACTGAAATTTATTTTTTACATTTAAAAGATTCAAGGCCTAATTGCTGTGACAGAAAACAGTTTATGAATAAAGTATTTAAACAGGCCTACTGACCCAGACTTTGCTAATTGCTTTGTAATATGTCAATAATTCACGGTTAATCCTTATATGGAGCAAGAACTTCATTTCAAAATGTTGAATCTCTAAACAGACAAAGGTTGCTGCACCACAGTACAAGGACTCCTCAGCGTTTCAATTTAGGTTTGAAACTGATTCTGGTCCAAGTCTCCGGCGCAAAATTATTGATTTTTGAACACAGTTTTTTGAAAAATGATGCCTTCCTTAAAACGTAGGAATGTTAACATACGTCACAATTAGAAACTAAATAGTTAAAACTAAAGCAGACGGCTTCACAAACAAAACAAAAATCAAGCTAGGTTTTATATACACAGTCCAAATTAATCGAGGACGCTGACATTTCAATCTCATCAGCGCTTTTTCGTGATGATGATGATTCCAAGGGGACTGTCACCAGGGGGTCTCAGTAGAAACTGCATCTTAAGGTGTGTAGGCTGGAATGGATTTAGAGTTTGTGTCTGTGGTGGGGTTTTTCTGGCAGGTGTGGACGTCTTCGGGTTTTTTTGTTTTGTTTTTTGCAGTAGGAGCACGTAAGTAAGCAGGAGCTTTAGGGTAACAGAGAGTAGTGCTTGGAATTGTGTGCATGCGCTAGCGAGAATGTCGGCTGCACTCGGCTCCCCGGACCCTGCTGGGCTCTACGCACGGACCGAAGCAGCTGCCGCTTCACCAGTTCATGATGCAGTTTCTGTTCAGAGTCATGAAGTACACCTGGCTGCTGCCTCCTGAACGCACCGAAGCAAAGAACACCTGGGGAGCAGCACAGACACAAAGACATGATTAAACCCTGCATCTTTCACAGAACAAGGAGGATTAACTGTGGGAGAGTTTTATTTCATACAACCTTTCATGAAAAGGGACAACGGACGCTGCGCTCGCGTCAGAAAATTCAGACAGTGATTAGTTGGACTTTTCAGCGTTGGGACCAATAGCTATTAAAAAATGTCTTGTGGACCATGTCCCTTATGTGAAGCATTTTTTTTGACAACTACAACATTCTTAAATTATTCTTACCCCCTGAACTTTACCACACTGTCACTTTACAACTAAAAACTACAATGTTTTAGTGGAGTTTATGTGATAGCAGTTATGCACGACTCTGTGTTGTTCTAAGTGGGAAGAAAATGCTATTACTTGCAAAATTTCAAATCAATTTCTGACAAGTGTGGCATGCATTTGTATTTAGAGTCTTGTACTTGGACACCCCTGATTAATTGCAGTCCTCCATTTAGTAAGCAGAGTGAACAAAAGGCATTAAGAGAACCAAGGAACTCTTCAGAAAAGCCACAGATAAAGTTGTAGAGACCTTTAAAGCAGAATTAGGTAACAAAGCAGTGTTTTAAGCTTTAGAAGATCTAAGTGAACAATGTTTAAGCAACCAATTGAAAATGGAAAGGCTATGACACAACTGTGAACCTCCCAAGACACGGATGTCCATTTAAATTGATAAGCCTGATGAAAAGAGCATTAATAAAGGAACAGCAACCCCTAGAGGAGCAACTACTAGTTATGCAACCTTATCAAATTGCGGCCAGAATTAAGTCATCGTTGAAAGAAAGCCATTGGAAGTCCAGCTTGCAATTTTCCACGAGCCATGCAGAAGACACAGTAACATGTGAAGGTAGGTGCCCTTGTCAAATCAGACCAAATTTGATCTTTTTGTCCAACATGAAACATTACGTGAGCTGGAAAGCTGACACTGCACATTATACTGTACAAACCAAGCTGAAACATGGAGGTGGAAGCATAATACCAGCCCTATTTCAAGTTACTGTAATACCAATGCCCGGTTTACCATCATCATTTCTGAACGTTGCAATATAAATTAATCTTTTGCATTCAAGTATTTCTCTTACCTTGTCATTTCTTTCACAAAGGAACTTCAGTCTCTGAGCCCTCTTGTGCATGAAGACCCCGTCCAGGTGACCGGTCTCTACAGAGCGGATCTCAATGGCCTTTTCACCCCAGCCCATAATCTGGTTTGAGCAGATATGAGCTACAAAGCACATTATAACATTAGCAGGGAGCGATTCAACTGGGGTTTACATAAACACACGGTTTCACAGGAGGCTGGGATTGAGCCGTACCGACAGACGTGGGCATCTCGCCCCACTGCAGGACCACGTCCTTTATGATGCGCCCGTAGGTGTTGACGTAAACGCCTTCGTCCTCGTAGCAAAGCAGCATCTCCATGCCATCGGAGTTGGGCAGGAACACAATGGCGTGCGGGGTCACTTGGCTTTGGATCTGCTTGAAATGAACGACCAAGGTGTTAGCTGGCTGGAAGTTTGACTACTGCGCACCAAAAGCTGCACAACTCACATGAACAGGGATGTAAATGTCATAGTTATTGCCAGAGTCCACGTCGATGGCATGGAACCCAGCACAGGAACCGTAGATGACCTTCAACCTCTGGCCCTCTTCTACCGTCAGGTCAACCAGCACAGGCCTGTGTGGCAGGTCTGCGAAGGACTGGTTTAAAAAGGGCATTGGAAGCACAAACAAATTCATAAGAAGATAATTAAGTACAATGCTGTACTGGCTGATCGACCTGAGAATTTAATCTCATAGGAAATAAGAGCCTTACCTTGAAGGCCATGAATTTGTGATAAGGTTTGGGCGCCCAAGCATAAACCTCCACCGCATTCTTTAAAGCAATCACCAGGAACTTTATCCTCTCGTATTTCACTAGACAGAACAACAGCAAGGCCCTCTGACATTAGACAGGCAATCAATAATTCACTGCGCCCCACATGTAGTCACTAGATTTTCTCAGGAGAAGGCATGATGGCTGACAACCAGTTGAAACTTACCCACTTTGTAGTGTACACAGCCCTCCATTTCCCCCACAGTGGTCCAACCCTGCTTCTTTTCCACCTCCGGGTCATTGTGGAGGATCTTATTCCTCAGCCATGCCAGGTAGTAGACACGTACCTTGTTCTTCTTGCCTTAAACGACGAGAGATCAAAGAGTTGACAAATGTGGCTAAATGCTCATTCAGGACGAGAAGTTGTGGGAGAGTCAAGAAACTGGATGTTAGAGTTGTAATTGTGGGAAACTAAGCACAGCACAAAGAAAAGCTGCTTGCTCTGTGTGTCCCTCTTAATAAAATGTATTATTTGACACTATTTTGTTGAGGTTAAACATTAAACAATGTCAAAGCCAACCACTACTGAAGCTATAATTGCCCGTTTTGGCACTAAATCTGTTTATAGTGAAACATACTTGTGAAATCTGGCGTACGTACATACTGAAAGATAAAGAAATATTAATGCTTGCCCCAATGAAAGAAAATGCTATGGTGTTTAAAATATTGCTTCAGGAAAACTCTGAGAATAAGGCTCTACTTTACTGGCGGGGGGCTTTACTTTGAAAATCACATTTCGCTTTGACTCTCTGAGCATGCGCAATGATCACGTCATACAGAGAATATTTTAATTCATTTGGATATTTTATTTTCTCTGAACTTAACTGTGTTGATCAAAGAACGGGTCCGTTTAGTCTTGTCACCCACAGTTATGTTTTAGCAAGAAATAAACGATGTGGCTGCCATGACAAGGTCTTCCATCGGCTGTGGTGGGTCCACCAGAGGGCGCATTGGCAACACAAATGTTTAATAAACAATTTTCGAACACAATATATTTTTCGTAAAAAATAGTGACAGTTGTTATAAAGTGAACCATAGCATTTGGTAGGTAAGGATGGAAATACTTTCTTTACGGTCCTTTTTAAACTAAAAGCATTCAACGGCAACCCGGGAGTTATCCTGTTTGCGCGTGCGCCAAGCAGCTGATGGTACGGATCGTGCTACCGGTACAGATCGGGTACAGACAACCCTGCTTGTACGCTTGTGCACCCAGACGGAGGCCAGTCAGTGGACGTGGAAGACAGGAAGTCTCAGGACTCTTCCTGCAGACGAGCTGTTGAGATTCTGAACCCGCGTGGCAGAAACACACCTCCACACTTGCGTTTTTGAGCACACTTGTTTTTTTTAAAGCAATACGGGCTGGAATGTGCTAATGTGTTACCAATCTGAAAGGGTACAGAAAAACTTAATTTTATCGCTATACCTGCAAGGCATGGGCTTTTTTTAGGCATTGGACAAGTTTTCAGGGTGTTTGTTCCTTTCTTTGCTGAAAATGTAAGGATGCTTGATTGTGTCATTATAAGCTAAAAACGGAAACAAATGCCAAAGCAAAATATTGTCTGTGATGGATTCTATCAAAGAAACCCCACAAATAATTATCATAACAAATAAGTAATGGTTTTGGATATTTGGACAATATGTAATAGAATATTTATCGAATCAGCAAGCACATCATTTCTACAAGAAGTCAACTAAAACGTTAGTGTGTATCACAATCTTATCTTTCGCTTATGTGAAACATTGTTTTATTATATGCAATATACTTTTAATATTTAACCTAAAGCTAACGCAATCTTTTTGTGATTTGTTTTCCAAAGAGCAGCAACAACAACAACAAAAAAAGAGCAGATAAAAACATTTAACACAATTATTTTATCCAAGTATTTTCAGTTCCAGTTGTGAAAATAAACAACTTTTGGTGTTTTCGGCTCCCAACTTTAAAATAATAAAATTTAAATATGTAAATAAAGTGATGAGAAAGCCAGCTGAAGATGATCAGCAGCTCTTCTACCTGATATGGTGATGAGCAAGTTGAGGCCCTCCAGAACATCCATTTGTTGGAAGCGGCGGGAGTTAATGAGTGGGTAAACTTTCCCTTGACCACTACGGTCCAGCAGCTTTAAGCCGTTCTCTGTGCCCACCAACAGGTTCACACCTACAGACAAACACATGCATCTATAAATAACTGAGGTTTGGTGTGAAAAATATTCTAATACCAACTTCCTCGTAGCCACAGCTTCACAAACTACATGTTTAAATATTTGATTTTACTACACTTAGTGGCTTCCAACACAAAACAACAAGTTGAGCAAACATGATTAACTATCTTCTAATTTAATCAAATGCATTTTTTTTTTGGTTGTTTGGCACTTTTTCCAAAGAAGCGGAGTTATCTTTATCCTCACCCCAAAGTGCAGCACACAGGATCTCAGAGTTGAACCTCTTCTTGTACTTGCGGATCTCGGGTGTGTCGTTAGGAGGGCGCGTGTTGGTAGGATTCACATTCACCATGGAGCCTTTCCGCACCTCCATCTTCAGCTGCTCAAATCTGGAGCCTGTAAAACAAACCATTCAGAAGAAGGGATTCTACGCATTTTTCAAATGACGTTTTCATAGAACTAATGTAATTATACGTTATGTGGTTTGGTTTTCTACCCTACAAGAATATTTTTCGCTGTGCAACAAATTACAGTTGAATAATGCTACAAATAGTTGTAGCCACCATGTTATTCACAGATCCATCAAATGTATACAGACTTTAAACAGATGCTACACACAGCTCTGTTTTAAACTCCTTCGACAGCTCTTAATGGGTTATTATTTAGACCGAGCAGAAGCTGTGGGACCTTTAAAAAGCTTCTGACTCACCACTGATTGAAATGTTGTCCCCTGTGCCACCTGGTGACTGGTACATGCCGAGATCCACGAAAGTGGTGAAGGAAGACTTCCCAGATGCCTTCACCAAACCCCTGGATTGATACTGGTGAAGTGCAAAATGTTACGGTCTTAACTCCAAATCAGGTTAATGTTAATTTCATTAATTTATTTATTAGAATAAATAAATAAATCTAATACCCTTTTCTTTGACACATTATAAATATATAACTCCTAATAGTAATATACAGAACTAATGATGTTTAAAGAGTGTTTCATGCCTGAAAGGATGGCATACATAGCAGACATAAAAATAACCCACATATTGAGGACTGATATACTTAGAATCAGTGAAACTTGCATCATAAACAGAGTCTTTTCCTGGAGAGGAGTGAGATGTTGATTCGGTGGGAGAATGGGAGGGCTGCACCACATCTGGCAAGTTAGTGTATCCATTATGGCTCCTCTTCTCTGGGGTCTTCCAGGTAAAACAAACATACAAACACGCGTCATTATGTAATGATGACGACACGCAGTTAAATCTGGGCTAACATGCTGCAACTGAAAATGAAAAAAATATCCCCCAAAAGACCTAAAGCCTTTTTATAGCCCTGACAGTGGGGAGAAGGCAATATGAAGGCCTCTTGACAAACGTTTAAAATGGCAATTTAAACGCAGATGACAAGAAAAATAGAGCTTTGATCATAAATATAGTTGGTTTTGCACTGCATCAGTTTTCATAAAGAACTAACAATGCATTTTAAACTCTGTTGCATATACAAGTGACTCACTCTCTGAACCAGCATGGTCTGGTCCCCATATCCTCCAGCTTGCTCTCCCTCTGCCACCTCGCCCTCATCCTCATGAACCACCATGGTGTTGACTGAATCACTGTCTGCATCTCTGTGGCTGAATAACAGAGGAAACACGGTCAGAAGCCGAGCGACGATGATCAACATAAGCTAGACGTGTCCTGATCAGGAGGGTTTGTCCTCCACACTGTACCGAGTAATTTAAGGAGAGACAATTGCCCGCAATAGTTCCAGTACATCTTGGTTTACGTTACTATTGTAATTGTCTCCTACTTGACCCCCCTCACCAATGAGGTGATGGATACTACAGTCCTTCCTACTAATTTGTCCTCAACAAAAACATATTTTGTCCCAACAGGAGTTTCAGCAGGACATGGTGCTGCAACACAGCATTACCTCTGCTAAGAGAGCCATTAAAATGTTCTAATAACTCATCTTTATAACATGTATTTCTTTATTATTTGTCTGTGAAGATAGATTTGGCTTGAATACATAGCCACAGTCTTCAATAAGCTCATCTATTGCTGCTGCAGATTATTATTATAATTTTTTTTTTAATCAGGACATTTTTTTGTCAGTTTTGATTAAACCGGATTATTCGGCTTGTAATAAATTTCAGTGTGATTCCAGTTAATCTTGTGTGGACCAAAATGTTGGCACATGATTAACTGGTGTTCTGTTAGCTGTGGCATCATCCAGGGAAGACAGATCACCCGCTATTACCATCTTAATGTAGAACAGATCACTGGATAAATGTTTGCTTCTGTGCTTTTTTGTCTCTCTTGTTGTGTCTCTGCTCTGTCTTCTGTAACCCCAGTCGGTCGAGGCAGATGACCGTTCATACTGAGCCCGGTTCTCCTGGAGGTTTTTCCTTCCCGTTAATGGGGAGTTTTTCTTCCCACTGTCGCTTCATGCTTGCTCAGTATGAGGGATTGCTGCAAAGCCATGGACAATGCAGACGACTCTCCCTGTAGCTCTACGCTTCTCCAGGAGTGAATGCTGCTTGTCGGGACTTTAATGCCTTCAAACTGGTTTCCATTATATAGGAATTTTCATTTGACCAATCTGTATAATATGATTGAATTTGACTTTGTAAAGTGCATTGAGATGACATGTTTCCTGATTTGGCGCTATATAAATAAAATTGAATTGAACTGTCGTTCTTCTGCTCCATGAATTTAGAACTTTTTCTAAAATCTAATTACTTGGTATTTTAAGCACTTTCTGCAAAGATCTGTCTTACACTAAGAGCTGTCTGGAGATATTAAAGCACAGCTTGCAGAGCAGGTCACACAATGCAGACTGGGACCCTGCAACCATCTTTCTTCCACCAACGTTATTTAAAAAAAGGACATGGCTTGCTGCAGGTCTCTCTGGTACAACTGGGGCTTTTTTCAGGGACCTCAACAGATAGTTTAAAAATAAACCTTGAGCAGGAGCTGGAGAGGATACCTGGGATGAGATCAGAAAATCCCAAGAGGTTTTTACGTTTCCTGAATGACCAGCATTGTTTTTGTTAAGGCTTATCTTACCGATCAGTCGGGCTTTCCTCCTCCTCTGGTCCCTCGCCACTCTCGCTTTCTTCACTACTCTCGCTGCTCTCTGAAGATGAGGAGTAATCGTTGGCTTTGACGGGGGGCCGGGGAGGCTCCTCGGCACGCTCCTTAGCGTAGAGGCCATGGTCCTGCACACACATGCGTCACCATTTACTTCCACAAATCGCTTAGAGCAATTAAAGCTATAAGCAAACACAAACAGGAAAACAATACATAAACATGCTCACACAACAGTGATCAATGTGCAGCCAAAACTAATGACAGTCAAAAGAACGTGGACATTACAGGGTCATCAAAAGGAAAAGTTTAGAGACAGTTAAAACTTAAGTAAATCAGAGCAACAGAATTAAATGAAAGAGCAAAATGCCACCGGGATTGCAACATTTCAGTTGATGAACAAAATACATGATAAACCCAAAGAATATAGTCGGTGTCTGCCGTTAAATCAAATCTACACGAACATCAAGAAGGAAAGCAAATGCATGCATAATTGCAAGGCCTTGCTCAACACATGGACACAGTGTTACTGACCTCCCCTATAGCCCTCTTGTAGCTCTGCACATTTGAACCAAAGTCAACAACCAGGGAGTTAAGAAGAGAAGAAACGTGAGCAGTGGTAGCAAAGGTGCCAAAGTGAGCACTTCTTTCATTCATACATGCATCATGGTAGCACTGATGGGCTCAATCTGTAAATGCTGGAGTATGGATTCATTCAGACATGAAGGCCTTGATCAACACGCTTATTCAAAGCCTCGTCTTGTAACATCAAACATGAACGTTGCACCGAATGTACACTGGAGCTAGATTTCCTGAAGAACAGAACATTTCCTGAAGAGTATTTTAATGTACATGTATTTAGTTCCTTAACCAAGTGGTAATTTAGAAAACATTTTAACACTTGCCAAAAACAAAACATTTACCTACTTGTTCCTAGATTCAAAAGTTATGTTTAAATATTAGCAACGTAAACCTTTTAATACTAGCATTGGGGTCAAATTACTGGAAATGTGTTTTGTTCCTAAAGGGTATTTATAACGGGGAATTGCGTTTCAGTAATTTCACTTTAACTCACTTTATGCACCTGGTGAATTTACAATGTAGGTAAAAAAAAAAAAAATCTGTAATTTGTGCCATTTGTGTTACATTAACTCTAGGGGTGTAACGGTACACAAATTCCTACTGCAAATATCCGATGACAGCACACACACACACACTTGTGCTGCTTTATGCCTGAACACATGTAGCATGCCAAATGCTAAATGCAGCGTTTTTTTCACTGCAACTTTAAAAAGTGACGGCAAACCTAAACAGAGAGGACTCCCAGCTATCAATAAATTCTGCAGTTTGGGAAAATTGAGGTCTCCCATGCAGCTAAAGAGGAGAAAGAAAGGTGGACGGTTCGCATCTTTTAACAGCAATACAATATGCAGCTCGCTCTGCGCTTAACTGTATTAATCACATGAAACAATGTAAAGCTTAATGTAAACATCAGGAATACTGGAGAAAAATCAGCTAAAGGCCAAATCCAGCTGCCTGCAGCATCCAACCGGTCCAAAACGCTGCCCAGCTTGTGAGTCCCTCTGCATTGTCAAAATAAACCACTTCAAAGTGAGAAACCTTTTTATTAAAAAATGTCTCTGCAGTCTTATTAAGAAACTCCTAAACATTGGCCAATTTTATTGGTCTATAGTCCATCCATTCATCCTATGTACCAACTTATCCTTTAGTTATATAAAACAATAAAAACAAATCTCCAGTCGGTTCTACAGTTGTATATTTGTTTATATTATTGAAGTGAACCAAAAACCTACCAAACCGTGACTTTAAGACCAAAGTATATAACATAATGTGACGTCTGTGTACCGGTACACCCCTAATTATCACAGTTTAATAAGGGAGTTGAAAAACAGTGAATGATGCAGCTGGGGTGAAGATTTAAAAAAAGACATACAGCAGGTCGCCCAGGACGAGAGGATGTACGGGACTCCCCTGGTTTATGGCGACTTTCATGGGAGAGCATTGGTGAATCCATTTTGGAGGTACCTGACAATGGGATAAAAAAGTGTCAGGGTGCCTTGAAAAAGTATCCATGCAACTTGAACTGTCACATGTCTTGTCACATTTCAACTTTGATTGATTTTATGTGATGAACAGATTGTAGGGTATATATGTAGAGGAAGGAAAAGCATACATGGTTTTGGTTTCATTTTATAGATACATTTTTGAAAAGTATGGGACTCTTGTATTCTCTCCCTTCAGCCAATATTTTCAACAACCAGCATTCACTACAGACCTACAGCTAGCAGGCGTTTGGGGATATGTCTGTACCAGCTTTGCAAGTCAATAGACAGAAATATGTCTCCATTTTCATTTGCAAAATAGCTTAACTTCAGACTGGATGCAGAGTGTCTGCACAGTTATTTTCAAGACTTGCTACAGAATCTAAAACTTAAATCAAGCTCTGGAAACCGGAGGCATTTTTGCAGAGGGCCTATTCTGACACATGAATGTGCTTCAGTTAAAGTCATTTTGTTGTATATGTGGCTGAAAGTTTAGGGTCTGTGTCCTGCTGGAGGGTAAAACCTCTGCCCAGTCTCAAGTCTTTTACAGTCTTACAGGTTTTCTTTCAGGAACTCGCTGCATTTTGCATCTTCCCGTCAACTTCGACCTGCTTTCCTGGCCCTGCCGGATAAAAGATTCCTCACTGCATGATGCTGCCACCATGTGTTATAATGGTTGCAGTGTGTTCAGGATAACGTCCAGAGTAAGTTTTCCACCATATGTAGCCTTTTCCTTGTAGGCAAAAAGTATTGGTATTATCTGACAGAGGCACCTTCATCCATGTTTGCTACGCCCCCTGCATGGGACCTTTTCTGGTTTTCTTTTAACAAACTTAAAAGTCACTCTTCCATCGAGGCCAGATTTGTGAAGTGTATGATTACCAGTTGTCCTGTCCACTGATTTTCTCACCTGAGCAGCTCTACATCTGTTAGCTGATCCAGAACGCTGCTGCCCGCGTCCTCACTAAGACTAATAAAGTAGAGCACATCACCCCAGGTCTAAAGTCCTTCCATGGCTCCCTGTATCTCACAGAATAGACTTTAAAATACTTCTGTTAGTCTATAAATTCCTGAATGGTTTAGCACCTAAATACATCACAGACTTGTTATCAGTGTATCAACCCTCCAGACCACTAAGGTCTTCTGGTTCCAGCCTACTCTGCATACCTAGAACCAGAACCAGAACCAAACATGAAGAAGCAGCATTTAGTTCCTATGCTCCACTTATCTGGAACAAACTTCCAGAAAACTGTAAAAGTGCTGAAAGCCTGAGTTCCTTTAAATCAAGATTTCGACTGTTCTAGTTAAACTGGTTTAAACAATTAGTTCAACTTTGCAGTCCAACCGTTTTTAATATTTGCTTTTAGTTTCTATTCTCCCATGTTCTATTTTGTTTCTACATTTTACTCCAACATGCTTTTACTCTGTTTTATTTTCCTATATTTTAATCATATAAAGCACCTTGCATTGTCTTTGTACTGAAATGTGCTATATAAATTTGCCTTGCCTTATCTGTCTGTTTAAGCTTATGTCCATGACTTGGGTCTATGTCTTGGGAAGGTGGTATTTGCATCATACTCTTTCCATTTTCAAATGATGCATTGAGCAGAGCTCTGTGAGATCTTTAAAGTTCAGGGTATCGTTTTATCTACGATCGCTCCTTTAAACCTAACCCCGACTTTATCTCTAACCTCTCTGCTGTGTCACTTGGTCTTCATGGCGCCGTTTGTTCACCAACGTTCTCTAACAAAACTGAGGCTTTCCCAGAACTGCAGGATTTATGTTGAAATTAAATAACAGACTCCATTTACTAAATAGGTGACATCTGAAAGCAGTTGGAGTGAAAGGAACTAAATTAAAAAAAACTTTCAGACTTTTATTTGAAAAATGTTTTGAAACCATGCATCGTTTTCCTTAGACAACAATTAAGCCCTACTTTGCACTGGTCTGTCACATAAAATCCCAATTAATAATTTGAGGTTTGCAGTTGTGATGTGACAAACTGAAAAAGTTCCAGGGATATGAATACTTTCGTAAGGGACTGTATTTTTGAAATAAAACTTGTTGCAAAAAATTGTTGGCCACCGAGCAGCAGTGGGGAGGTGGGGACTCACTGAGGATGCGATGCCTCTCTAGAGAGCCCGTCTGGGGCAGACCGGATATGATGCTCATACTGTCTCCTCTCTCCCAGCGATCATTGCGGCTGAGATCTGGATTACTGGCATGAAGGTACAATCATCTAAAGTTAATCACGCTTCCAACCATACTTTACAATTATGCAGTTTTCTAAACTATTCAAAACATACGGTCGTCTTCAGTACCTGGCTCTTACAGGATGCCTAATGCCAGAGGTAAGGTTGGTGTTAAGAGCTGTGGCAATGGACGCAGTTCTCTGGGGAATCTGACAGCGACACCAAAAACCTTAGACATCTTTTTATTCTCCTTTTTGTTGATTTTTGTATTGCAGAAATTTGGTTACAGATAGATCAAGTATTATTTTGCCGTATACATCAAGATCAGCTACAGGATTTTTACCTTGGGTGGGAGTTCTACGTCTGGCAGGCGGATCCAGGGGCCACGGTCCTCCCTGATCTGGTGCAACTGCGGCCCCGGGGTTTCAGAGGTGGGATCTGAGTTCTGACGGACGAGCTCCCTGGAATGGATGGGGCGGGGTGTGGGGGAAGGATCCTGGGTGGGGAAGGCGGACATGTTCTTAGTGGGCTGGTCACAGAGGGACTGGGAGCGAGGGACAGGGGCAGCGTAAGGCTTCAGTGGAACCAAGTGAGCCATCTGGAACTGCAGAGGCCAGGAGCAGGAGAACACCAGGCGGGGCGGCAGCCAAGCAGAAGGAGGAGCACCCAAGACAGTCCAAGATGTAGGGCAAGGTGACGAGAAATGCACAGATGGTTTAGGTAGATGGTATTAATTTAAATGGGGAAACAGAAAGATGTGAAGGGAAAAGACAGTAAAGAAAGGAAGGCGTGAATAAAGCAGCACAGATTTCAAGTGTAAGGCAGGTCAAGAATTAAAGCCATAAAATATCAGCAGCTAGTTTTCTGCAAGGTTTTACTGAACCACACACACACCTTTCCCTGACCCCCTTGGGGTTCTACGGGCCTCTGCATCGGTGGCGTTTGTGCAGACTGGACCATTCCCGATTGACTGATGGAGTCTGAGCGCGACTGGATGGCGGTGTCAGACACTGTGGTGCAGATTTTGGGTGACCCCTGCCTGTTTAGTTTAGTTCGCTCCTGCACCTGGAATAGAAGACGATTTATCTTTGAGTACATCACGTTTCCTGGGGCATTTCCGTGTTTTAAAAAACGCTTACCTCTCGGGCCCAGGTAGGTTTGTTGTTGGGCTCGAGGTTTTTGTTATAGTGGTAAAGCTGGGGCTTCTTTTCCTGCTGCTGTTGCTGCAGAGACACCAGGTAGGCATGCTCCTGCTGAAGCTGCCTCTGCAGCCTCTCCGACTGCCGCTGCTCCTCCAGCTGCTTTCGCTTGTACTCCTAAGGAAATAAAGGCACAGACGTGAAAACACAGCATACTTCTAACATCCACATGCACCTCGTGCTTTCATCAAACTGAAGCGCAGACTAAGGTTTTGCACATCTGATATCAAGTATATGATAACTCCCATTTTACTGCAACAAATATCAGTTAATGTGAAGAGAATATTACTTATAATGTGTTACATTATAAGCAAAGATAAAATGTGTTCAGTACGCCCTCTTGGCTTATTTGTCGTTTTAATTCAACAGAAAAAGGCCAGTTTTAATGATTACTGGTGTCTCTAAATGATTTAACTTCTAGTGACTAGCATCTTTAGTCCTTAGAAGAGCACTTTTTATGTTATAACCTCAGCATACATTATTTATAGCCAAACATCAGCTTTTAAAGGCGTTATTGAATGTTAGCCCACTATTTGGGGGGCAAAGGCCTCCACTTTATTAATATTCTTGGGTTTATGTGCTGCAGCCACCTTTTTTAAATCCCAAAAGAGATTGTGAATAGAGTTCTAGTCAGGCGACAAGGAGTGGCACTTCAGTATTTTTCTGTAAACCTTCTGAAAGCAAACGTTGGTGGACCTAAATAGGGCTGAACAATCAACCGCATTAGCAATATAGTCGCAATTTTAAAAAACACCATTTCCAATTATTGGCTATGTAACAATTAACAGATGAGATGTTTAAAGTGAGTTTGCCTCCAAAAGAGTTAAAACGGTGTCAAAACAGTGAGATAATAGAATTGTATTACTTGTTTTAGAGTTTATATAATCATACTTTTTTCAGGAATCTCATTATAGCATTAAGTTCCGGTCAAACTGTGTGATGGATAGACTTGTCTGTTGGTTGTACTTTATGTTCAACATGGATTGATGTCCAACTCAACAAGATATTCTCTTGAAAAATGATATTCTGATTGATAAGAACATGGAAATGTATTGTTTTAAATGGTCCTTGTTTATAAGCATCTTTATCTACAGGCCATTTTTATTGCTTGTGGTTATTGCGGAGAAAAGTCAAAATAAAATTGCAATCGCAATTATGATTTAAACATATCGCAATTTTGTGATAGGTGCGGCCCTACACCTAAACCTCAGCTTCCTCACAGACTAAATACATTTGCTTTCAGGGTTTCCTGACAGACTCCATCTTGCCCTCCACTGACCAGTTCCCAGTTGCTGAGGAAGCAAATCAGTCCCAGATTATCACTGAGCCTCCATCAGGCTGTGCCTAAACCAACACCTGATGTCTGTTCCAGAGGCTGAAAAGTTTTGGTATTGCAGGGGTGACTGGAGGTAGGATTCTGTGTTGAATTTAGATGATATTCCGGCAATACTAGTTTTATTGTAATCTGTTCATTGCAAAACACTTTTGGCAATAAATAACTTTGTAGAGGGGGGGTAAACAATTTTAGATGCAACTGAATGGATTTCTGATCTGCCTCATGCATACCGGCGCTTTTGGCTATTGTTCTTTCCAAACTGAAACAAAGATTCAATTTTAATGACAGCAACTCCTACGCACGAGCGCAAGCTGAAGACAAAGATGCCAAGAGGGTGGCAATTCTGGCCTCTAAACGAAGCTGGAAATACCTAAAAACTGAAAACGTACAAATCTCCCCAGAAAATATAGGTCACTGTATTATGTGACAGCGTATTATGTGTATTATGAGAGCCGTGTTTGTGTCTTAGAACATCCAGATAGAGATTACTTTTACTTGCATTTATCACTTGAAAGAATTTAAAACAATTTGTTTCTACAAAAATAGAAGCCAACCAAACCAACACAGGAAGTGCAGATCAGTTTGATCACTTAAATCCGCTTTTACTGATGAGGAATCATCACTAAGTGGTAGAGAAGAAAGTGTCTGCGAGCGAACTGAGGACCAATGAAGCATTGGTGAGGACTAGTTACCATAAGCAGCGCCTGCTCCTGAAGCAACTGCTGCTGAAGGATTTCTAACTGCCGCTGCTCTTCTTCTAACTTGTGCCTGATAAACTCCTGCAGCGAGGTAAGAAGGCACAGAGGAAAGGTGGTGGCACAAGAGAAAGGAAATGATGTGGGAGAGGGGTGGAAGATAAACACAGATAAAGGGTTATGTAATATCATTCCAGCAAGCAAAGGCTGTTTTTTGACAGAAGTCAAAAAGATTCTGCTGATTAATTTTAGTAGGAAAGCAGCTGCTGAGGCTTTGTGAATAAAAGGGAATTAAGATGCACAGATGATATCAAATATGAAACCGTGAGCAACACACAAGCAACGTGACACATTTCAAGGCATTGAATCATTCAAAATATCTAGGAGCACGGTGTGAATTTTGTGAAGTCTGTGGCACTAAAAAGATGCTGTTGCGTTGATGCCAGACTCTGATGCCGCTGAGGATAGACTGGAAATGGAGAGACGCAGAGAGCTCACCCACAGAAAACTCATCTCTAAGTAAATACACTAATTTAGATCCTTGCTGCTATGGCAACCCTCTCACGGAATTTCACCAGCAGTGTTCCTTGCACTGTGGCGCTGGACGGACACGCCCACCCTTCCCTGATTGGCCGAGAGCAGCTCTGCTTCTCCTGCGGTTGGTTACCTGCTCCCTCTCTGCCATCCTCCTATCTTCCTCTCGTCTCATATCGTCGAGTCTCCGATGGGGACCTTTTTCTTGCTGCCTCACCATCTCTCGCTCTTTTCGCTGTTGCTGGGAGAGAGAGGTGACAGGAAAGAGCGAAATGAGAACCGAAGCTTATGGGAAGAAAAAAAAAATTCTCTACTGTAAAGAGCTGGAGAAAAAGAAAGGAATAGATCTGATTCACCTTTACAAAGAAACGCACACCTACACTGCAAAAACTGAACTTAAAATAAGTAAAATGTTCTTAAAATGCGTGTATTTGTGCTTGATTTGAGCAGGTCAATAAGATGATTTGCAAATGGAATAAGATTTTTGCATTTAAAATATGAACAACTCATCTCAATCTTTTTTCAAGTGCAGGATGTCTATTTATCTTATTTTAGGGGTCAAAATACTCATTCCATTGGCAAATAATATTTACCTGCTCAAATCAAGGACAAATACACCAACTTTAAGAACATTTTACTTATTTTTAGATCCGTTTTTGCAGTGTATTGCATCTTAATCAGAGCTTTTGAGCGTACTGCTCTAATGTAAGCTTAAAGTGACTGTCTTTGGGCACATGCTTCATCTAGTTTTAAATGCTTCACTAAAACCACATGACTTGTTGTTTGTGCTGCAGTAAGAGCACCGACTTGGCACCAAGCCTCCTTACCGCTCAGCTGTTGACAACTTTACATGGCTGTCTCGATAAATTGGAACATCATCTAAAGTTTTTTTTCAATAATTAAACTTAAAATTGTCCACGTTCATTACAAAAAGTGATACATTTCAAATCAGTTTCTCCTAAAACTAAAACATCGCATAGGACCGATAAAAAGGGGTTCTTGAACAACACACACACACACACACACACATCTTCCTATTGAACAGTATAATACTTAGTCTGGGCTCCTTCTGCCTGAATTCCTGCATCAAAGCTGCAATCACACAAGAATTGCAACAGCTGTAGCACATGTCCTGATCGACAAAAAGTGATACATTTCAAATCAGTTTCTCCTAAAACATCACATAGGGCCGATAAAAAAAGGGTTCTTACACAACAAACACATCTTCCTATTGAACAGTATAATGTTCCTGCTGCATGTATTCCTGCATCAAAGCTGCAATCACACAATTGCAACAACTGTAGTACATGCCCTGATCAGCCTGTGTGTGAAGACTCTTGAATCGACGACTCTAGCTGCTGCCCACACTCAACTTGTCAATCCCCCTCAAACTCTTTGCTTCACTAACCCTCAAGGTTGCAATTATGCTTTGAACACAAAGAGTGTCCTCCTTGATCAGAGGCTTCAGTTATTGTCGACTAGACGACCGTCAAAAGATCAATATATTTAATGTTAAGTTCTAAAAATTATTATTTCTATTTTCACAATCAAACTGTGCGTACAGAAAATATTTAAATATATTACTGAGTAATCAGCCTGGATATTAGATTTGACTTTTTTAATTAAATTATTGAACTGAATCAACTTTTAGATGATGATGCCATTTATTGAGATCCACCTGTAATATTGAACAACAGAAGCAAATAACAGAGCAGATGAAATCAGGAAAAGACTGTAGTACTTAAATTTGTGTTGTTTGACAGTAATTCCAGAACATAATTATATGGTCCACATAATCTCAAGGTTTTGTCAGCTGCTGACATTTTGCTGGCAGCTGACCATATAGCTGAGTTTTGTAGGGATGTCTCAAATTCTTCAGCAACATTTCATTTTTTATTAGTGTTAATCAAAGTCTAACACAATCTGTCAACTCAAAAACTACATTTTATCTTAAAATTAGGGATGGTAACTTTATCAAGACATATTGTGGTATTTATAAAAAAAAAATTATTAAAAAGTATTTAGAAATCCACTGCGGTCTTGTTGCCAATAGATTGTATGGAACTACATGTTACTGCGGTCAAAACCCTACAAACATTGCTCTTAAAAGCAAAACAAGTAACATCCCACATATTAAACAAGCTACTTCAGGACACTGCATGTCTTGATGCTCGATTCCAATTTTTTTTGCTGAAAGCAGATATTTTTTTTCCAGGGTGGCCATTCATACTACTATTAAAATGCATCTGCCATCATTCTGCTGTGAACGGTTCAAGACCTCAAAGCAACCCGCATGCGCAGATAACAGAAGGAGACCTCACTCAGCAGCGCATTGTTTACAGAAGTAATGGGGAATGTAATAGTTCATAAAAGTGTTCAATAAATATTTGTGTAAAAAACATGTGGATACCAGCCAGCATCTCTCCTTGTTATTATTAGGAAGCTGTTGAGCAATGGGAGCCGACGATATTAAGACCACACCATAGTGAGATTAAGTAAGGTAAGAAGAAAGCAGCACAGCTATTAATGGTCTTTATGGAGCGCTAAGTTAATCGTTACTGCTGTGTGTGGATGTGCAGTGAGAGCCAGGACAGTGACGTAAAAGAAGGATAAAATGTGGCAACATTGTTCAGACTGTGGATGCTTTGAAAAATGTCCGATACGTATCCAAATTAGTACAACATAAGGAAGTAGCACAAATTGTTTTTTTTGGGGGGGATGAAAAGATTGGGCTGTTCACACTGCCATGAAAAAGACAGATATAGATTGCATTTGGACAAAAAGATCAGATTTGAGCCGCATTTCATACATTTCTTAAAATATAGTGTATAATAAATGTAGTTCTTTATACTGTGTCCACCATGTGAAGTAGCAGGGAAAGTGATGACCGTGAAGACACTGAAATCCTTCACACACAAAAAGGAAAAGAGGATTCAATTTCACAAGTGATCAAGATCAGCATTTGTTGCTATTTCCAGAGGGAACTTTTTGACCTACAAATCTCAAACCATTGTCAGTCTAAGATGGTTGTACACACAAGTAAATGTGGAAAAATATTATGTATAAGGTTGCTGTGCACCACATTATTAAGATTAACACAACCTCCAGGGTTTGCTCAAACAAATTAACTGAGACAGATATCAATCTTGGACCAATACTGCTTGATAGTATTCAGTTCCTGAAGGCAAAAACTATGTTTAAAAGCTACAGATCTCATTCTTTTTCCAACAGCCCATTTTAGATTGCAAAAATCATTCTCATTACAGTTTTTTAAAGAAGTCCATATTTCATACTTATCTTCTGGACCCTCTGACTTTAAATTTCTTCAATGAGAGTTAAAATCAAAAGAAATCCTACAAAGCTTATCTCAAAGTTCATGCTTTTAAAAAGAGATCATACCATTTTAACTCTTTTTCAGGATGTAGCCAAATATTTAAATGCATTTAAACGGATTGTGTGTGTATGGTTAATTTGTTTAGCGCCGTCTTTGAATGTTAATGATCTATTTAAACTGCTGTAGTTCACTGAAACTTCATTAGATTAAGTGTGTAGCCTAACTCATCGTGACCTTCTGCCACTATTCCACCACAACGTACTTTCCTCTGTACGTTTTCTTATGTTATGTTCATGTACAGCCCTTTGAAATGTCTTGTTAATAAAATGTGCTATACAAATAAACTTGCCTTAGCTAACAAAAAAAATAGAATATTGTGAATAACTTCAATATCTTTTGTCACTCATTTAAGAAAGAGACACTGCTATAAAAAAAAAAAAAAAAAAAAAAAAAAACACCTTTTAAGTCAGAGCATAAAATTAAAATCAGTGAAACTTCGGGATTATTGATCTGGTCAGTTCAGCGGTGGAGGGCGGTGTTGACCAGTGTCTGCTGTTTTGGTGTTAATGAAGTCAACAGGTGGACCAATGAGACGTCCTGAGAAACAGGTTTGGTGGGTGGAGGCCTCAGACATACATGTGGTAACAGTATGCAGGCAGTTCCTGGAGGAGGAAGGACTTGATAGCATTAACTGGCCCCCAGGCTCCTCTGACCTAAATCCAACAGAAATTTCTGGGACATCGTGTTTAGGTCCATCCGACGCCACCAGGTTGCACTTCAGACCGTCAAGGAGCTCAGAGACGCCCGTGTCAGGATCTGGGAGGAGATAGCCCAGGACACCATCCGACATCTCATAAGGAGCGTGGCGATGCTGTCAGGCATGCATACGAGCACGTAGGGGCCACAGAGACCACTGTGTTGCTGTATGGACATTTCACCAAACTGGTTTAGCCTCCTGCATCAGTTTTCCAGTTTCACTTTCTCTGTGACTTCGGATTGAGTCCTCTGTGGGTTTATTCCATATCAGTATAAATATCCAGCAGGATTTTTTTTTAATTTGGGGTTCAGATGTGTTTTTGAGGCGTTAATTGTTTCAGCTGTCCACCTAAACTTCCAGCCTTTATTGCTCACAATTTTAATGATTATGGCTTACGGATGGGCCTGTCGCGATAAATCGCACGATAAAATTTAATCACATGATTCAAAAATTTGCTTGCTTACTTCCCCTTGTGTTGCCGTCTCCTCTCTCTGAAACGAGACAACAAAAAGGTTTCAGTGTCTGTTCACCCCTCCCTTCTCAGTTCCTGAGTGTAGGAGGGGGTTCCCACAGAAAATGGGGGTAATTGCGTTATTAAGCCGTTATCATATTAGTAGAAAAAGGTCTCCAAATGGCAATATGATTTATCGCAATAATCTTTAGAAAAATGTATCGTCCAGCAAAATTTGTTAGCTTGACAGGCCTACTTACAGATAATTAAAAAACACCAAAATTCTTCACCAAATGAACCCCATAGGTTCATGTGGTGTTCAGGTCCCACCAGTTTGCTGTCCAATCAAGCACCCTAACTTTTTGGTCGATGCGTAAAACACTTTGAGGGGAGGATCTCTAACACTGCATATCACCCTGAACCCTATTTAGAAAGGCTTTACTTTAGCAGTAAAAAGCTGGTTGGAGCTGATTGGAAGACAGATAAAAAAGGAAAACCTTGGAGAAGAGAGGCTTTGAGTTTAGGGAAGTGGTTCACCATTGAGCAGGACAACAACCCTAAAAATAAAGCCAGAGTTACCATGGAATAGTTTAGATCGAAGATTAGGGTGGTGTTAGAATGGCCCAGTCAAAATTCAGACCTAAATCTAATTGAGATTCTGTGGCAAGACTTGAAAAGAAGATTTTTTTTTGACGACGCTTTTCATCCAATCTGACTGAGCTTGAATTGTTTTCTAAAGTGGAATGGATAAAAAAATTCTGCAAAACTGAAGACACGTGCAGTACTTGCAGGAAAGGGCGGTTCTTCATTGAGACGGTGAGGGGGGGGCATATGCATGTCATACATTTTAGAGTTATCAAATAAAGCTTGCTAAATATGCATAATTTCCCTTCAAGTTAATAATTATCTATGCATTTGTGTTTGCCACATAAAATTAGTTTGTGGTATTAACGTGTCAAAATGTTAATGACCACTTCTGACTGTACTAACTAGTAATTTAATAATGGAGGCTTTCTGAATTCTTGAGGTCTAGGTTAGTTAAACATTAAATTTAAGCTTGACAAGATATCTTTCTACTACTTTACTAACACGTGCTTATAGCTCATAGATTCAACATGTGAAATGTTATTACTGATAAGTAAATTATTCATGGCAAACATGTCAAAAAAAGAAAAGGGTACTGGCAAACAGGATGCTGATGTCATGATAAAGACCCAATAAAGAAGAAGTGAGTAGTGAGTAACAGCAAGTGAAGACATACTAAAAAACCTCACGTTATTAATGTGAACCACTCCAGATTAAACTCATTTGAAAATAATCAATTTTGTTGACCACGAAGAGCTTAGCTTGTATTATTTAATCTTGAAAACAGACCTCAAATCTCAGCACTGTGCAAAAACAATTTTTGTTTTCAACTAAAGTTCACAGTATAAAGTCTCAGAAAGGATCTTAAGACAGAACATTGCTTTAGTGGTTAAGAAAAAAGGAAATTAAAGTCACTTAAAATGAAAAGCTGACCATTACCTCTTCAAGTCGGCGCCGTTGTTCCTTCTGCTCTTCGATGCGTTTCTGTCGGTCGTGCAGCAGCTGCCGCTTGTGTTCCTCGGGGTCGCGGCGCTGGGCAGCCAGTTGGGCCTGCTGCCTCTTCAGAGCCTCCGTGCGCTCCTTGTTCTCCTGCTGCAGCCGCTGGAAGTCCCGCCTCAGGGTGGACTCACCGGGCACGTTCAGAATGGAACTGAGGATCAAAGTTAGAGTTATGGATGGGGATCGTTTACAAAACATGAGCCGCAGGTAGGTATTAATGCCCACTGCAAAGAAATGATCAAGTCACCTTGATTCTCTGTCGTCGCCACGATTTTCATCCTCCTCATCACTGCCGCTGTACTCGTACTCAGTCTCTTCTGCAGGTGGGAATGCATAAAGACTAAATATTACCTGAATGATATCGGATCACGCAGAATTGCCTCTGAAAATTAACTGACGCTGCACTCTTTACCTTTCTCTCCCCTCTTTTTGCGCGTGCGGTCAATGTGATCTTTGAGCTGGATTCGGACCTGCCGTTCGGTGGGCTGGTCTCTGATGAACGAATGCTTGAGCAGCTGCTCTGTGCTTGGCCGGCTGTGGTAGGTCTTGACGAGACAGCCTTCTATAAACTCGATAAATTTCTTTGACCTGGGAGGAAGCGTAATATTAAAAGGATGACCACCTTTTCTTGCTAGGGGAATAAAAATGGGACTTTAACAGGAGAAGATCTGGTTTGTAACCCAACTAGGATTGTCAGGGAACGTGTTAGAACTGGAAATATTTGATTACTCAAGTAAAGACAAATTCTCTTTGCACAAACAAACTAAAAGGGCAAGTATTTTTTTTAGACCTATAAAATTATAAATGTTGAAAGTTTAAAATTTGAATCGTTTTTTTTTTATGCAGAAGAGCAATTGTTGCTAACATTTGTGGCCATGCTTCTTTTAAAACAAGATGAGTATCAAAAGGAATGATGTTGTGTCATTTGGATCTGCTATATGAGATGCATGACTGTATTATGCAGGATATGAATTTGTTTCATTGTTATTAAAAAAATTACTCTTAAACAAAAATATGTGGGTATATGTAGGCATTAGGAGAGATGGCTCACGCAGGGAATAAACAGCCAGACCACCATCTTTACAGCCTTTGTTTTTACCTTGTGTCCAGCTTCAGTAGCAAACACCTGCTGAAGCCACACCTTCCAAACAATTCTCCTGCATATTTAGTTCTGATAATTAGCTGGAGCAGCCTAAATTTTTCTTCCGCCGTGCCTGAGCCAAATGAGGGAGAACGAGTTTGACGGCATCTGTGGTCGCATAATACGGCAGCATTTTAACTTCCCTTCAATCCATTACATTTGCATCATCATCTTTAAGTTACTTTTTAAGGCCAAACAACACAAAGACGGTGTCCTCAGGGTAACACTTTGACGGCCACATCAGAAAATGTACTCCAACCCTCCATAGTAAAACACTAATTATGAAGCGAAAAGTGAGGTTAGCGTGGCCAGTTCATTGTTTACTAACATAAGATCGGCCCAAAATTAGGGGCCATGGCCTTTGAAGGACCCTGTCTACGTCAGCCGGGTCCTTGGAAGGACGCGGAGAAGACGAAGGGTAGAGGTGAGCGGCTGTGGACCTGGACCGTCTAGCCTTCGTCGGCTGTTGTCACCCTGCAGCGCAACTGCTGTTGCCTAGCAACCGTGACAGAGTGAAGCACAGAGCTGTGAAGCCATAAAAATCTGAACTTAAAAAAAATAAAAGTGTGTGTGTGTATATATGTATATATATATATATATATATATATATATATATATATATATATATATATATATATATCTATATATATATCTAATATATATATATATATATATATATATATATATATATATATATATCTTTTTTTTTATTTATCTATTTTTTTATTTTCCCCCCTGTAACCCCCCAAGAGCTGCGACCCAAGTCTCAATCGAAACAAAAACTAACCAACTAAAACCTTGGGATAATTACACATAAATTGTGACTGAAAGGTTCATCACATGTTTTTTTTTTTTTTTTTCATTAAACTGATCATTTAAAACGGGTCTGTTTTCTGCCATTCTGTGTTTTCATGACAGTTCATAACCCAATAATCACCATATCTTATCAGACTTTAGGGGGCAGAACAACAGGGGAAACTGTAACTCTTGTAGGGACATGGTTCACTTGCTGCATACAACAGACTGACGATGAAACAAATTAGTTTTGAATATCTCAGCTCCCTCTCACACTCAGTTGTCTCAAAAGACTTACTGCAAACGATGCAGCTGCTTGTTGTGCAACTCCACATAGTTTCCATTTAGTGTCCTTCTCTTTTAATGAGTTTAGGCCCGTTTATTGCTGCTCTGCTCAGTAATTACAATGCAGAACTGCCTTTTATTATATCGTCCTGCCATAACGCCTTTCACCACTTACCCATTATTACAGCATAATTTATTTGTTTGATTAATTTCAGTTCAAATAGAACAGAAACCGAGAAACACCACAAGTGAAGAAACCTGAAACCATCTTGTCTGATTTATCTAAGCAGATCTGAGCTCTCTTATCTGCAAAGAAACAGTATTCCAAGGAATCTGGAAAAGGAAGCCATTAACACTCACCATTTCTTGGATTTAAGCTTTGGAGGGGGGTTCCTTGGAATCAGAAAGAGGGCCCTCATTGGGTGCATGTCACACAAAGCTACAGAAATAGAGCAGATTATCAGAGTTAAATCCCCTTAACTATACTGAGAGCTAAGGAACAAAAGAAAACAAGCAAAAGCACAAAACGGAAAATACATTTTATATTCAACTATACCCTCAGCACGTAGTTTGTACATAATCTTAAACACCGTTATAGATGCTTCTTACTATGCTGAAACAAGGTTACAGCTGTTGTTACCCAATCTTTCCTGGTGCCTCAGGCTTATCGTTACACTGAATGTAAGAGCAAGGACTCTGAGTCACTGCCTTCCCAGTGTAGGTAGGCAGCTAAACCCGACTGGTTGGTTTCAGAGTTTCACAGTAAATAGGCTTTTTTTTTATTTTTTGCACCCTTTCGGAGACAAGCAACGTGACCGTAACAACCGAAGGCAATGGGATTTTTTTTCCTTTCAGTTTTTGAGGGCCACAATAATCCAGAGGAATCACAGCTAACTTAATAGGGGCTTCATATAACATTTTTTTTAGGATGGATCACCCACTGACTGCAGCAATTTCCTGCCAGTGGAAAGGAGCCTCATACAGAGTTACAAGCTGAAGGCGTTTTAATATAAACCGAGAGTCAACTGCTGGTCTTTAGGACTCTAACCAATTGAGCGTACAGACAATTTAAAAACTCAATTTAAAATTATTACGTTCGCCTTAATGACAACTCGGTGGAGGGGGGTTTGATCACTGACAAAAACATGTTTTTTTTTTTTGTTTTTTTTACAATAAGCCAATGTTGAATATCACATCATCTGCAGGTGAAGGAAAATGATCCATGGTTTCCAAATTTTATTCACAAACAAAAATCTAAAAGTTAAAAGCAAGGTAAGATCAATTATGGTAGAAAACCCCAAGGAGCAACTCGGTGTAATGGTTCAGCAGTAAACCTGCCAAAACATGCCCGTCCAGCTGAACCGAAAGGACTCGCAAGGAGAGCATTAAACAAGGGAGGTAGACAAGAGGCCACGTGAAACTCTGGAGGAGCTGCAGAGATCTTTAGCTCAGGTTGGATAATCTGTTAACAGAACAACTATTATTCAACAAAGCTGGTCTTCATGGGAGAGTGGCGAGAAGAAAGCCATTGACGAAAGAAAAGCTGTAAGAAGACCCGTCTGCAGTCTGTTCAGGGGACAGAGCAAACACATGGAAGAAGGTGCCCTCGCTAAATGAAACCAAAAATAAAGTTTCTTGTCTATGTTCAAAACAAAATGTTCTGCAGATGACTAACAATTCACGTCATAACACGTCATTCTCATGTAGAAAAATATGTAAGGGACTTTTTTCCCCCCTTCAGCTTGGACAAGCTGTGTAAAGTTGACAGGAGCATTGATGGAGCTAAATACAGGCTGAACATGGAGAAAAACCTGTTAGAGGCCACAAACACCTCAGACTAAAGATAAGCATATAGCCACAGCCACAATGTGTAGAGAGAAGCCGATCTATGTGTTAGAATGGTCTAGTCAAAGTCCATACTGAGATGCAATAAGGAAGTGTAGCCTGAGAAACGAGCCGTAAGAATCGATAATCGCAGGAGCTTTCCACACAATCTGACTGAGCTTGACCCATTTGGCCCACTTTCAGCAGAGCCATCAGATAAAATCTCAATAAAATATGCTTATGTCTGTGGTTGTGAATTGTCAAAATAATACATGTAAGGGATATGAATACTTTTGCGAGGAAAGGAAATTGTCATTACTGCATTATTAGTCATTATTTCTCTCCAGTAAGTCTCTTAACAAAATTGCTACAATGATCCAACCCAGTTAAAAACTGCTTATACACCAAATCTAATTTTGTGAATTACTTTGTGGTCAGAAATAAGCAAAAAACCTTAACAGTACTTTGGCTTGCTTGGAAAAATTTAAACGTTTCCAAAGTTTAACTCCTACAGCTTTATAAAAAAAAAACAAAAAACAATTTGTGATCTGAAGCACAGACAAAGTTTATTCTTATTATTATCCGGGGAAGTTTAGAGCCACAAACGCAGATGAGACTTTTTCCTCTGAACGGTGAACTGAGGAGCTCAGCATGGTTTCAGCAAATATAATAATAAAAAAAAAAAGGAATTTCGAAGAAGGGAATATTCTAACCTACTTCAGTCACTGAAGCGATACGCTGCATAATTTATAACTGTACACCAACTCCAGCTCTACAGTTGGCCTGTATACCTTACTGCATCCAACTCTCAGTAGTCAGTAGGAGCAGTGTGGACTCCATCAGTGATGAGGGGAAAAAAGCCATAAATACATTCATAATGTCTCATGAAAAAGAAAGAAATTCTTTTTCATGAGACATGAGAAGAGTGTAAAGATGCCTCCCAGAGCAACATGACTTACTCTAACATAGACACTGGAAAACCTTTCATTATTTACCAAAATCTTAACTAGTTTCAACAGTCTACTAAAAGCAAATGCTCAGTGCATAGTCTTAACTTTAGTTTAAGATTTAATGAAATACAACTCTTTACACTTATTACATTTCCCCGCTCTTAGACTCTCTGCAGGTATGAGTAATCCAGTCTTCCTTCAATGAATTCGCCTTTTTTTCTAACTCAGACAAATGCTTCAGTAAAAAGGTATGGGCAAACTTTTTCATTACGAAAAATCCAAAAAGTGGTCAATAAAATCATAAAGAGGCTCCTCTTTCAGGTCACAGAGATGTTACTGACTAAATCTACTGTACAGAAATGATTTGAAGGCCAAATGTAAATGGTTCACAACAACTATTATTCATAATCAAAAGGGAAAACAGCAGCTAAATATGAGAGAAAAAGATCTTTAAAAGCCTGTGAAGCGGCTAAATTCCACTTTTCAGGAAGATGAAAGTTAGATAATCCTGCAACAGCAGCACAATGGTGTGCATTTCCCCTGCTGTGGATTAAAAAACAAAAGCAGGCATCCCCATGTAACTAATGATACAAAAAAAAAAAAGCAAATGATATATGACAGCTTTTTTTTTTTGCTTACTACAGTACAATCTTGGGAAAATTCCTTTATGTTTTATGATTATTTGGTAACCCTCTAATTTAACTCTTATTACTTCAACTGTATTGTAAGTGGGGCTTTATTGCAGTAACAGTATTTATATGCTACGCATCCGCTATCAGGAGTCTGCGACTGCAATAAAGACAAACCAGTTCAACATTAATATTATTTATTTATTGTAAGGCTTGTGCAACAATAGTCACATTTCCATTGACCAACAAATTGCGCAAATTCTAATTACGAAAATAAATTTGGTTAATGGAAACACGGCAATTCCGAAAACACTCCTATTTTTTGATTAGAAGTTTTTGCGCTAGGATGAGGTGGTATTTCAGCCATATGGAAACTGGTATATTTTGCAAAAATGCAATGGAAACAGTTTTTTTTTTGCATCACACGAGTCACGTGATCATCACCTCTCTGATGTGTTGCTGCAAATTTGGTGTGATAGCTAATAGAGATGACTCCATTCAACTTCCCCCTAACAAATAAGCAAAGTCGTATTTTGGGAACTGTTCTAATATAATAATAAAAAAAAAAAACTCATGGTAACACTTTAAACATCTGCAATAAACTGCAAGAGTTGCCATGTCAACTGGTATAATAAACAGCCCACAGAGGCAAATATTCTGACAATATTTGTCAGAAGATTTGCAGAAAGCATACTGAAAGAAACTAATTTGTGCTCAAGAGTCATAATTACTTTACAAACGTACCCTTAATAAATGTAGAAGCTTTTTAATTCTATGAAAATGCTTGACGCTTGCGCTACTAAAACCCAACACAGCAAACTAAAGTGTTTTCCACTTTCCTTATGTACATGCTGTTGTGACATGTACAAATAAGGAATTAGTATATAACAGGGTTTCTGCTACATGTAATTGATCGTGGCGCACTGCCACAGCAAAATAAAAGCCGCAAGACCTTCAGAATGAAGTTTTTTTAATACAAGTTAAATCAATGTAAAGCATATGTGATCTACAGTATATACCCTATATTATGTATAACCTATATTTGCGCACTTATTCCAACAATTATCTGAGTTGCCATGAGAGTTCTTACTAACCTCAGCGCTGTCTCACAGGCACATGACAACTGCTGCTGCCTTGTCACATAAATGTAGTTTTTAAAGCAGTCTTTTTATGTCTCTGAAGCTGTGTGGGAATTTTTCATTTCCAAACACCTCTAATCATTATTTTTAATAACTTTTTGGTCTCCTGCAGCCTAGCCTCACAACTTTAGGAATATGCAAATTAGATGATGTCACCCCTCTCATCAGAGTTAACCCCTAAGCTAACCGAATACAGCACTAAAAGTGCACAGGCGCAGCCAGCAAGCGGAATTTAACAAGGAACGAGCCGCACACTGCCGTTACGCCAGCGTGTCAGAATGATTGGCATGTGGGACAACCAATAGATAAGGAGATACCCCAGAAGTTGATGGACAGAAGGGGGTGAGAGCAGGACCAAACTCTGACCAATCCCTGCCCTTCGGTGCAAAAGGCAGTGATTGGTCAACGTTTTACAGGCCTGCAGCTTTCACAGAGATCACATTTTTAAACCTCCTTTTTCTGAATCCATAGTGAATTGACTACTATCAGGATAGAAGGACCATTTCACCCAGTGTAACAAAAAGTGTTTCTGAAGAGGATTATCAACTATAGCTTTAATTTCTCCCCACATTCCCCCTTTTTTTGCCCCCTGTTCCGAGGTGCGTCTGAGAGCACACAATTTTGGTGCCGTCTCTTTAAATCTAAAGGAGGTACTTCACACTCCGCCCCTTCCAGGTCGCAGAGTGTTCCCCGTCACCCACAATTCAGCCATTTTTAGAGGATGCTGGGTGACGGTTTAATAAACAAAATCGATGATTTAAAAATCGCTTGTAACGTCAGCATCCTTCAGCTTGGACTACAAAATCACGACGAAAACTAGAAAAATGGCAGATTTGCAAAATTGGTAAACCAGACCTCCAATACCTTGTTTAGCAGCTCTGCAGCAAATACTGTGATGTAATAGTTAAAAAAAATGTAATAGAAAGTTGAGAAAATTAGAAATATGACCCAAAAAGCTCCTGCACAGACTACATTCAGATTTTCTGCACTCCTAGACACTCAAAGTAACCAACAAAATGTACTTAAGGGCTAAAAAAGTGAATTTTGCAAGATATGTCCGTTTTAAACTCCTTTCAGTGCCGGCAGTACCTAATAATATAGCTATAATATCAATTTTATAATGTGATACCATTTAAAAATCATCATTTCAAAATCATAACAGAGTGAAACCAAAGTAGTTGTGCTCAAGGTTATCACACCATCAGAAGCTCGTATCATCCCATGCCCAGCACATTCCATTCCCACCACGGGCATGGGCAGGCTCAGGTTTCCACATCAGTCTTGTGATTGTTTAGCTTGATTACTCAGTTTGAGTTTCAGATTAGTTGTGCCATTTCAAAACAAAATCAAAGTCACGAGTCAAACCCGTTAAGCCCAGAGTTAAAAAAGATGTGTAAAAAACACACAAATCAATCTGAAAACAAGCAGTCACTAGTCAAATGTAGCACAAAACTCAGCAAAACAAGCAACCAGGGACGAGCCAATGCTTAACCCAAGCAGATCGGCCTCACTTCACTCAGATATTCTCTCGGTCTTTGGTTCTGCACCAAATTTCAAGCAGAGATCTCCTCATAAACCAGGGAGAGATCTGGGCCACCAGCCTCCACAGGCCAACTGCCAGCTCACAACTCCACTACCTTAATTACAGTGAGTCATCTGTCCATCTGAAGACACAGACAACAGGGCTGCATGCACAAGACGCACTCATTCATGAGGTCTTTAAGAACTGGCTCTGAGATTATGAGAAATTATCTAATGACCAGTAGATACATGTGCAATGAAGTAAAATAAAATAAAATAAAATCAAGTCAAAGAAGATTATACACTTACGAGGAGCTCCCTCTGCCATCTCTATGGCCGTAATCCCCAAAGACCAAATATCGCTCTGTAAAACAGGTACAGCACAGCACCTATGTTAATGTTTTATTCTCACAGCACATGTAATAAATCAAACTCCTCTGCTGTTACCCTATAGTCGTAAGTGGAGTCAGGATTCTCATCGCAGGCGATGACCTCGGGTGCCATCCAGTAAGGAGTGCCGATGAAGGTGTTCCTGCGTCCGACGGTCCTGTCGAGCTGAGCGCTCACCCCGAAATCCACTGCAATATGAGGGTTGAGACGAGTAAAAGAGTGAGACCCTTCAGGAGGGCTTAAAAACAGACCCGCCTAAAGCTAAACGACATCTTTTTTTTTTTTCAGCCCACCTAGCTTGACCTCTGCATTCTCCGTCAGCAGCACGTTCTGGCCTTTGATGTCTCGGTGGATGACTTTATGGGCGTGCAGGTGAGAAAGGCCCTGGTTACCGACAAGGAAGTCAACCGTGGTCAGTGAGCGGAAGAGGCTGCTGCATAATTGATCTATCAGGCTAAAATACAGTTTCCCACCCTTAGGATCTCTCTGCAGATGTAAGCAATCCAGTCTTCCTTCAAAGTGCTGCCTTTCGTGTTTTTCACCAAGTCGGTGACGGAGCCGGCTCCGCAGAACTCCATCACCAGCTGCGCAGAGGCAGACGCACACTTAGCGAGAGCATGATTAATGAAAAGAGCGCTGATAATCTCATTAGACCAGATGCAAATGCAGACAGACCCAGAGTTGATCGTCCTGTCCTGGTGGGCTCTTCTTCACAAAGGCACCGTAATACGTGGCTATGTTGCGGTGGTGGCTGTACTTTTTTAGCATGTTGATCTCTGCTTTGATCTCTTCTTCCTCCTCCTCTGTAACATCCATCACTTTGATGGCAGCCAGCTGGCCTGTCTTCACGTGACGGCCCTGATTAAGAAAAAAAAAAAAAAACACAAAACAACAACGGTGTTTTAAATGAGGCTTCCGCTCCAGTTTCCATAAATCTAAAACTTTGACTCATTACGTACTGCCCGCTGCTTCTTTAGGTCATTGTGCTGTTCTTATTCTGCTTTTCTGGAGTCTCCTATCTCTAGACTACTTTCAACTAATCACTCAGCTCGCTGAAATTAATCTAATCACCGAGCGAAACGTTCTGTAATTTAAGAAGTTAATATGCAGAACATTCAACAAAGACAGAAAAAGTAATTTTGTACAGCTACTCGAGAAAAGCAGAGCTCAATACAGTGTTGCATAAATAAAACACTTTCTTTAGGTACAGTATAATACAGATGCAGACAAACATGTTGGCAACCCAGAAAAAAGACAAGTAAAATGTCTTTACAGTAGCCTAACCTCATGTACATTTATTCAATAGAGCAGGGAAAACACTTCTACCATCCCGCTGCTTAAAGATTTGCCTCCAGCCAGATCCACGTAGAGTTTTTATTGCCTAAAAACTTGTTTTTTTGTCTTATTTGCCTGCAGCTCAAGTTAAAGTCCAAGGAGAGTAAATCAAAACTCCACATTTCAACTCATGATGGTAGAACAGAACTGGCATTTTCCTGACATGTCTCCTCTGTCTGGCATGTAGTTACTGTCTAAGAGACGTAAGGGAGGCTTGCCGACCCCAAAATGCCACTCTCTCTGTTCTCCAACAGCCTGTTTTGGAGATTTTTGTTTTTTAACCTCACCCATCATGCTGTTTAATGCGCCTGGGGGCAAAATGAATCCTCATCTAACCTGGTGATCACTAACAAAAAAATTAAAATAAATAAAAAGGTCCGTGTAACGTCATATATATTAATAAAAGTCTGTTTTTTCAAGCTCAAGGAATTTCCTGATCAGTAAACATTAAAATATGCTTCTGTTACATTTTTTTATCTCAATAATTGTGCATCATTATGATTATTTAATAAAAAAAAAAAAAATAGCTTTTCAAGGGCTCACCTTGTACACTTGCCCATATGTCCCATTGCCGACAACCTCGACCAGCTCAAAGATTCCTGCTGGATCCTTTGAGAGAAAACAGATGAATTTCAGACAAAAGATACAAAAAAAAAAAGTCAGACAAAATAAAAAAATTCTCACTTTATGACTAAAGCCAAACCAGCTTGCCCTTTTGGTTTTACATACTAAAGCAAGCGTTTAATTAAAGCAAAATTAACACAAAGCAAACCGTGCTAATTTTGGTTTTTAAGTGGGTGACGCTTTGTTTTCCTACACATCTATGCTGACCTTAAATGGAGGCTGAGCGCTACCTTGTTACATTTAAAGTTTCTTCAGCAAACGAGAGCCACCCTCATACAAGAAAACTCCACCTGTTCTTGTAAATGCTGAAAGCTGGCTGCTGTTACAGCGCCATAAAACAAACCTGGCGATAGGACTGCCAACAGGACTGATAAAACAAGACAGAAGACCTGTTAACAAGTACATGATATGAATCTTCTGATCTGCGAGCATCAAAGTCAGCTTTGACATAGATCCGTCATGTCAACACGAAGCCCTTTTAGTAGAATAAACCCGACATTAAAACAAGAAAGGGAGTCAGAGTGATCTCTGCTCTGTACACTAAAGCCAATTAAAAATCAATCATTCTTATGCAAAGAGATAATCTAACCCTTTCCACCCACAGGACTGGAAATAGAGGAAAACCGCATTTAAAAACAAAAGGCTGCATTAAACATTTGCAGATTTAAAATCTGAAAACTCAAGACAAAACTTTCTTCCTTTCGTGGATTTGATCATTTTACATTCCTGCATTGTGCACGCACACCTCACTGACGCTAATAATGAGTAGGCTGCTTTGACTAAATTATGCAACCCCCCCTCCCCAGAGACGAGCGAAAACGACAAGCAGTTCCACTTTCATGTAATTTCAATATGGCTTTAAGAAGATGTGTGGGTGGTGAGACTGCTGCCTTGGGTTTAAAAACGTACACCATGACCTACCCTGCTTTCATCTAGCTCCAGTCAGGGGCCTTCGACCTTCAATATGAAGATTTTTATTTATTTTTTTTACTTTGGCATCAGACACAGATGCGAAAAACCCAAAAATCACAGTTTGGTGAGAAATCTAGAGGGGCAAAATGACCGCGCATCTAATGTCAAACACGCTGCGCAGATTCTTAAGCGCGTTATGAATAGGGGCACAAAAAAAGAGGAGGAAATGTGACGTACAGCGGGAGGGAAGAGAATGATGGTATGGAAAAGGGATAATGTAATGACAGGAGTGGGCGGCGAGGCAGAGGTGGTAGCTTCGCCCACATCCAGCGCGGAGAGTGGGATGAGACGGCCGAGTTGAAAGGAGGGGAAGGGTACAGTTATATTCAAACATCGGCGTCAGCAAAATCCGCTCTGAAAATGGAGAAAGAAGGAGCCACAACTACAAGAGGGAGAGAAATGGGTGAAGCTGGAGCGCCTACAGATAAATACCAACTCTCCTTGGCACATGATTGTTTTGTTCAATGTTAAAATAAAAGGGAATGAGTGAAACGAGTTATAATAATCTGCTGCAACACTGGGGTTTGATGAGCTGCTAGAAGAAACTGTTTAAAAGACGAGAGAGGTTTTTTTTTTTTTTTTTTTTTTTTTAGGGGATGTAGAGATCAAATTTCCTGCGAGGAAACTGTTTCAGGAAAAGGAAACGCACAAAGTAAATCACAATTTTACAGATCATACAGCAAAAATATGGAGTAAAACAGTCAAACTTTATTTTATAATGTTACAGCTGCCCTCTTTAAAAAAAAAAAAAAACGACTTTTGTTCCATTTTTAGATCCAAAACTCAAAAAGGCACTAAAGAAATGCTTGAATGTTAACCTTGCCAGCAGCAAAATTAATTCAACTAATGTCCAAATTCAGATTTGTGTCCCATCATATTGTCGCACTCCTCAAAAGCCAGCAGATAAATCCCTCGTTGTTGTGCGCTTTGTAAATTTAAAAACACTTAATCCTGCCCTAATTAGTTGTTAATGAATATGTGAACTAAGATGCTGGGTGATTTTGAAAAGCTTGTGCGAGATTTTTCAAATATAATGACTGAGCCACAGACGTTCTTTCCTACGGTTGAAATACTTTAACGACGTTCCCGTCTCTGGAGTTTTGTAATCGTGTTAGCAAACAGAAAGCACAAGCGAGCACAGTGGAGGATAATGGAGTCGTGTGCTGCGTGTGATCGCATGATGTTCCAATATCCAACAGCTGATGGCAACACCCACAAAACACTGCCAGGCGCCAACAAATGCAGCTGAAGAGGAGCGTGCTAGAGGATGAACATGGATGCTGCCTAACTTTTGGTCCTGATTAAACCCTACATGGCCCCTTTAAAAAAAAAAAAAACGGTCAATCTCCAAAAATCACAAGAACACTTTCACACTTGTCTGCGGTGGGTGCTGCTGGCCAAGTAGATTTTGGTGATGAAACGTTAACAAAAATAGCAGCAAACAGAATTGATGCTGTTCAAACAGTGATTTAGAACAACAAGTGACTGTGGGGCAATTGGTCGACATAAGCACCTTGTTACCAATAATAATAATAATAATAATAATAATAATAATAATAATAATGTCTAAAAGAACCTGTTGTGTTTGCTGAAATCACAGCCAAAAAGAAAAAGGAAATTCATTCCCAGATCTGAGAAGCAGGGGGGCAAGGACTTCCTCTCATTTGTCCATTAAGCTCGCCTCTAATGGAATATGCTGCCACTTTGTGCCTTAGCACCACTGAGAGGAACGGATAAAAAAAAAAAAAAAAAGTGCCTATTTTAAATGATTTGTCGTGACGAAAAGGACTCCTATCCGTGTGCGAGGATGTTAAAACTATGGCTGTCACGATGCTAAAACTTGAAACTCAACACCACTACTGACAAAACAATAAAAAAAGAAAAGAAAATCCTCTCTACTTAATACAACCTTTTCAATAACATGGAAACAGGGTTCTTTTTAGTCAAGACCAGAAAATATGATCAGTTGCAATACGACCACATTTTAACCTCCTTAATTACAGCAGCACCACTAAGTTAGGGACAATTCAGGCCCTGTTCAGAAAAATATACAAAGTAATAACTCCTCTGCACGTCAAAGCTGCAGACAAATGTTCATATCCTTTCTGGAAGTATGGACCTTTGAGTCAGTTGTGCAACGGTTTTATTTTATCATACTGGGTTATTTTTAGTGTGCCACCGTGCTTCCATTTGCCTGTTAATTTGCTGCTGATACCATTAAGTGGGACAGATAAAGAACCGTTCTAAACTAAAATAAAATTGTTTCAAAACAGAACGTGAACCTGACGCATACAAAACTTCTTTTTTTTTTTGCAGCGCAAACAAGAATCTGCTTTACGCAAATGTAATCACCAACAGCCATGTACAATTTCTGTCTTTCTGGTAATTTAGCATTTTACTTTTTCTTTAGGGATCGACTATAGCGGCAGGTAGGTTGATACGAGTTCCCGCTTTTTTCTACCATCAGCCTGTGCTATTATTAGCTACATTAGCCTCCAGTGTCTGTCAAACATCCGCGTCGTAGCATTAGCTTGTAGCATTAACACAGCTAGCATGTGGTACTCTTCATCATTTCGTTTTTCTCCTCGTCTCTCTGCTTCATAGGGAATGTTCCTCCGAACAAAGCTTAAAGGTCGGCTATGTTTTTGTTGTTTTGTTTTTTCCTGGATGTCATGTTAGTAGAGTTTATAATCTCAGCACCTGCCGGAAGAACTGCAACAAATCGTGCAAATATGAAATTGGTGAGGAGGCCGCTGCAGGGACCATAACTTGTATCCCATCTGGCCTGGGTTGTGTAGGTTTATGTCGATTTTGACACAAATAAGTATCTTTATTTTTATTTTTTTATTATTATTATTGACATATGAAAGTTTCAATTATATTTTGATAATTTTAGTTAAAACTCATCCCTCACATTTCCTCAAAGGTTTTTGAGTATGCAGATTCCTGTACATATACACTGAAAAGTAATAAAGAGGCAAGTTGAACAATCATCAGTGTCATACTTAGACATTACTTACATTTTGGTGAATACCCTTAAATTTGCTAGTTTGTGGCGTCCCAAAAGCCAATATCGGACAATCTGCCTCTAGACTGATTTTACTAATACAAAGATGAGCAAATGCTGCAACACCAGACTCTCTTTGTGAAACGAGTTTTACAGCAACATGGACTGAGGGGGAACAGAGCAAGAAACAAGCATCTGCTCCAGAATGAGCACCTATGAACTAGACTGAAATTAGCACCTGCCCACGTGGACAAAGTGGCTTCTGAAGAAAGGTTTGGTAATCAGCCGGGAAAACGACCAACACGACCGTTTAGCAGAGTTCAGATGAGGCTTACGAACCTACGAATGCTGCACCAGCAAGGCAGCATCCTGCTTAGAGTGCGTTTTGATGCTGATGCACGGCGCCGAGGTGGATGGAATAATGAAACAGATGATTGCCTCCAAATCCTTTAACTTCACCTTAAATCGACGTGGACACATCTGGCTGTTTCAACAGAATAAAACATCAAAACTGTTTTCTGAATGGATAAAGCAGGCCGACGCTAAAGTCCTGTAATGGCTTCCATCTCAAACCTACCAGAAATGTGTAGATTATGACGTCTAAAGAAAGGTCTGTGTTGGGAAACCAGCTGGTTAAACAAACGAGCGAATCTGCCAAGAAGAGTGGTCGAACATCAAGCCGCAAATAAGACCAGGACGTTGTTCGATTGACAACAAAAAAGGATGCAGTTGAGCTCCATGTTGCTAAGGGACGTTTATCCGTACATCTTTAGGAATCGACGTCAAACTTGTGCTCACAGCTCTTGTTTATAAATATCATTTGATTTTTGTTACGTTTATCAGTCCCTGAAATAAGAACTATTCAAATGCAATATTTAATGCAAAAAAAAAAAAATCTATATGCCGCCAGGTGACTGTGTAATTCAAGAAGCTTTGCTTGGTCATAATCTGCCAGGAGCAAGAAATATTGACAATAACACAAATAAAAAATAAATAAAATAAAAACAAAAAATAAAAACAGGTAAAATTCCCAGTCTCAGAGTCAAGTTGACTGTGAACCCCTTACAATGTCCTCAACAATGTCTACAAAAGAACATGGGTGCAATATTGAGCACTGACACTGTAATTATAGAGGGAAAACATGCCCTCCAAAACCATTTCAAGAAATATTGTTCAAAGTATTGAGTAGTAGGCCTGGAATAATAACAACAAGTGTATCAGATTTTGTTCTTTAGGTGAAAAAAAAACAATAAAAATCAGAAGAAGAAATCTCTTGCTGTGATTTGTGGTTGTAGAGAGCCCAGCTGCCCACAGCCCGAGGAAGGCTTGTTTCACCTTAACTTTGTTGGCGTGGGTGTTAACATGATTGTGCTTGTGTCAGAGGAAAACTAAAAAAAAATGACATAACATGCAGAGAGCCTGTTGGCTGCCACTGTAGCGCGGCTAAACGACAGCACCTTGCAACAATTGCAGTAACGGGGGTAATAATACTCACCCTGAGAGCTGCGAGGTCTATGTCATCCAGGCTTCTTGTGGGGGCGTTTTCAGACATAGCTGGCCAAAGTTATGACGATGGCTAACAGGTTAGCCACTTATTAGAAGAATAACTTTGACAGGAGGGGGGGGAAAAATTAAAAATAAAAACAAGTGGCTGCTCACGAGCCTATTCTAACGAGACCATACAGCAAAACTGATTTTTTTTTTTTGTATATAAATGCGGAACACTTTAGTGTCGCGGGCCCATCGCAGGTGGGGTGGGCTGCCTCAGACGCACCCAGCAGGCTAGCTCTAGTCAACTCTGGCCGAGGGCTGTGGTGTTCTCCGCAGTTGGTTTATAAAGAAGAATGGTGGGGAGGAGAAAAAAAATGTCTGCAAGAAATTCTGACGGAAACACGAGTGTAAAAATAAGATTTTAGGACAAAATGGCACCGTCCCGGTTCCGCCGGCAGCGAGCTAACAACTGGTTGTCTTTAAACGCAGCGCACCTCCGCTGTTGTTGAACACCTTGCTGCGTTCATTTTGACAAGAAGACGCCGCGTCTCCGCTGCTGTAAAGCATCCCAGCTGCTAAAAACACATCTGATAAAAAACAAAAAAATGATACAAGCACGGATAAATAAGAGAAAAAAGCACCTCCTACCAGCTGACAATATAAAAAAAATTACACATTAACGGCTATTTAACGCAGCGGTTTTTTTTTTTAAGAAGAACGCAACGCCTGTGATGTGATGGCGTCCGGATCCGTCCGCACCAGAACCGAACGTCAAACTGGCACCACAGCCGCCTTACTGCTGTTAAATCCAAGCGGAGCAATTCAAATAATAGACTCGTCGAAAAAGAAAAAAAAAAAAAAAAGCTCCTTCTCGTCAAACTTTAAACGACAACTCCAAAGAGGAAAAAAAACCGAAATAAAATCTCCCACTTTTTCAAGCAGACCGCAAAGTAATCAGAGTACCGACCCAGGTGTGTGCCTTCAACCCAGCCCGTGGCTAACGTAACCGAGCTAGCAGGCTAAACTGTCCTCCTTCTTCCCCCAGGATAAACTTTCCCTCTCAGTCCATTTTTCCCTGTGTTGACAGTCGCGCCTAGCACTGCCAACCTTCCGGAGGAAACACAGACAGGGCTCTATGTTCGCAACACTTAAAAAGGCTGCGGCTATCCGCTCGGTAAAGTTAATGGTTGCCGTCGTCTCCGCCGGCGTCCAGCTCTATCGAAACTGCAGTCCCACGGTGCCAGGTACGTCGCGGCTTCTACCTGCGAAACTTGTTATTTCGCCATGTTTTGGCTCTCAGGTCCAGCCTCCTACTTCCAGCGTTTAATGTAATGACGATTGGCTGCACACAGCACTCCTCAAGTGTTTTTTTTTTCTCCCTGCTCCTGAAAAGGACTACGGAGATACAGCAGGGACAAATTAGTATGGGAGAAAAAAAAAACAGAAAAAAATAACAGGAGTGGACCTTAACCTCAGAAACGTGTCCTCTGTGAGCTGCGCAGTCGGTATGATTCATTCAAACATACCTGGACACACCCTGAAAAGTTAATATGCTTTCCGTGTTCGGCATTAATAGGTAAGTGCGCAGAGATCACTCAGCCCTGCTCTGTCAAGTTAAAGCTACTTACCAAACTTCAGTTAATAAACTCACTCTCAATGCAATGGGTCAGCTAGAACATCGTGCATTTATCAGCTTTTCTGCTCGTTTTGTTATAAATCATTTGATACTGAAGATTAAAGCTACCATCCTAGAAAAATAGCCTTCTATGCAAAAGTTTCTGGTGACATCACATAAAGAAGGATGGTCTGTGAACCTTATGGTATATGTACATGTACATGTCATATAATTATATAATTTTTTCCAGGAATTCCATTCAAAAAGTGAAACTTGTATATTATATTAATTCATTACACACAGACTGACATATTTCAAGTGTTTACTTCTTTTACTGTTTACTTTCTTTTAATTTTGATGACTATACCTGTATGTATGTATGTATGTATGTATATATATATATATATATATATATATATATATATATATATATATATATATATATATATATATATATATATACGCAGGTTGTGTCACATTTTTGTTGGCAAAAAGAGACGACAAAAATTTGTTTTGATAACCTTTTCATGTGTAACATGTTGACAAGCTAAACAAAGGAAAAATCTCCTTTTTTTTCATATTCTTTTTATATTCCTAGACAGATATCATCATGTCATGACTCGTTGGGGCCTTTTCTCCCGTACATCTCAAAGGCGTTGCCCCATATATTATTTTTCAACGTAAACAAATAGTGACGAACAAAAACATAAAACAAATATTTGTTAAAAATGGGCCATTTTTAAAAGAAATCTGCAGGTGGCTGAGACTTTATTATTACTTTAAATTAGTTTTAACTGCAAAAAAGGTGGCTGGTAGTTTAATATGTTGTATTTCAAAAAGCAAAATCAAATAACCTTGCTTGCTCTGCTTTTTGTTGTTGTCCATAAATACATTTGACAAAAATTGTCATAACACAAACAGACTTAAAATGAGACAAATCCTCCCAGCTAGCCCTTAAATGCATACAACCACAGTGCAGCCTTTACTATCCCCATTATTCCAGTCGGCAGAAGTGACAAAAAGGAAGAAAAACAATTCCCACTGTTTGGCATTAAGAGGGTTGTAAAGGTAATCCAAAATAGAAATGAATTCTGGCTGCAAGACACACCACAGTAGTATCATAAACAATTTACAGTGACATAGAATAGTTTTTACTTATTTGATGATTGGAGAATATGCACTAAATTCTAACAGGACCTGTAATAGTTAGAGTTCTGGATGGCCATTGCCATCGTCACCCTTTGCTTCAGCTTCACCACCCACAGCAGTAACCATCAAGGATTTGGGAGTCACCAATAAAAAAAACAACAAAAAAACGTAAGGCTAAATTTCTCTAAACTCAAACGCAACTCAAAACACTGCAGCATTTTTAATCATCAAATTTGTCCACACAAGGAATTTGACTTTGGTTCCACTTTGCTCTCAACAAAGACATTTTAATTATAAATATATGAAAAGGGATTTTTTTTTGTGAATATGTATACATGTATTTCCTGTCCTAGATGGAGGGAAGGTCATCCTGTATTTCATGAAATCATACAGTACGTAATCACCCAGCTGATTGCTACATTTGCCTTTCCATTAGGGGAGATCTACTTTGTTTTCAGCAGATCCTCATTGTCTTCAATAATGCATGATTCACCTCTAAAGAGTTCAATCTGGCGCATGCATAATTGAGACTATATTCAGTAGCTCCAACCTGTGGATTGCCTTGGCAATTTTCTAACCATTTCAGCATTCAGACAGAAGGTAAAAGTTTAAATTAGCCAGTAAATCTTGAAGATAGGTAGAGTAAGTAGATATCTACTGCTTTCAGCTGAAATGTTCCCATTTCACAGCAAACATTTTAACTGTAAATAGTTGGGAATGGAAACACGGGTGTGTTAACAAGGGTTGCATTTCACTGCATCTGTGCAAGGTGCTCGTTTGATTCAGATGTATTATATTGAGGTTCTGTTAAAAGGTAGACACATCTGGTGATATCTGGAGCAGATAACTTTTTGGCATCTTATTAGGTATAAATCCAAATAAGTTGGTCCAAGAAGCTGAAAGCAAATTAACGGACTTCTATTAACTTAAAACAACTCGAGTCTAATCAGCAGTTTACACAAACTAATTTTGAGATTTTAAACCATTGTTATGCTTGAATAGTGTGATTATTTAAAATTAATCACCAAATTATTATAATTATGTAAGGGGAATTGAGTTAGAAAGGGGTGCTCTACTATTAATCCTCCAGTGTAAAACACTGAAAACAGAACATGTAAAGCATTCCCAATAAGAGGTGTTTGTTGTAACATCATAACAAATACTAAGGTGGAAAAAGCAAAAATACTACAGTAGTTAGTGTAAATTAATTCATTTATATTTAAACATAATGAACATGAATAAAAATAGTAAAAGAGCTGGATTTAGTCATTAGGACAATGCTCATCTATAGTCTCAGGCAGGTCAATGTCATTTTAGTGATTTTTTTTTTTTTTTTAACTTTCTGGTTTGTTTTCTGGATGTTTCACAGAAAATGACTGATGGCCAATTCTTGTTAACATAAATATTTCATCTATATAACCCCTAAATATATATATGACAACTGTTTAAGTGGTCCTAAAACAGCATCAACATGAAATTGTTCTTGAAATCTGAGTTACTTTAAGACGTTTTCGTTGACAATTCACAGATTCTTTGGATTTACACATGGTGGAAGTTCACCTATAACAGGTAAGATATTAACAGCTTATATCTATTTAATAGATCCTGTACTATCTAATAAAGTCAAAATGTCTACTCTGAAGTTGGGTAATTGTCTTTTTCCCCCCATTACTTCTTTATTATGTTTTAGGGAATTGAAAGAAACATTTCATCATCTTTAATTTTGGCAGCATTCCGTTTTCTAGACAGACATCAACTCTTAATAGATTCATTTTATACTAATACATGTCAACAAAATATTACATAAAATATTTGTTTATTGTAGGTAAAAAATAAATGGACTGAAGTACTAAACAACAGCAAATGTGAAGGTTATCACAGAGAATTAAACAATTATAGTGGTTACAGAAATAGATGAGCTGATATTGATCCAACTTTCATTAAAAACAAGTATGAGGAAAAAAGAAAAACAACACAGCTTACAGTAAATGTTTCTTAAAACCTTATCAAAGTATTTTAGGAAGACCAGTTAAAAGGTTTCTACCCTGAGTGTTAGTGTGCTGTTTATTATACCTACAGATCTACATATACAATGACTTTAAATTGTAAAAATAGATTTAGATAAAATGCAGTGAAAAATATTCATAGTAGTACATTCATAAAAGTGTTTATAAGGCTGGTTATCAGTTTGTTAGAAACATAAATGTTGTAAGATCACTTATTGGTCAGTTAAAGGCATTTCTGCTTACCCATTACAAAGATTAGCACTTTATACATTTATTTTTTCTTACACAAAACAGTTTTAAAAAAAATCCACCTTCTACTGTGCAAAGAGTGAGTAGGTTTTTCTTTCTTCATGGTGTGACTATTTTTGAAACCAGCAGAGCACAGTGTCTAAACACAGATGGGTTTTTTTTCTTAGCTCCCCTGTAAAAGCAGCATTGTGTAGAGAGAGTTCACACAAAGCATCTGTCAGTCGAATTTTTCACACCAGTTTGAAACCACCAAAGTAGTGCAGCTGACCCGTGGACAAGCGTCAAAGCTTATTAAGTTTGTACAACTTAACTTTGAGCAAGCTTGGAGAACTGTGTATACAGTCATATCCAATGGATTAGAATATGCATTTCTAAAGAGGTTTGTTAGGTACCTTAAAAAAAACATTTTTATTTTATTAAGCCCCAATTTCTGCATGACAATTTTTTTTCCTGGTCTGATGAAATATTGTAATCTGAAATGCTGTGTTTTTAATCAGCTGGAGGAGGAATTTTTTTATATAATGAACAGGCTTTAAATAGCTTTAAAACATCATCCGTCTGTGTTAATCTATATAATGTGTTTCTCTTAGTGACCGAGTCACTAAATTATATTAATATTTCAATAATATCCTAATTTATTGAACATGACTATTAGTAAATCCTAAAAAAATACAATGCAAACTTTATCACACTATTAGGAATATAAAACAGAATAAAAAAGAGGTGCCACTAGATCTTGCACTATCCAAGCCCTTTTCAACCATATAAAAATGTGTGTTTTCTGTCATTCAGCTAATCTATTGTTCCTTGCAAAACTATTCACATTTACTAATCAGGTCATTTTCTAAGATAATTGTGGTTAAACTGGATTTGATTTAAGGGTATCAAAGTCAAGGGGGCTCAACACCACTGCATGAATAATATTCAGATCTTTTTGGGAAAGCATGTTAAAAACCACACATCAGTTTCCTTCCTTTTCATGGGAGTAACAAACTTGTCTTGGCCTATCAAATGATTTCCTAATACTAAGGAAATACATTGAAGTTGGTGGTAATAAAAATGTGACAAACTTTAAAGGTTATGAAACCCTTTGCAAGAAACTGTACAGCAAGTACTGTTTTTCCTCTATTTACTAAACAAAATAAAAAAAGAAAAGAAAGACCAGTGCAACAGATTTGCATATCCCTCAAGAAGTGATCAATCTGAGCAGTCGGGGAGAAGGAAGTGTGTCAGACGCATTATGTAACTTCTCAGCTGGACCTCAACAAATGCCTCTTGCCTGTGAGCAAATATAACATACGGTAGACACGCAAGACTCTTCATGGCTTCTAGACACAACACGCAAGTAGCTGCAAGATGCCAGTAAAGTGTGGAGTGTTCTGTGCTGGACTGCAAGGCAATCCACTCGGATGTAAGGGGTGGTGTAAAGAAATCCGAATTTCACCAGGATTCCATTAACGCACCTGCTAGTCGTGTTTTTCCACTCGCATTTCTTCCACATTAACATATAAATATGACAGAAGTAACAAGTCCTCGTATCCCCCCCCCAATCAGCATTATCGCTTTCCTTTTCACCGGCGCACCCTCTCGATTTAGTAAGCCATCCCCTCCTATCAGCGCTCTCCTATTCTGCCCCTATCGAGCCTTTATTTCAGCTGCGAGCCAGTCATCTCTTTATATCCGTCACCATAACAACCACAAATGTTCTGACAGGTTTCCTGGCGCTGCAGCGAGAGGTGAAGCCTCGGAGGGAGCGAGTGAGAGAACGTGAGAGAGAAAGAGACAGAGCCACCCACCCGACCACACACACACAAAAAAATAAAAAGAATAATCTTGCAGCAGTAATTGTACACTGTGTTCCCAGATCATGGGAGATGCTTGATTTCCAGTACAACCTTGCAGCCCTCTACTGAGTCATGCATTCATTTGCATGAGTTTACACTATCGTCGGCCCCTCAGAGCCGATCGCACTGCAAAAAGTTACACGACTGGACATCCTGCATGAACTGGCCGGTAAAGATCGGTCTATTATTCTTACAGGTGATAAAACATTCAGTGTTGTGAGCCGGACGGGATTTAGGATCGACACACAAACTGTCTCAACGTATGGGCTGGTGTCATTGCTCGTTCGCGAGTGCTGGGTTTTAGGTACAGGCTAGCAGCGGCCACATCCGGGCAGACCTGTGATTATGTCCAAAGGTCTGTAGGAGCCATGCCTTCTTTACAGTTCAGAGGCGGCAGCAGGTTTTCCTCATACATGTATTTCAGCGGAAAGTGGACCAGCACCCCTCTGACGGCCTTCAGCTCCTCCGCCGCCCGCTCGGGGTCGGTGTCGCAGAGGCGTTCTTCGCAGTTGTGCTCACTCAGGCGCTGCATGTTGTGAACACTGTTGCAGGGGAGGCATCGGAAGACCTGGCGGGGTAAAGCAGACGGGTAGTCAGCATCAAACAGGTGGTGACAAAAAGAGTAACGCGACCGCTGCGTTCCGCTCTACCTTAGCGTAGATCTCCGTGTTGAGTTTAGCCGTTTCATTCCAGGTCAGGAAGAAGAAGTCGTCACTGATCGGATCGTCAATGTTGATGCTGGGGTCTGATACGGCTCCAACCAGGACACTGTGGAAGCACCGAACGTAAATATAAATGCTTTTGAACATCGATCGAGCCAAATTTTGAAAAAACGTACTTTTTACAGTGCCTTGAAAAGTATGTCATATTATAACCACAGACTTCCGTTTCGTTTTAGGGATTATACAGTATAATGAAAATGATGCATGATTTGAATGTGTTTTAGTTTGTTTTTTACACATAAACATCTGAAAAGTGTGTCAAACGACTGTATTCAACCTCCTTAAGTTGACACTTTGCCAAAACCCCTTCCGCTGCAATCACTCCTGCAGGTTTTTTAAGGAGCATGTCTCTGCCATCTTTGCAGATCTAGGAACTAATATTTTGCCCATTTGTCTCAAAATAGCTTAGGCTCAGCTAAATTAAACCAAAGCAGTTTCAAGTCTTAATAGTGATTGTCAATTGGGTTTAGACCCATGACAATGCTTTGCACTTTTATTGTAGCTTTGGCTGTAGGTTTTGGGTCAGTCACCTGCTAGAAGGCGGACCTTCACCCTTAGACTCAAAATTGTTCATCCTCCAACAGGTTTTTTTTAAGGATTTTTCTGGATTTGCCACCATCCATCTTCCAATGAGCTCTGAACAGCTTCCCTGTCCCTGCTGAAGAAAAGCATTCCCAAAGCATTATGCTCCTACCAGCCATATTTTGCAGTGGGGATGGAGTGCAGTGTTAGTCTTCTGCCAGAAATAGTGTTCTGCATGAATGACATTTTTTTTTTTTTGTCTTTTGTCACAATAGCTTCTTTCTTCATGTTTGCAGTGTGCCCTGCAAGGCTTGAAACAGACTAAACAGAACATCTTTAACTTTCTCTCAATAATGGCTTTCTTCTTGCCACTCTTGCATAAAGGCCACTTTTGTGGAGTGCACAACTAATGTCAGATAAGAACAGATTCCCCCACCAGAGCTGTGTCTTGGTACATTAGCAGTATTGTGATATTCTTTCCGTTTTCTAATGAGTGATTGAACTTGCACCTTTGTTCCTACCAGCACATATAGGTGTTGCACACACAAAATGCTGAAGAAAATTACACAAACTTTGCAGTCATGCGGACACTAGAGCAGACTAGGAGAAATGAACTAGTCTTTTTACTGAGAAAGAAAATAAACTGACGTAGATTCCATTATGTGATCTGTGAAGGCAAATTGATGCAAAGGATTTCCTTTATGGGGGTTTAACTGTAAAAGAAATTGACTGAAAAACATGCAGTTCTCCTTCCATTTCACTGTTACGCATTACTTTTTGTTGGTCTCCGACATAAAAATATCTAAAAAAAATAAAAATACATGCAACAAAGAACGCAAATATTCAAGGGGTATGAATACTTTTGAATGGCACTGTACATTACGTTTATTATCAGTTTTTTAGCTTGTTAAATCAAATGCATAAACAAACGAGTTTGCCATGTGCCCATAAGAAATCAGTAGCCAACATGCAAAAAGCACATATGCAAAAATGTCCTGTTGTGTGTTCAGTCACAATCGGCAGATTTGTTAATCCAACAGGAAGTCACAATCGGTACTAGTACCTTATCTTAGGAGTAACAATGTTCTGTCCTGACCTGAAGCACTCTTTGCGTAGAGCAAGCGCGAGCGGTCCTGCCTCGTATTCCTGTCCTCCCATGATGGATGGGACCCTCTCTTCATCTTCCACAAACACTGCCAGCTCACTATCTCGGGTGCCCAGCATGCTGCGATCATTGATGTTGGCTGATCCTGAAACACACGTGGAAACGAGAGGTTTATCCAAGTTTGAAGCCTTTTAAAGGAATAATATATATATATATATATATATATATATATATATATATATATATATATATATATATATATATATATATATATATATATATATATATTGGTTGTATCTAGAAAATTAGTTATTTTCAGATTTTCTTCTGTTTAGTCATGAGCAATTAGTGCCTTTTAAGTACTGACATTTTTCTCTTTAAAGGAGCAAAAAGCAAAATCATTATTTCAGATTGAAAGAACTAAAAAACACAGCGGAGGTTCTGGGTTCAACTCCCACAGACTGCCACTCTGGCTCTTAACCCCAGATTGCTCCCCGGTGCCGCACAGCGGCAAGAGGATATGTTAAATGCAGAGAACAAATTTAATTGAAATGTATGTTGCAATGACAATAAAGATGATTGGGGGAAAAAAATGTATGTCCATATGAACAGCTGCCACTCAGGGCTTAGCCCCTTCCTACCCATAAAATGCCACCGTCAGAGCAGTGTAGCGTAGGATCAAAATGACTGAGGGCAAGCCCAGCGGTTAGAAATATTCTCATTTATAAGTTACTTCTTCTCTAGTTCCTCCAAAAGGTGATGCTGTTTGGCTGTGTATTTATCCTTAAATTTGCACATACGAGGTGACGGGTGAGAAGGGGAGGGGAGACCTGGGTTGCAGCTGGAGTGGCTGAAGAGAGGTGTGGCATGTCACATGTCTCGTTTTGGTCGACAGACAGTTCTCACCAGCCCACCTAATGGTGAAATACCGCTTATTGCTCCTTTAAAGCTATAGTTGGTGGTAATCCTGTTCAGAGAAACTTTTTGTTATACTTGTTGAAATGGTCCTTCCATCCTGACAGTAGTCAATACGTTACGGATTCAGAAAAAGGAGGTTAAAAAAATTAGTTCTCTGTAAAAACTGCAGGCCTATAAAAACTCTGACCAATCCTGTCATACGCTGTGGATGGAAAGAACCAATCAGATGCCTTCATGTCTCGCCTTGCTCTCACCCCCCTCTCTCCCTTAGTTTTCAGGGGTATCGCCTTATCTATTGGTTGTCCCACATGCTGACGCGCTCGCGTAATGCCAATGTGTGCGCAAGTTCCTTGTTAGTTTCCGCCTGCTGGCTGCGCATGCGCACTTCTAGTGTTTATATATCTGAGTTAGCGGTTAGCTTTGGTGTTAGCCGTTCATTGTAGTTCCGCTCCTCTCACCGTATACTTTGAACATGGCTGAGAGTTGCAAGAAGCAAACTATGTACAAGTTTATGAGAAGAAGAGGAAGGACTCAGTAGACATAATTAAGACCAGACTTTGGAAAATTTATTTCACTCCCCCTGAAGAGCGGAAAGGTAGGACGGTCTTGCGCACACGCAGTTATTAAAAAAATGGACAATCGTTTCTTACTTGCATTTCGGGAAAAAAAAAAAATCGCCAATTCTACCTTTAAGAATGAAAAATCCTGACATATGCAAACAAGTATTATAACAATAAAGGCACCCTCTGTTGTTCTCTGTTGGATAGATAACACAGCAGTCAAAGTTTGCTACTTCCGTCCTATCTGGTCCAACAAGCTATGACGATAAAAAGAATAAATATCAGGAGGAATTTATCAGGGAAATAAAATGCAAACTAGAAGCAGTGATGGGGAATGCTCACTGCATTTGTTTTTTCTCTCCTTTCTTTTACCTTGTGACTTTCTTTTTTGAAAACTCAAGGAGAAAATACATGATAATAATAAAAATCAGTTCACAATATAACCTCTTTAAGAACCGATTAGCTAAGTTCCTTGAATGAGTTTGCAGGTAGTGACTCACCAATTATATAGCAGCGGTCATCAGCAATGAGCGCCTTGCTGTGGACATAGATCAGCTCTGTGACGAGCGACCCAGAGAGACGGGAATGCGTTCTGAGGCCACAAAAGGTGATGTACTCAGTCCACTGGTCCTTTACTTGGGGGACAGATCACAATCACATTATTAACCAATGAAAATATTAGTGGGAAGAAACAACTCCTGCAGTGTGGAGAGCTCCTTAAAATATTAAAATGAAAATAAAGCAGGAAAAAATTAATTAAAATTCATGGCTTGCAGACAGAAATAAAGGAGTAACAGAAAGCTTTGAAAGTAAACCAGTAGTCGTGGTGTTAGATGGAAAAACTTACCTTCACTAAGCCTCGACAGAATCGAGTGCTCTCCACGGCACATAGTCCTTACACAAATAAAATAATGAATATAATTCAGCTGTTTTTATAGGGTGGGGTAGCAAGATAAATTAATCTATACGCACACATTCATATAATGTATTCACAACTTCCTCAAGATTGAAAACATGTCTCTGTTGCTCTTCCAAAGGATGCAAAAGCTGAATTGTCCAGCAGTTGCTAAAAGTTCTTATGTCATTTCTATTCAGAGTGCAGGATGATAATAGGAGGAGAAAGGATCTCACCTGTAAGTGAAGTGCATAATCGCCTGAATTGCATTTCCACCTCCCGTGGTAATGTCTCCCTCAAACCCAGGAAGTAAAGGAATCACCACAAACACCCTGTACTTCTTCTGCTCTCTGTAGAAAAACACAGGAGCACAGATTCTACTTTGGAGGTACTTTTCAGTGGTGATTTTGTTTTCATCATCAAATGCAATATTGACAATAAAAACACAGCTTGAAAATAAGGTATGGATTCCCAAAGTAGTTTCATAAAATGTCTTAAAAGGTGCTCTATATGTAAAAAAAAAAACAAAAACAAAAACACTTCTAATCATGCTTCTAGTGTATTTGGGAGGATGAAACGAGAATCACTCTTATCAGCTGACTTAGTAAACAAATGAGCGACTTTTTACAGATTCTGAAGCATTCAATCATGTCTGAATTTCAAGAGGTTGAGGGGTCAGCTGCACCAATCCGTTGATATTGTTGTTTGAATTTCCGTACATTTTGCTCACTTGACTAGTCGATGAAGATCTTCGAGAAACATATCTGGATGTTCCAGATGGCTCTGTTACTTTTCTAACCACTTCCTTATGTTTAACGGTTGCTATAATTTCCTTAAATCTGCAACTCATATGTTTTGCACCAGCCATACATATTATGACTAAACACAAAAATCATAGCTAATTGACTAATTGTGCATAACAATCTGGCAAATAGCTATAATACATCTTAAAATTGGCTGAAATTGAACTGATTGTCCTTTTTTTCAGCGAGATGCTGAATAAATGTAGTAGATGAATAAAAATCTCACATCGAATATTTTTTTTTGCTGAAGCACAAGTTTAATCAAACAAAATAACTTTGTTCTTCAAAGATGTTAACAAAACATGAATAAACCATATTCATATATATATATATATATGTCTCCTGCGAGAGAAACCACACCTGTGTGCTCGCAGGATTCGGTTCACAATTGCATCCCCGATCGTATTGTGGACGACCTTGCCGTCGGCACAGCTGATGAAAAACTGGTTCTAAGGGCAGAGAAAAGGCAGATGGTGACTCGGTATGAGGCAAGGGCCAAAGCAGATAGGAAGCTGCCAAAGAGCATGCATGAAACCTCATAATTAGGAACTGAACCTTTCAGAGATGTGACCTCAATGTGTTTTAAACATATACCTAATAAAGCACCACATCTCAAATTCCACCATTAGGTCAAAAAGCAACATCAATCATATCAGATTAAAGAGAATTCTAATAATCCCAATCAGATTTATAAAACTATTTGGAGATGCAATGATTTCATTTTGAAATGGAACATTTGCCAGCGTTGCCAACACATATGTGCTGCTGTTTTACCTCGATGTAGATGTAGTGCTCGCTGTTCTCAATTGTGTGTATGTAGGCATTAAGGATTGAGTTCTCAGCTGTTCCAGTTGACCACCGATCAGCAGAGCGCAGTACCTGAGGAAATAACGCATTCAGGGTTCCTACACAGTCCTGGTTGGCAAAATCAATACTTGTCCAGAGTTCTCAGTTCTTTTCAGACAATTTGTGAAGAGAGTGAATGTCTACAATTTTATATAAAACATGCAAAAACCCTGAGTGGGACAGGTAGAAGAGAAGGAGGGAGGGTTGAAGGAAGAAGCTTTCAGATCGGGGTTCGTGGAGAAAATGTAAATGTTTTCCTCTTTTTTTTTGTTCAGGAAAATATTCCTGTTTATCTCAATACTCCTCCTTTGGTTTATTCCGAAAGAAAGGTAGAACTACAATCCTACCAGGAGACAAATGTTTTGTTTTTGTTGGATTTTCTTTTTGCAAATGAAACAAACCTAAGTCAAAGAAATATAATCCGATATTACTGCCACTAATTTTAAAGATGTTTGCCTTTTGTGGAGTTGAACGTAACACGACAAATGTAACCAGAGAGCCCTGAAACCTGAATAAAGCGGCCACAATAGCAAGCAGGAAAACAACATAATGGGGCCGCGAGGGTTACAGTTACAGACCACCACCCACATCGGAATAAAAGAAAGCAAACACATAAACGGCTAATGGTTTTGGAACATATATGCCCAGTAATCAGTGTTTGAACAATTTAAAACCCAAGCAAATAACGCTGATCGTAAATAATTGTGTCCTTCCATTTAATAGGTCAGGTCTGTGCCACTCAGCATGCTTCCACGCTAATGCTATCACAATTTCTTTGGACTTCTAGCATCATTTTTTTTTTTTTACTGTTTATCAGGACACGGTCCTGTCTTCCAATCTGAACCCCAGGTTTAATGTGGCAAATAAGCAGCTTCTACTCACACTCAGTCCAGCACCATGACAGTGTTTTCTCTGGCTTTGGTGAAGAGGACAAATATGCTGGAAGTAATTTCGCTCTTACAGGCTTTGCTTTTGTTCCACCATCTGCCACAGCGTAAAAACTCTGAACACTGAATTTCTGTGCCTCAGAAGCCAGAACAGTGTCTCTTTGTTGCAAAGAGATCCATCTTATTTCCTGTGTAAATCTGATCTCGAGCCAACGTCAGGAGGGACATTCAAGCTTCAATGGCCTTCCTAGATTGTATTGTGCAGCGCCGTTTGCATCCAGTGTAACTCAGCCACACAGCCTCTGGGAGTTTCTGGTTCATGACAGGCCCATCTTTGGTACTGTCTAATCACTAATCCAATAGCAGGACAAGGATACCTGGGTTGCATTTAATGGCTATCTGGTCCATGTACGACCAACACAAGACCTGTATCCCAATTCTCGGCCCAAAAATCCAGCTTGAACGTAATGCAGCTTGAGCTTTGCAAGAACTGCCCCATTTACCTGTTCATACACATACAGAATATCTCAAGTGTAGTTATGGAGAAGAGAATATCTGGTTTCTGATCCTTAGGGTCTCATGTTTTTTTTTCCATTTTGCAGATGATATTGTTTATCATGGCTAAAAGAACAAAAACTTAAATGCAACCGGTTGACCTGACCTTCCTCTTTAGGCTCCAATCATCTGATCAGGACACATTCTGGGCAATGGCTTTTGGAGGTTTCCCACCTCCAAAAGCCATCCAACATCCCACAGGGAGTAGACCCCCTAGCAGAGCCTGAATGAACTACACCCACCGTGATGCTTTTTAAGGACAAATAACAACTGTCGTCTGAGTCCAATAATGGCAAATTTATTTGCAAGGTTCGCACATGTGACAACCTCATCTAAAGAGTGTGTGTGTGTGTGTGTGTGTGTGTGTGTGTGTGTGTGTGTGTGTGTGTGTGTGTGTGTGTGTGTGTGTGTGTGTGTGTGCGTGATCAAGTACCTGAACTTTGGCTTTCTGGGACCTAGGGATAGTGAATGGCAGCAAATCTGCTGTCGAATTAGACTTGGGGAGAAGGTAGGGGTAGAAGTTGTCCTTGTACTTGGTCTTGAAGATCTAAGAAAGAAATTACCCTTCAGTGAATGCCATCAAAATCAATGAAGCACAAACAAACAACATACTTTGACTTTATTAGATGCTCAGGAAAGTCCAGTGATAGGATGTAGTTCCCTAAAGCTTCTGTTATAGGCGCTCTCTCTTAAAGGAGCGACAAGTAAGATATTTACTGTAAAATCAACCTAAATCATTCTCATTTATCACTTGGGATGGAAGTAACATTCCCTATAAACAATCAGTCCTCTCCACCAACAATGTCTTAGACATGTTTTTCTCCATTCAAACCGAGAGGTACGGTGCGGAACTACATCGGTTCAGTGTGTAGCCCGTGTTTACTTCATGGTTCCTGAGCAAATCTTATGAGATTTCCCAGAGTTCCCAACACAGAGCGCAGCATTTGGTATTTTATCTTGGCAAAAGCAGCCTGCTAACCTAGAAGCCAGTAAGATCCAATCCAATCCAATTTATTTATATAGCACATTTAACAACAGAAAAAGTTTCCAATGTGCTCTAGATAACAAAAAAAACCCCAAAAAACTAAAAAGGACACAGAGGACCACATAACTACGCGGTGTTAAAAGCCAAAGAATAAAAGTGACTCTTAAGACGAGACTTAAAACACTCCACTGTGAATGCAGTTCGTACATGGAGGGGCAAAGCATTCCAAAGTCTGGGGCCAACTACAGAAAAGGCTCTGTCCCCTCTGGTTTTAAGCCTCATCTTAGGCACTATTAGCTGAAGATGGCCCTCAGACCTCAGAGCACGTGCCAGAGAGTAAATCTGGAGAAGGTCGGTGATGGATTGAGGAGCCATCCCATTCAAGGCTCTAAACACAAACAATAAAATCTTAAAATCAATTCTAAAACGAACAGGGAGCCAGTGCAGAGACGCAAGAATTGGTGTAATGTGCCGATGTTTTCTGGTCCCCATTAAAAGACGAGCCGCTGCGTTTTGGACTAACTGCAGACGGGAGAGAGCTCGTTGGCTAATGCCTGAATAAAGTGCATTGCAGTAGTCCAGACGGCTGGAAATAAAAGAGTGTAAAACCTGCTCAAAGAGGTTAAAAGATAAAAATGGTTTTACCTTAGATAAAAGACGGAGATGATAATAACTCGATTTTAAAAACGCTGTTTATTTGTTCGTTCAGTTTAAATTTGCTGTCTATGGTGACACCAAGGCTGGTTACTTTGGAACGCACAACATCCTTCAAAAGGTCTCAAGTCAGAGATGGCACTGCCAAACACAATCACCTCTGTCTTGCTCTCATTAAGCTTCAGAATAATTTTTTTGATAGCCAAGTGTTGATGTTACAAGGTGCATACAGTGAAATTTCGTGGATCAGACGGTGGGTTAGCCTAAGAGAAGCAGACCAGAAACAGAACAGAATACAACAGTATATACCTATCCCGTGTAAGGTAAAATTCACAACAGCAACACACCGTTTAAAAACGGCATATAAGATTGTTGTGATTGGCAAGCTGTTTTACCGATTTGAACCACAAGGTCTCAGTATTACTTCTAGCTCCTTTAAACAACTGGGATAGAAGGAATTTTGCACTCTCCATTTGTTCATAAAACTCTAAATCAGGGGTCTTCAACCCACTGCCCTGCATGTTTTAGATGCGTCTCTACTCCATCACAACTGAATCAAATGACTGGATTCCCTCCTCAGTATCCATCAACTGCAAAGGCCTGTTAATCACCCATTTATTTAGGTCAGGAATTTGGAGGCAGGGAAACACCTAAAAGACGCAGGACAGTGGGTCCTGAGGACCAGGGCTGAAGGCCTGTATAACTGATATAAGCCTTAAAAACTTTACCTTTGTGAAGTTCCAGCGCTGGATGAAGTGTCGGGCAACATCCCTGGCCGCTTTGCCGTGCATAGCTGAAGACAGGTCCCGCCAAGGCATGCGAGGAACTTTAGTGCGGTCGATGTTATCTGGAAAAAAAAAAACATCAGAACTAAGGGCAATCCTGTCATCCTCCTGCCCTCTTTGTTTTTACAGTGGAAATCTGGCCACACCCATGTTAAAATCCCTGATCTTTGTGACGTAAAAATAAAAATAGATCATGATGAATCCACCCTTAAGATGACATGTATCCTGTACAGCTCAACTAAAAAAGAAAAATCTGTTTAACAATGATCATAGCAACAGTTAAACAAGCTGAAGGAATCTCTGGCAAGTACTGGCCGCCTTTTTTTGTAAAATCTTGTGGGAGAACATCTGGGAATCAAATTACATTTTAGAGACCCAGTTATAAAACGTAAGATTAGCACTAAAACAACACTGCAAAATCATTAAAAGAAAAACATACCATACTCAAGGTGACACATGATGGTGGTACTATTATGCTCTGGGGTTGATTTTCTTAGGACTGAACTGATTGATTGATATTTGTCAAGATCAATGAAATTACAAACTGTTCCAGAAATGGTACAAACAGATGACTCAAAACCTTCAGGTTTCCACAAGAAAGCCGAAGTAGAAGAGCATTATCTGTTTTTTTTTTATTAGCACACACACAGCCACATGACACCAATGTAACAAAAGAATCAGTTTGCTTGAAGAAAACTGGGTAAGAGATGTTCTCATAATCTGATCAATTTTGAAAGTCTTGGCGAAACAGAGTTGGAAAATATCAAGTCAAGATGTGAGATGTTGACAGACTTCAAAACAAAGAAAAAAGAAATACTCTGTATAAAAGGGGTATTTTTGATTAAAAAAGTGCTTTAACAATATTCTAACCTAAGAGTGTGCTCATCTAAATCAATCAATCTGATTTTTTTTTTTTTTTTTTTTTTACATTTACTACCTGCCACACTAATGGGGGAAAAGACGTCAATTTTTTTTTTTACATCACAAAAACCTGGCATTTTAACCTTGGTGAGGTAACACATTAGAGTCACTATGCATATTACTCCAAAAGAGACTTAAAGTACCTTCAAACGGCCTGTCCAGTAGGGTCCAGTCTTTGTTGATGAAGTTGCTGTAGTCTTTCCCCAGCCAAAGCTTAGTGTTGCCAGTCAGATCAGGTTGGTCCTTTTCTGCTTGGTTACCTGCGTTTTGGCCATCACCCACACCATTGTCCTGGTAAACAGAGTCACAATTTAAGTTCTGCTGCATTTTGAGGCTAGCTTACTGAAAATACAACCTGCCGTAAACAAACGCATGACATGCCAACTAACAACGCCAGCAGGACACATCCTTACAGTTGCATCTGTGTTTGGATGCTCCGCCGTTTCCCAGTTTAACGACTCTGCCTGACCCAGGTCAGCCAGCCGATACTCTCTGTCATCCCACCTGCCAAACGCCAGGTCAAGTCCCCCTACAAACGCCACGGTTTGGTCAATGGCCACCATCTTTTCATGGTGAGCCCACAAGACCACCGCAGATGAGACGTGGTCTGGATGTCGCATCACCTGACGGATTACGGGGGATCCAGCTGTTAGTCAAGCACAACACATAGATGTAACTTTAAACCGGGGGTGGTGGGGGTGGCAACAGACCTTGATGTTTGGGTGCATGTCCATCAGAGTCCTCTTGCTGTAGTCACTATTGATACCAAGCGCCATCTCCACCTCCTTGTAAAGCAGGACACATACTTTGACTCCTTGTTCCTGCAGATTTAGAGAGAGGCAATGTGGTTTAGAAACAAAACAGCTGAGTTTACGTTAAAACCCCATAAGTCATTTTTAAAATGAAAGTGAATCCCTACTGCTTTCCGTTTAAGTATCTCGTCCAGTCTCCAGTGGTTGTCAGTGGCGGGTCTCTTTAGAAAAATTTCAGGACTGAGCCTGATGGAGATTAAGGGTCAGAAGAAAAACTCACATTGGATTCTGTTGACTTTGGAAATACATTAGTTTTCAATACAGTGCTTTGTAAAAGCTTTTTGAATTGTTCCGTTTTTTTGGCAGACGACCACCAAAAACCTCAATGAATGGTGCATATCTGCAGCCGTCATTGGGTGAGAGGCAGGGCACACCCCCAACAGGTCACCAGTCCATCACATGGGAACACAGGACACGCGACCAGATGACCACACACTCACACTTCAGGACAATTTGGATAAACAAATTTACCTTAACAGCCATGTTGAAGCTGGTGAAGATTCTCAGTCATCCAGGTCATGGTCATTCCAAAAAAGTAAAAAAAACAAAACAAAAACTGGACAACAACTGGACTTTTTTTCCGAAGTTTGAAGACGTTTCGCTTCGTATCCAGAATGCTTTCTCAATTCAAAATGTCTCGAGTAGTGTGGTGTATTAAGCTTTATAGTACAGCCCAACAAAGGCCTTGTAATGACTTAGAGGGTCCCCCCTACTAAAGCCATTACAAGGCCTTTGTTTAACTTTTTTGGAAAGCCATGTTTAAGAACAGTAGGACAAAGTCAGAGTCCCTATAGAGAACAGAGACAACATGCAAACTTCATGCAGAAAGAGCCCTGGCTGGGAACTGAGTCCAGGGCACATCTTCCTGCAAGACAACGGTTTTGGCCACTGCAGCATCGTGTAGCCCATGAGATTTCGAAAGCTTGGGGATATTGATTTATATTATGAACCACCTTTAAAACACCTCCACAACATTATCCCCTTCCTGTCTTGATGTTTGCTCTCTATCAAACCTCTGAGGACTTAACAGAGCAACAAGATTTACATGAAGATTAAAAACACAGTGCAAACGTGGTGTGTCATTAATTATCACACTCGTTCACACGATTGCTTCGTGAAAAATAACGGATGGATTGAGATTTTTAAGCTTACCAGCAAGGAATCAAAGCCAGGAAGTTTGGTTTTCTGAACTAACACATTGATTCTGAATGGATAGCAGCCGTATTACGACCAAACCTCCCTTTCAATGCCATATCCCGATATGTGTGTGTTCAGGGCATAATTAGACTGGTAAGTTTGAATCAAAGTTTGCTGGGCTGTTTAACACTGAGCTTAGCAGCCGGCTAGCGCTGGTCTAGCCAGATGAGGCTAGCAAAAAAAGTAAGAGTAAAGGAGAACCTCTATTTCCTCCACACATAGGAGATTAATTTACATCATAAATTGTCCTCACTTCTTTGAGGTCATCTGTGATATTTTATTATATAATGCAGTAATTCTAAAAGTAATGATGAATGTTTCTCAAAGCTTGTTATGCTGTTTCACACTAAGCTTTTACCAGGCTGCCAGCCCAGCCAGCCTAGCCTACTGAGGGTAGCAGACAAAGTGAAAGTAAAGGAGATCCTTTGTGAATATTCCCTGCTTCATAAATAAATTAACCGATGAGCCTTTAAATATTTCCAACATAAATGCAGGGTGGATAATAATTTGTCTGGCAGACAGCGGAGCAATGAGATGAATGTCAAATTATGAGTTTTCTCTAAGATGAAACATTTGGAGATCCTGGACCCAAAGCTGCTTTGTCCATGAACATTTCAGAATTATTTGCTGATATAAAAACTAACTTTACTGATGAAAAAAAAAGCAAGCTCAGCTTCTGAGAAGGGCTGTGGGTGGCGGCGAGAGGTCATGTAAATCCTTTGTCCATTTATGATGCTCATATGGAGCAATCCCATGGATCTTAGAGATTTTTTTCGAGATAACGAACCTTCAGAACAGGGTCTAGTTTGTCTTGGTACAGTCCATCGCTTATCTCTTTAGTACAGTCCATTTTTCAAGCACCTTACATTTCTATCTCTCACAGCATGGCAAAAAGCTGTTTGCCACGGAATGGGGACCGCATCCCACAATGCATTGCAAAATCCCGTGCCCTTTTCGAGCCCCATTGGCTTCACTGGATTTCATTTCAAAAGACGTTGAAAAGAAAACCCGTATTAATTTCTGTCCACTTTCCAACTATGCAGTATGTTGGGTTACTCCATAGTATAAAATCCCCCCCAAAAACACATTTTGTAGCTTTAAAATGATCAAATGTGCAAAAGTTGAAGCGATATGAAAGCTTTTACAAGGCACTATAAATACAGACGTTTGGGTAAATCAAAATATTTTCTTACCACCAATCCGTGATGAAAATCTCCTCCTTAGCTTGTTCAAGGGCATCAGCCAGGTCTGCAAAGTAGTCTTTCCCGTTCACATACCTTAAATGAAAGTAAATAAACCATCACAATTTTAATTATTTGAGAGCAAAGACTAGAGTTGTTTGCAGTTATGTGTGGATCAGGGACCTGACCATTTAGTAAGAGTATCTTCTCGTGGTGGAGCGAATCCTCCAAAGCGGCTCACTTTTAGGAAGTCACACAAGTGAGCCAGCCGGTCAATTTCATGGCTCCACCACTGACTTTGTCTGTAGCTGATACACTTGATTACTAAGCTCCTGGTAAAAAAAAAAAAAAAAAAAAAAAACATCCATGGAGTATAGTAAAACCAGCAAAAATACAGTAAAATCTGGGCGTAATAAAGAAGCAAAGCAGGCATACCGTGTGTAGTTCTCAATGCAAACTCCATACTCTGTCCCTGTATGAGCATTGCCCACTTTTACGGCAAACTCCGGGTCATAAAGCAGCACAAAGTCGATTTCTGAGTCGTCTCGGCTCATGTACAAGAGGAAGGAGTCTTTGACCACTAGCCAGCGGTGCGACCAGCGAAAACAGACCCGATGGTGACCGATGCAATTCAGACCCAGAACCCGATGACCGCCAGACCTTTTCATGATCGGCCCCTCCCTGGGACAAACCCACACAAACATCACAATAAGCCTTTCCCATTCAGTCATCTCCCTATCAGTCTTTATTTCATTCACACATATTTTCTTTTCTTACAGGCCTTTGGGTCCCAGATCATTGACAAAAGAGAGGGCACTGACAGAGAGGAACTCAAGCTGAGAAAGACAAAGGGAATTCAATCATGCAGTGTGACTGTAGCATCCACCGGACACATCAAAATAAAGTTATTTTAGGAATTTACCATGCTGTGGATAGATCTGCAGAATGCATTCTCCAGCAGCCCATTCAGGTACTCCTCAAGGTATTTCTGCATCAAAAAAGTAGTTAAAAAGTAAGTTACTAAAATCACTCAGAGCATAACAGGTTCTTTTTCCAATAATAAGATAGAAACTTGCACGTTTAGGTGTTTAGGTTTAAGAACTATAGTACCTTGTAATATGTAGCCGAATTGCCTATACATTTTGTTACAACCACAAACCTCAATATAATTTACCAAGAGTTCACGTGTTAAACCTACAAAAAGCAGCACGTAATTCCAAGTAGAAAGTAGAGGAATCAAGCATTTCCTTTTTTGGATCCAGACCCCTTTTTTTCTGGTATGCATAAACAAAAGCACACACAACTAGCTTTCTTCATAATTTACCTAATCTGTGAAATATAAATGTATATTATATGGCTTGATGGGTTGAGTAGTCGTCTGGCAATCAGAAGGTTGTGGGTTTGATTCCAGCCACCCCTTGCCACATGTCAATGTGCCACTGGGCAAGGCACTTAAACCCAAATTGCCTAGCGAGCTGCGTCTCGGTGTATGGGGAGTGTTAGCCTAGTGGTTAGAGCAACACGCTTGCACTCAGAGAAGGATGCAAGTACCCGGTTCAATCCCCAGCGCCTGCACTCAGGGTCCCTGAGCAAGACCCTTAACCCCAGAACGCTTCCTGGGCGCCGCACATGGCAGCCCACTGCTCCCCAAGGGTGATGGGTTAAAAGCAGAGAAAAAATGTCGTTGTGATGTATGTTTCAATGACAATAAAGATGATATTACTATTACTGTATAGATTCAGCCTGCGTGTAATCCAATCTCATCAAAAATCCAGATGTTATGTGAAGGCCTCAGAGGTTTGTAAAAGAACATTATTGAAACGACATCACCAAGATCAAGAAACACAGCAGACAAGTAGGTAATAGTGAAGAGCAGGGGTGGGTCATGAGACAAAAGAAAAAGAGGATCCAGAAGAGCACTGTTTAATCCATCACCAAAAAATAGACCGAGTTTGGCACATCTGCAACCATAATTAGATAATACAGTTCACTTCAACTAACAGTAATAGTATGAGCAGCATCAATTGAGGAGCTGCAGAGATCCACAGCTCATGTTGAACGAGTTTGGTTTCTGTTCCCGGGACATTCACCGCATGTCTTTTTCCTCTCTCTCTGGCCTAAAATATTATTAATATACAGAGCATCAGTTAATGCCACTTGAAATATATTTTCCTTCCAGATATTGTGATATTGCACACTCTGACTTTGCAACAATGATAATAATTCAATATATCACACAACTCTACCCTCCTCAAAGGGTGGGAAGATGAAAGCAACAGAAAGTTGTGCGATACATAAACATCAGAGAGTAGGTGCACTGGTTAGATGAGAACAATGTTAAACGTTTTGACCTACGTGTTAAATGCTATGTCTGGAGTGGAGGAAACCAACACCCTGAATACCCCATACCCACGAGTAAAAATGGTGCCGTTAGCATAATGGTGCGGATAAGCTGTGGCAATCAGCAGAAATGCCCTTCAGTAGATGCACGGGGCCAGTAGAGGCATACTTCCCAAGACTCACAGCTGAAATTGTATTATTGACACAGGGGGCTGAATACAAAGGCATGTCACACATTTCAGATTTTTTTATTTAAATAATTAAAAAGCATGAATAATTTAATTTCACAGTAATGCACTACTGAGTCATGCTGTTTTTTTTTTTTTTAAATAGCAATAAAATTGTGGTTGATTTAACCACAAAAGAATATTTAGAAGGGGTTTATAAGGCCATTTTTGAAGAGTCATGTAGGTTTTTCAGCTCTAGATAAAATGTATTTAGAAGGAAAAAGGGCAAAAATGCCTTGCAGACAGACCCCTAACCTACAAAATCCTTAGAAAAAAAAAAACACTGAGTTTGTGGTTATAACATGACAAAAGGTTTGAAAAAATTTAAAGAAAATTAGAATTATGAATCTTTTTGCAAAGTGCTGCAGTTAAATCAAAACGCCTTTGAAAATCTTGGATACCATTTTGCTTGAGGTTCTTCTGGTGCGATCTGTTCCGTGTAGGCTGGGCATTTCCTCTGATGTCATCATCAGCTGCTGCCTGTCCTTTGCGAACCTTTGGAAAGAAAACTAATTTGAATATTCAAAGTAATCTTTGCTTGAGAGGTCTGACATCAAAAACCTCAAATCAGCACATCACTCATATTTCAAACGCCCGTCCCCATTAGAGGGTGATTTGCATGCCAGACATCAGCAGAGATACAGACCTTCGAGGCAGATAGTGAAGCATCATCTTGTGTTTGTAAAGGTCCCGGTGAAGCTCCTGAAAGTGCTTGTACTTCCGCTTCACTACCCAGTGGAAGTGTCCATGAGTTAACCGCACTGTGTACAAGGTTCCCACACGCACCTGGAGCCACATTATTCAGATTATGTAAATTAGAATAATGGGTCATAAAATGACAAACATTACATGCTAAATAAACAACAAAAAAGAACACTGAATATTAAATGACTTCCAGCTCAACATTCATAAACACACTTTTGTATCAGTATACATTGATGTTAAGCCGTTTAGCATTTCTGATCTGCATTTTCAAATGAGTTTAAACTTTAAACTGGGTTTTACTCCATTCAAAATGTAAACAAGAGGCAAATGTGAAATGCATAAATTTCTTGTAGTAAAATCATTTGCACTTGTTCAACCACACCCTCCGCCTAGGCTCACGTCTTTTGGAGCTTAAGAAGGAAAGCAGAGGACATCGATACCAAGATGTTAGAAAAATATCGAAAGCTTTTATAGTCATTCAATTAAAACTAAATCCGACCTGAGCTACAAAACCAGGACTGAAATCAGATTTTTAGAAAGGGCACCCTCTTTCAATTGCAGGGTTTTACTAATTGAAACTGATGAAAGGATCAAGTCTTTGCCATGTCCTCAAACACAGCAGATTCCATGGTTTCTTAATCACTAATGTGGAAAAGCTGTGTATAGAATAACTAAGTACGCCCTAGCTGCATCCACAGGTTACAGCCTGTTTATACACAATCAGATTTGATATTTTGGCACAACCAGGTGGGATTACCTGTATAAAAACCAAGGTTCAGGCTGTTTGCAGCACTGGAGCATACATTTGTGTCCAAACAACACCAGCATAGAAGAGAAACAGCAATGACCCCAGAGAAACAATTCCAGCTGCCATTTGTGATGGGTTTTAGGTGTTTGGCCCACATGCAGAACACAAACAGGAGGCAAGAGCAGTTTCAAGATGTTTATTTCAGGCACAGAGATACACTGAGAATAAGGTTCACAGACTGAGCGGCCGACAGTGATCGGGACGCCGGGATCGAAACACTGTGGGAGAAAAAGAACAGGTTAAGCAAGGCAGATGTGGGAATCTAACCGTAAGGTGGGTGCGCTTACCGCCGGGCACAGGTAACCTAGCCAGGGGGAGTGGCGCAGAAGAACGGGTTCAGTGGAACTCTTCTCTAGGTGGAACTAGGTGACTGAGTGACAGGTGAGCCGGCAGGTGGAACAGAGGCGGGGAGTCCTGAGCAGCACCACAGCGGGAAGCAGGGAGCAGAGAACAGCCGAAGGAACCAGGGCGAATCCAGGGAAGGGAACTCTTGTCCGGCTTGATAATACCAAGGGGGCTTGAGGGGAATGCCAGAGCAAAATCTGGGCGAAGTGGATCCAGGAACTTGACATGAAGCTTCAGCACTCGAAAGAGCGTCTGGCGAATAATCCAGAGCATAAGGCGATCTGTGAGAAAACAGGAGACACGAGTAGCGCTGGAACAAGAAACTGTCGAGAGACAGTGGCCACGAAAGTGTACCACAACGGTTTAACACTCTGGCGTCCTTCAGCTGACTGCAACCCAATTTTAAGCTCCAGGCCGGAGCTGCCGAACGAGTCGCAGGTGCACACCACGCCCACCTGTCAACTACGGTCACCTGTGAGAGGGAAAGAGAAGAGAGCATGCAGTGCTGACAGGAAACTGTACAGCACAGACCCCTCAACGGTCGGCACCCGGCGGCCCCGAGGAGGATGTGGAGGGCTGAGAGGCCGCTCGAGAGAACTGGCTTGATCTGGTAGATGTGGAAGGTGGGGTGAACTCGAGAGTAAGGGGGCAGACGGAGACGTACGGCGGAGGGATTGATGATCCTTTCTATTTCATATGGTCCAGTGAAACGGGGGGCTAATTTCTTCGCAGAGGAAGACCTTCTGACCGGGGTGGTATTGCGGAGCTGGGGTCCTTTGTTGGTCAGCGAATCTTCTGTTCTGCTCTGCGGTTTGTTGGAGGGTAGTGATGGTGGTGTCCCATGTCTGACGGCAACGGAGGATGTACTGGTGGATAGAGGTGACCGGGATTTGAAGCTCATCAGAGGGCAGAAGTGAAGGCTGATAACCGAGGGAGATCTCAAATGGCAAGTGACCAGTGGCTGAGGAGACGTGTGAATGCAGACCGTACTCTACCCAAGACAGATACTTATTCCAGTCGGTGGGTGAAGAGGAGGTGAGGCATCTAAGTGTGGTTATGAGTTGTTGGTTCATACGTTCTGTTTGTCCGTTGGTTTGTGGGTGGTATCCGGAGGTGAGGGTGTAACGGGCGCCGAGAGCAGGACAGAGGTGCCTCCAGACTTGGGAAACAAGACCCAGTCAGAGAGGATGTCTATGGGTATACCATGAAGTCTGAAAACATGTTTAATGAGAAGTTGGGTGGTCAGGAAGGCGTTGGAAAGTCTTCTGAGGGCGACGAGGTGGCATGACTACCCTGCATAATCCTGACACCATTATACATTCATCTGTCCACCATATTTCCATTCATCCATCCATCCAAATAATGTAATTTTTAAAAAGTACCACAAAATATATTAGTTTTTTTTTTCCTTTTCATTACTTTGGCTGGTGATCTGACAATTCAAAAGCAAAAAGCCAGTTTCAACAAACGGAAGATGAATACCAATGAGAAAAACCAAAGAAAAACCTGAAAAAGTGGTGGAGATGCTTACTTGACAACCAGATAACTTGGTACAAACACATTAGTGGGTCATAAAATAAGGGTAGTGGCAGGATGGGAAGATGTGGTTTTACATGAAGTCCGACCTTACAGGCTTTACATACTCAGACCATTTTGACCAAGTTTTGTAACATGAGAGAAAATTTGATCTTTTCCATTATATAAATTTCATGCACAATAGCAAGCCATTCTCCAATGGTAGCTTGTTCTACTTTCAGCCATTTTTCGTGTGAAAGCTGATTTTGGTGCACCAGTCAGCATTTGAGTCAAAATCATCGGACAGATGTGGTCCCATTTACTGTGAAATTAACAAGAATATAAAAAGTGCGGTTATTAAACGATGAATACTTCGTATTGTACCTGATATTATCAATTGCAGTGTTTACCCTACCACTCAACAAGGGGGACACCGCGCCCTGCCAACAAAATTTAGACACCCCTGCTTTCGAGCAAATGAGCCGAAGATAAACTACCCTGTATACCAAATCTTTTTGATACAAATCTGTCCAGTAGCCAAAGCTTTGTTAAATTAAGTTAATAAATGGGACAATGATCTAAAACACAGCCACAAATCCACAACATAATGGTGCAAAACGTGAAAAACACACTGCAGTAGGCCAGTGAAGTTCCAACACCTTAACCTGACTCAAGGTAGTGTAATGGGACCATAAAATAACTACGCAAAACTAAGGTTTACAAACTTCTATAAGCTTCTATAAACTGAAGCAATGATGTACATTTCCTATGCAGTAATGTGAGAAACTGTCATTCCCCTCCTAGTTATTGGTGCAACAGGTAGTTCATCTAGATAATGAAATATGCAAACGTATTCAGGTTTTTTTTTTGTTTTTTTTTCTTTTGAATTTTGGATAAATCTTTCCTTAATGTGGAATCTATTGTGTGCTTTTGTATATTTCAGGGTCATTTTAAAAATTTTACATGAAGAAAAGACATGTTTTGACATGTTAAATCCTAAAATTTCAAGAATGTGTCCCTTTATTTCATCATGTTTTCACCACCTTGTGCCATGTGCATTCTTTCACTTAAACCCTATATTTGTTCCTGCATCATTCCTCAGAGCATTTTATCAGGTGCAGAGAAAAACAAAGGAAAATGGTTTCTCCGATATGACAAAAAGAACATTAGGAGATGTACCTTTGAGCGAGTGGTGTGTTTCTCAGTGTTGTCCACCTTGCATGTGATAGGAGTACCCGGTATGAAGTAAGATACACCAGCTTCCTTCATTTCAGGCAGATGATGAACTACTGTGAAAGCACAGCCGTCTGGAATATAGATAAGTAGAAAATTGTTACTGAAAGTGTTCTCCTCTAGCAAAAAGCCTACCTCAGCAGGCAGCTAATGTATTAGGTCTTATTTCAGAAAAATTGTTCCCTACCACGGTTTTTCATGAGACTGTCTAATTCATCTGGACTGAGATCATTGATGTCATGCGAGAAGCGCCTCCTGCTGAGGTGCGGTACGGCTGAACTCCCAACCGCTGGCTCGATCACTTCCTCTGGACTGGCCATCGTAGAAACTCCCAGCTCCCCTACCCTATGAAAAAATACATTGTCCATTAAAATGAGTTATCACAGATTAAAACAAAGGCTGAAACAAGATCAGACTCTTTCAGTTGGTTCAATCTTGAAGGGTTTGATTTTAAAAGTGACAGCTTCCGCTATTAAAAGCGGCAGATTTATGTTTTATCTGCATTGGTAAAAAGACTATATCAGTTTTAACCAAAACTTGAAAAACAACCATCATCTTCGACTAGTTATTTGTAGCAGAACTGATATGATCTGAAAGACCCGGCGTTCCTGGTAGAGTATAAACAATTGTTGTAAAGCTGTGCAGAAAGTAGACATGTGGTTTTCCAGCCATATGAATAGAGTAACACAATGCTGCCCTTCCCCAACCTGTTGTCAAGCATCACCTGTAAGCAGTCTGAAAAGTGTAGAAGTGAATTTTGATAATCATAATAATAATAAATCTTGTTTTTAATGAGAAATAAAATGTTTCCCGTAGGAATAACTTTGTTTTGCCAAGTATTACTAGAAAACGAATCTGATCTACACAGCTTGATCCTGAAATACAAACTTTACAAAAGTTCCTCCATTTTCAAGATAATACAAATCTGATGTATCTGACAGACATCATCTTTATTATCATCATTATCTTCATAATTGATCGCATTTCAACCACTGTTATTAATGTTCCCACCATTGGTTATATGTTACAGTTTATACCTATTTCACATTAGTATTATACAAAATTTAATAATTACAATTCTAATTAGATGAATGTTACTGTTATTACTGTTACTATTCCAAACATTTGAATAGGTTTTATTTTTGTTTTCCCTATTATTATTATTTCTTGTGTACAGTTTATTACTCACCAACAACAAACTTTGAAGCAAAATGACCAACACTGGTGTAAATGTTTCAATTACTGTTTGCCATGCCCAGTGATCCAGCCACTTTATGCAATACTAACATTCAACCTATATTTCTGGACACTAAAAAGAGGCAGCCGTGTTTCGGAAAGAAGCACATCCCATCGCTTTTATTACGGTAAGGAATAATTGTGATTTTCTGGCTGTAAATAAAAAATGATTTGATCGCAAAAGAAATTAGAACATGCTGTACAATCTTTGTTTGAAATGTTTATGTGACCACAGTGGTATTGTGAAACTGGGCTTTTGTGTCCATGTTTTTCCCATTGGGGAATGGCAAACAGGCCTATGCCTTGTAAAAAAAAAAAAAAAAAGAAAAAAAAGAAAAACACACAACCTGAAAATAAATTCCTCTTTACCTTAACTTGGTTGCATAATGTCACACTGAAAAAAAAAAGGTTTGCAGTTCTCCAACCTTGTGCTTTAAATTTCCTTTTTACCTCATTTAAAAAAATCATCTTCAATAGCTTTTCAATGATCGTATCATAAACTCGTTTGTCACAATGTCCAGTTGTGTTATTTGTCTAAATTATTGCTCTGACTCAACATATGGGTAACTTGGAACAGGTAGCTGTTTTCTTGTAGCCATTTCCTGACTTGTGACGATCATCAGACATCTGGATTCTTTGAATAACATGCTCTCTTGTCTTTCCCATTTTGAGGAGTTTCCAAGAGAATTGGACCACTGTGCTGTGTCACATTCAAACCCCTCTGGCACAAGTAGTCATATTTGACCAAAATCGACTAAATAAAATCAAAAACAATTAAATTTAACCAGTTTTCAGGCTGATATTTTGCTACTGCCATGATGTCAATGAAAAAATAAAAATAAATAAAATTAATTCCATTCTCAAGAACTCTGAAGTCCACAGGCTGGTTCTCCCTTATAGGGAACAATCCGACCCCTGCCACAAGATTTCCAAGCGCTCAAACTATTAACACTTACTGCCGCCAGGCAAGATGTAACACGGCCGAGTGACACAGTGTCAGTATCTGAAAAGATTGATAATTAATCTGACAGAGCAAATAAGGTCACAATGTGAATCTAATCACAGAGGAAAGAGACGAGCAGCAATTACACAGAAAACAAAACAAGCTATATCATGACCACCAAAAACAGCCGACATCACATCAAGATCAAAAAGACGCAACAAAAACAAACCGTAACTACCGACGGATCAACAATACGACATCTGAGACATGTAGGACACAGCTACCAGTAAGATGATAAGGGTGTGTATGGGGCCTGTTGTGTGGTGTGTGGGTAGATGTCTTTGAATGGCTGTTTCCTGGGAAACAGGGAAACAGGAAAGGAGGGTGCGTGTGTGTATCAGAGACAGTAAGAGGTACTGAGAATTGTGGTTGAAATATTGCAGAGCCACATTTACTGTACATCCAAGCACTTATCCAGGAAACGTGCCATTATGTCACGTTTTTTCCATCTTAAATGCGGCTAAACATTTCACGCAGCCGAAAACAAGCCCAGGAGGCTGGACTGGAGACAGGAAATGACTCTGGGAACACCATCTGCGATTGTGCAAAACCGATTTAGGGATCTGAAGAGCTGTAACATGAGCAAAAGATCAGATTTTTTTTCTTTTTTATAAAAAAAGAAAAAAAAAAAAAGCACTTCCACTTGTGGTGTAAGATAATCACAAGCCCGTCATGTTACACTGTGGATGTGGTCCAACATTTCACAGATGGGACTGTGCACGAGAAGAGCTGCATATTTGATTAGATACGTTCCAACGATATATTAAATGAAAGAAAGAAAACAAAAAAAGGTTGAGGTTTTTCATCGTCTTTCAAGCTAAATCTAAAATTTGCACTTAAACACATTCTTCTCCTACACAATCTAGAACAAAGTTGTGCAAACCTGTGCGCACAATTAGGCAAGTGAGTATTTTGGCCATATCATCATTTTCTGGATAAACTTGAATCCTTAATGCATTTAAGCATAGCAGGTGATGTTTATTGTGTATTGACGGAGGCTGTGGGCTAAGGAGGTCAAAACTGTACATTAAGGTGTGCATAACCATTAGGCAGCTTCTTTTATTTGGGCATAATTGGCCAAAACAACCTAGAGATTTAACTGACTGAAAAGTCAAAAATTACCAATGGTCTCTCAGAGGGATTCAAGCGTATATTCAAAAATACTTTATTTATCCCAAAGGGATGCAACACTCTTGAAATTGCTAAGATATTGGCAACTGTCGCACATTTTGTTGCAAATAGTAAAAAGGTAATAGTATATTAGAAAAGAATCAAGCGTGAAGCTACCAAGAACCCATTATCTGCCAGTTCTGTTATAAGCCATAACTGCACAACGGCCACAACCTTCCCTGGAGTATCTACAAGATGTTCAGTGCTCAGAGACATAAGGTAGGCTGAAACCCAGGCCGCCGCTGCACAACACAGATGAGCAGCAGCCTCTAGACCGGACCTAGAAATATCTCAAGACAGGTTTCTCAAAGGTTTCATGGACTGATGAAATGAGAGTGACTCTCGACGGACCAGATGGATGGGCTTGTAACTGGATCAGTAACGTGCACAGAGCTCCACTTTGAGTCCGAGCAGAGCCCCAGAGCAGCAAGGTGGAGGTGGGATGCTGGTATGGGCTGGTAATATTAAAGATAAGCTGGTTGGATGTTTAAGCGTTGAAGATCAATATCAACTCCTAAACCTACTGCCGGTTTTACCAAGACACTTTCTTCAGGCAGTGGTACAGGAAGAAGTCTGCATCTTTAAAAAAAAAAAGCAAGGATTTTTGTGCAGGGCAATGCTTCTTCACATCCAAGCACCCTTCTGCATCGCTGGCCAGTAAAGGCGTTAGGGATGAAAAACTTACAACATGGCCCCTTCTTCACCTGACCAGTCGTAACCCCATTGAGAACTCGTGGCAAATTCTTAAACGGGAGATTTACAGTGAAGGAAAAGAGTCCAGCTCTCTGAACAATGTCTGGGAGGCTGTTGTTTTTTTTGTTTGTTTTTTTATGTCAGAAAGTTTTGAGCAGTTTGTTATTAATTATCACCAAAACAAATGAAAGTTAAAAAAAAATTGGATAATGTGTGTTTGTCATTTATTGTGCAGAAGTGCACAAATGCACATATATTTTCTCAAGAAAGCCAAAAATGTAACTATTTCCAGTTTTAAACATTCCTGTTTGAGGTTTGTTAGTATTTGAAATTTACCGCCGCGGGTAATGAACAAAAACCATCCTCAAAAATAAGACCAGCATAATAGTTATGCATAAAGTGCACAAGTCAAGCATTTATCTTCTTGTTTTCCAAAAATGCCCCCCCAAAAAAACTAAAAAGTGTTATTTTAACTGCTTTGAAGCTCCACGATAAGCGGTTTTAGACATCCATTGCATTTGTAATTATCTCGCTTCTTCAGAGGTACCTTTAAGGCCTTTACAGAGGAGCTGGATTAAAACCAAAATTAACTTACAAGCGGATTGTACTGCATTTATAGGAATAAAAAAAAATGGGGTAGGGGCACACTTCATGTTCCTAATTGTGAGATTTTATTTTTCAAAACAATTCCTCTTTTCTGCACCTCAAGCACATAACGTCTGAAATCGGTTAAAGTTTATGGTTGAGGTCATACGTGGAAAAGGTTCTGCTTGTTTCCTCTGCCCTTTGGTTGTTTTCTGGTAACATCCTTATTTATTTGGCCAAAAGCGTTGACACTAAACATTGTCACTAGCGGTCTTATGTATGGCGACTCTAGTGCTCAGTCTGCAGACACAAAGGAAGAACCTGCTTAAACTCGCCTTGAATTGTGTATAAAGTACACAGTAAGTAAACAGCGAAAGTAGGACCTATCACTGAATGCACACAGGCAGATTGGTTGAAGTCAATTGTGGGCTTAAACAAGATTTTCTTGTTTTGTTTTGGCTTCCCAGGTTGAACTTTTTTCCCCCAAACTGCTTACTCAGGTTGCACGTGGATTACACACCCGGAGTCACCTGCTATGACACAATTGAGACGATCCCAAGGGGAAGTTTAAAGGATACGAAACAGAAAGCGTCAACAGGATGGGAAATCTGTGAGGGTACCAGGGCCGGTCGTTCGGCCCGCTTGTTGAAATATGTTCTATGAAAAGAACAGAGAAATATAACCTCGCCGATTCAGATGAATGAATTTAAATGCTGAAAAAGCGAGGCAACACACTGAAACATTCATCCCACCAGGGTGTGGTCACAGGTGAAACTGACGCCACAGGACTCAACGCTTTATATATATATATATATATATATATATATATATATATATATATATATATATATATATATATATATATATATATATAGGCATCAGGCTTTGCAGCTTGATGGATCATTCTGATATTAAATTTTAGCTGCATAGAGGGATTATATTTAATTGCATGTTTGCAACTAAAAATCAAATCTAGATAGATAGATAGATAGATAGATAGATAGATAGATAGATAGATAGACTGGAATGACAGATTCCTGCTCATAAACCTGGGCCTGCAATAAATTGAGAAAAATAAATGCCACCTAGTGGGGAAAGCAGATAAATATTTATCCAAAATTTCTCCATAAGTAAAAACAACTATCCAAATTTAATTCCTATCTGGAGTCGGTTTAAAAGGGTCTCCCACTATTCCTTTCTCCCCCTTTTCCTCTTTCAGTTTGTTTAAAACTTTAAAAGACCACAGAGGCTTAAGCGGCTTGAGAGGGGGGCGGAAAGTTTACAAGAGAAGTGATTGAAGTTTGGATGAACTTTTGCAATCCATCTGAGAGTTTTACAAAGCGCGCATTAATCTGCATAAACACTGAAACAAACCGGTTCAGACTTTAATAGCAAGGTTTTGGGGCTGTTCTGGAAAGGATGTGAGCGATTTTTCTCCGGTCTCCACCCAGTCCTCGGTTTCCTACCACGTCTTGAGTCCACAACCAAGCTGCACATCCGTCTAACAATAAAAAAAAAAAAAAAAAAAAACGCGCAGCGATCATGACTCCGGCGTAAAGTAGGACCAGCGCCCGTCGTACCTCAGGGTGTGAAACCTGCTGTCAGGACTAATTCGTCGCGTCACTGCGACAAGGTAACGAAGCGAAATATGTGCCGAGGCCTAAAAATATACTTACTCGTGTTTAATTACAGCCGCAGCTCAGCCCACATTCACGCTCCAAAACGAGGGTTTAAAAAAAAACAGATTAAAAAAAACCCCTGCGCTTTCAGATTATAATTTCACCGTTCTCCACAGCAGGCTGACACAGAAGAATGTCACCCTGTAGGTGATGCACTCCTTTAGTCCCTCCCATTGGCTGAACACTGGGCAGCACAGGGGCGAGAGGGGCGTGTGATGGGAGTCCTTCATTAGAGCTTTAGAGCATGATCGAGATGGGCTTTTTTTTTTTTTTTCCCTCTGTTTTATTCATCGCAACAAAGACTACAGCTGTTCCCGTTCAGCCTGGCTATCTGTTTCATTTGGGACTGAGAAGCTCCCGCGAGATTGACTATGAAGCCAACATGCGACAGAGATCAAGTCTGGGCCTGCAAGCATGGAGAAGACATGCACAAAAATGTAGTTCAGCCACAGCGAACACACGTTCCAGATACGCCACACGAGGCACCACGTGACTTCCGGTGTATAGCCTTTCACAATAAAAGGTCACAAATAGCGCGCATTCCCCCCAAAAACGATTCAATTAATTCCGTTCAATTGCCGCGTCAGTTCATAACAAATGTCATCTTATAGCAAAGATGTATGTGGCCCACAGAATTATATAAAACCTACCCAATTACAAAAACATTTGATTTTAATAACATCTACATTTGAGTCTGTGAAATAGAATACGACTGAAAAGTTGAATAGAATTTAAAAGTCATTTATTTTTCCCTCAGATGGGAAATTCTTTGCCTCAGCTACAAAGTAACTGGAATATTAAAAACAGACACCTAAAAATTGGTAAAAACAATCTGTCATGGTTTTTAGGTGTTTGGCCCACATGCAGAACACAATCGGAGGCAAGAGCAGTTTGAAGATGTGATAGATGATAGAGTGAGTGGCCGACAGTGATCGAGACGCCAGGATCGAAACCCTGTGGGAGAAAAAGAACAGGTTAAGCCAGATGTGGGAATCTAACAGCCGGGCACAGGTAACCTAGCCAGGGGGAGTGGAGCAGAAGAACGGGTTCAGTGGAACTCTTCTCTAGGTGGAACTAGGTGACCAAGTGACAGGTGAGCCGGCAGGTGGAACGGAGGCGGGGAGTCCGAGCAGCACCGCAGCGGGAAGCAGGGAGCAGAGAACAGCCGAAGGAACCAGGGCGAATCCAGGGAAGGGAACTCTTGTCCGGCTTGGTAATACCAAGGGGGCTCGAGGGGAATGCCAGAGCAAAATCTGAGCGAAGTGGATTCAGGAACTTGACTTGAAGCTTCAGCACTCGAAAGAGCGTCTGCAGAACAATCCAGAGCACAAGGCGATCTGTGAGAAAACAGGAGACACGAGTAGCGCTGGAACAAGAAACTGTCGTGAGACAGTGGCCACAAAAGCGTACCACAACGGTTTAACACTCTGGCGTCCTTCAGCTGACTGCAACCCACTTTTAAGCTTCAGGCCAGAGCTGCCGAAGGAGTCGCAGGTGCGCACCACGCCCACCTGTCAACTATGATCACCTGTGAGAGGGAAAGAGAAGAGAGCATGCAGTGCTGACAGGAAACTGTACAGCACAGACTGCAGAACCCTGGTACAATCGACATAAATCTGGAGACTGTCTCATAATTTCAAATATATAAAATAAGAAAAAAAGTATTTCCCCTTATAGTCCCACAGAAGGGAAAATTGTCTCTGTGTTTCACCTCTCATATAGGGAGCAGTTTGCTGCTACTCTGAGTGGCACACCAGGAGCGATCTATGGTGAAGGGCCTTGCTCAGAGACTCAGAGTCTCTGAACTTGCAACATTTACGGCCTTTCTAAGATCCATCATCTGACTCCCTAACCACCAGGCCACCAGTCCCCCCCAAAAAACTATAGTTGTAAAAAGGTAGACACAGATTCCACAAAATGCACAAGTGTAATATGATGAGGTAAAAAATTGCACAGTGTGTGTTTCTTTTTTAATTCTGTATATTTGTTAAAAAATAAACCGTTTACCATAATTTGGAAAACCATGTAACGAAAAGAAGGGATGTAAACTGGTTACTGTGTTTGTTGAGCGTAGAGGTGATTGTAAAGTCTAACAAATAGGCTCCTTGGATAAAGTGGATACAGGCCGGGAGAAATCTCTCCTTTGCGTATTTAGAATGCAGCAGTCTGTCACTGAAGGAGCTCTCCAGTGATGTCAGTGTAATGCACAGAGTGGGAGATATTTTTGCTTGTGTCCTCCTTTCTCCCACAACTTGCACTGGGTTAAGGTGGCATCTTAAGGCCAGGGGATATGTTTCATTCCATTTGCCTCGGAAATCAAAAATAGGCCTTAGCCTAGCTCTTCTCAACAATTGGCCTTAAAGTTTCCCCCAACTTTCAAAGGGGAAAGTCCGACTATGTAGACCACAGTTAGTTTTTTCCCATCAGAAGCCATGAAGTTCGAGTTCTGACTGCAGATGGAATGCAACATTAATATAATGCAATTCAGTTAATAATGCCATCCATCCATTTTCTGACCCACTTAATCCCTCATAGGGTCACGGGTGCCTATCTCCAGTGTTCACTGGGCAAGAGGCAGGGTACACCCTGGACAGGTCACACTCACACCTAAGGACAATTTAGAGATAAACCAATTAACCTAACAGTCATGTTTCTTCCCAGAGAGAACCCATGCATGCACAGGGAGAACATGCAAACTCCATGCAGAAAGACCCAGGGTTGGATTTGAACCCAGAACCTTCTTACTGCAAGGCAACAGCACTACCCACTGCTATTACCTCTCATATAGGGAGCAGTTACTATTGGTAAAATGTTATTGATACAAATAGGTTTAAACCAATCATTAAGTTTGTGATTGCAGTGAAGAGTAAAACTCTCTTTTAACAGAAAGAAATCTGAAGAAACACAAATAAGGCCAAATCACTTTTCCAGACATATTTTCCATGAAAACGAACAAGCAAATAGAAACAATGACAGAGGTGGTGCTGTTAAGGACTTCATCTAGGAGAGAAACACAACCAAACGTAGGACCCTTGGCCATTTTTAAATCTGTGGGGTGAAAAAAAGAGCATAATCATTAAGTTTTGTCAAGAAAGAAACAAGATTTAAGTGTAACTCACCCCAAAACCAAGTTTTTTGCAGATAAACTGTATAAATTAGGTCAAACAGTGCTACTTTGATGTTTATGCGCATTTTTTTACATGTTCATGTGAACTTGTTTAGTGCTGCAATATTTGTCTTAAAACTGGCTCAGTGCTACCCTCTTAGGGTGGAACCATGTTCAAAGCAGTTGAATTTTCCTAATGGTTCAAACAACACATGCTTTTATCATAATAGCCACATTGGAAGCATTGGTCGATAGTGTTTAGCGCTTGTTACAGCTTTGAACGTTAGCCCATGATAGCAATGATGCTGCTAACATCACTTTACCACTCTGCACTCATCCTGTCCCCTGGGCCAGATGTAACTTGTATCCAAATATTTTAAAAAGACAAAATATAATATGAATGACAAGAACAGTTTTAGAAATTCCACTAATGAAGAGTAACAGGTGTGGTTTCTCTCACTGGAGATATATATATATATATATATATATATATATATATATATATATATATATATATATATATATATATATATATATATATATATGTTTGTATATCTGGAGTGTGTAATGAAAATAGTTTCCCTCTAGAATCACACAGGTGTGGTTTCTCTCACTGGAGATATATATATATATATATATATATATATATATATATATATATATATATATATATATATGTTTGTATATCTGGAGTGTGTAATGAAAATAGTTTCCCTCTAGAATTATTAAAATATTTCTGATTCTGATTCTTTAATATTTATTGAAATAGACATACAAACATGTTCATACAAAAATTCAGATTCATTATAACTTGTATAGCAGAATCCTTCAAGTTGTTGGAAATTTCTCTCACCAAAACCTATTTCCAGTTTGTGCCTGCAAGCATGGCAATACAATATTTTCTGATTCTAAATGCAAATCTTGGTGTACTAAAACGTTTTGCCACAAGAGGTCGTTAATTCTCATTAAAGTAGAATAAAGTGGAATAAAACGGCTTTATTCCAAGAGGAAGGTCTTGGAATAAGATGTAGCTTTGCCCTTAGAATCAGAAAACCTGTTTTATGCAATCATTTGATAAGCACACAAATATGAAATTATACCTCAAAACCCAAGCCTGTTTAATGTGTTATTTTGAATATGAGCTGTCCAAACACCCAAATACTACAAACAAATATGACAGAGATAAATCAAACAAGTCATAGCTTTGAAATGCTTTATTTGACAACTGTGCCAAATAGAAAAGGCACTTTATTTTGTCCAGTAATGCACATAAAAATATAGACCATTAAAATAAACACACAATATCATCAAGACAGTGTTTTACTTATCCATCCGCCTTACACGTCATTAATTAAATAAGAAGGCAAGTCTTGTATTCAGATCTGTTGGGGTTTGTTTCTCTTAAGACAGTGAGCAATTAGGCAGCTGTCGCTCATCACATATAAACAAAGCAGCTAAATCTCAGACGCATTCTCCATTTATATAGTTCTTTTCCCATGTGAAATTAAAATTTGCTTAATTGTGTAGCTTTAGCATTTTTTTTTAAATGCACAAGTATCTAAAATCCAAACCCTCTCATTTTCATAACGCCAAGTATTTCTCCTACATTTAGAGGTAATGCAGAAAACACAAGCCATGTTTAAAAGGATCATCCTGAGGATAACTTTGATTTAAAACATAGCTTTATCGACTCATTTTAGGAGCATGTCAAAATGCAAAACTAAATTATACCCTCAGCTGCCTGACAGTTGTTCTGTGTGTTTATTGATACACACATCTATCAAACCTGACCAAAACCCAGAACTGAAGCCTGGGAGTTCACAAACTGCGGCTGCTAACCATATAGGCAGCACGAGGAGAAGTGAACCTTGCAAAATGCTCCACAAGCAGCAACAACAGATTGTTTATTTTTTTAAGAATCTGGAGCATATTTCTTGTTCTCTCCAGGAAACGGTAAATCTGGAGCTCGGTTGAAGTGGCCTGTAAGGAAGATCCCCACGGTACCAATGATGAAGAGGAGAATGGCAGCCCAGAAACAAACCTTGTCGATCATCTTTCCTATCAGAACCCAGCTTTCAATTTCCTGTATTGGAAAAGCAAAAGTAAAACAGATATTTATATGTAAAAAAAAAAAACTAATAATAATTTGAATCTGGAAATACAAAGTCAAGTGAGTATGTCATTGTAGTGGATTGCTACGGAGCCCCTAAAGGGACATGGAGGAAAAAAAAACTATTGCGAGATCTCGCAAAACTATTGCGAGATCTCGCAAAAGGTTTTCCTACATCAGCGAACCGGAAGTAAAACAAATGACCTGATCCACACTCATTACTGGTTAGTCACCACATAGTTGTTTGCCAACCGCCATTAAATAGAAAAAGAAGTTGTAAACAGACACAAAACAATGGAGGCGCAAACACGTCATCCATGGGAGAAGTTTATTGATTTCTATTTTAGTACTGGCCTGACATATAAAGACATTAAATCCATACTTGGCTACAGACATGGACTTGACATTAGTGAGAGACATTTTAAAAGATTAAAAGAAAAGGTTTTCCTACTTCAGTGAACCGGACGTAAAACAGACACACAACAGCGGAGGTGCAAAGTAAAAAGGATAAAACCATAGACATAATATAAGAGTAGACTCCGCACTGACTGTCGCGGCGTAGGAATTACGGCCGCCATCTTGGGGCAGTCAACCTGCTACCCTAACCTGCTGATTCAAGCTGAACACACTAATGATACCTCAGCACTGGGCGGCGTATTTTTGTTTAAATCGACGGACTATTGACATCAGGGCTCGAGGGCTAACTTTTCACAAGGAAGATTAAAAGATATCGTTTATATTATAATGTTATTTTTCTAAGACAGAGAGATACAGGTCTACACGTCCAAGTTTTTGTGACTTAGTCTCTCCAAACTTGCATCTACTCCGTGAAGGCATCAGACCTTATTATTCTATATATATATATATATATATATATATATATATATATATATATATATATATATATATATATATATATATATATATATATATATATATATATATATATGCAATAATTATTGCGAGATCTCGCAATAGTTTTGCGAGATCTCGCAATAGTTTTTTTTTTCCTCCATGTCCCTTTAGGGGCTCCGTAGATTGCAAATTATACCCAAAGCACTTTTTTTTTGTCACAATACAGTGGTCTATCACATGAAATTCCATGAGAATACATTAAGGTTTATGACAAAAATCCTTTAAGTTTAAGAGGCAAGTATACATTTGCAAGGCACAAGATATTTGTTTAAAACAGAAAAATAAAAATATCTTAAAAAGGTAAAGTCACACTCACAGAACCGATGTCATTTTGTTGTCTTTTACTCTCAGCGATGAAGTTGCAGGCGTCCACGCACTGCTTAATCTCAGGCGCTGCCTGCGCCAAACTCTTGTACAGGTTCGCCGTGCTGCTCACATCTATATTATTCACTACAAGGAATGGGAGATGAACAGTGACAAAGCAGCGGGCCAGAGTAACTACACTGATCCAAAGGGGGGGGATGATGACAGCATGAGACAAGGGGGGGCCTTCTAGTTGGAGTACATGGCAAACCTTGCCCGATGAAAATCACTCTCACCAATTGATCGAGTCAGGCCGTGCCTCTCCCGTTGTTTGTCGAACATCATTTCGCTCCGAGGTTGCTTCAGCACGTATTCCTCTGCTCTCTGCATGAGGCCGAAGGAGCTGCGTCGCCGCTCCTTCAGTCCGTTCACCTCCGCCGTCACCTCGCTGTCGTCCACCAGCGGGGACATGCCTAGGAACCGAGGCACCATTTCCAAGAACAACTGCAAGCAGTTCGGACAACCCTCGTTAGCTCACGAAAAGGTCAGTCTGTCGGGAAGACGCGTTTGTCTCATTTCCCGGCGCGTGCTTACATGCTTGATGGTCTTGGACATGATGTGAGTGCTGGGGCTGCGCAGCGAGTAGTTCAGCACCACAATCTGATTGGTTGCAATGAGAGTTGTGACACACATGACAAAAATGATGTACCTGAGGAGGACATCAGAGATGATCTGTTTTGGATAAGAGACCGTCTGGATTAAAGTGTAAAACATGACCAGCTGGGGTCAGAGGAGACTACAGATGACTCACTTTCCAATCAGGGGGACAGAGAGGGATGTCTCAGGGACCTTTTGAGCAATGAGAAATAGGAAGACAGTCTGAGCCAGTAGGACAGAAATGGAGACAGTCAACTTTTGTCCCCCAGCTGGAAGGAAATTATAAAAAAAAAAAAAAAATTTAGCCAGTATAACAGCTGCTTTTAAATCATAGTCATTGTCAGTATTACTGTAGCGGGAATAACACAAAAGCTGTAAACCTTATTTTTATTGTTCCCCACATAAAGCCATACAATAATCTTTAGTTTTATTCCGTCCACAGCACCATGTGTTGCCCACTGCTTTTGCTGTCGTCTAAGTGTCTGGGACCTACTGTATGTAAAATGTGGCGCACGGAAAGCAAAATCAGGAATCTTGTCCTTTTATTCCCAAGTTTAGAGGCGGCAGGGATGGAGCTCAGTGCTAGACATTAAAAATAAAAAACTATTTATGAAAACAGATGCATAAAAATAAATAAATAATTTAATATATGACCATTATTATTCCTAGAAAAAAGCTTTTCGATTTAATAGTGACTCATTATGTGTATGTAACATTTTATGAACTAATTTAATGTGTATATCAAAAACAAAGGCTAAAGATTGAAAACATGTTTAACCTATATTTTCTCCTTAAGTTGAAGATATTCCTTGCGTTAAAAGAATTAATCGATGAGTTTTGCAAGTAGATGCAGGGGGACTGCTGAGTTCTAGCCAAGTGTCTTGGTTCACTTTTGTGACCGTGTTTGCGCCCTGGACAACCACCCACTCGGCCCATATCAAAAAAACGTCACTGCAACCACGCATTTTCCCTGTTCTTTTTTGGTTTTTAAAGGCGATTATTGGTAGTAATTTGCACTGGCCTTGAGCAGGAAGGAAGTAGGCCAGTACAACCAGTGAGGAGATGAGAGAGCATGGCAGGATGATGTTGATGATGTAAAACAGTGGCTTCCTTTGAATGATCAGGTTGAACATGATCTCCTGATACTCTATGTCGTCGGGGGAATACCGCGAGTTGATCATCTTCCTGGCAGGTCTATGGACTATGGCCCACTCACCGTTCTCTGTAATAGGGACACATGAAGAGCTGGGGTGAAAATTGTAGAGTTTGAACATCAGGATATTGACAGGGTGAATAACGTGTACCTGTAAAAGCGGCTGGGTCAATATGCACCCATTCAAAGGGCTCATCATCTTCAACAGCCAAGATCAAGTCCAGTTCGTTGGCACTATATGTCTGGGATCTAGGGTTTTGGTGGCATTCGTGGAATAGAGCAGAAACAATGTTATAAATGCAGAAAAACAAAGCGGCTGGCCTGGTATGCTGTGTTTTATTTCTTCACCTGAATACCAGTGTGCAGTTTTGATAGTCAAAGGGGAAGTAAGTAATTTCAATTGCACAGGTGCTACGATAGATAGCAGGAGGCAGCCAGTACATCCATCCATCGTTGCTGATCAGGACATTAGCGTAGTACGCCACATCAAACTGGCCATCAATGCTGCACAGGGAGAGGATACAAGGGAAAGAGAGCTGACCTGAAGCTGCATTCTCACCCTGCAGCAGGAAAGAAAATGCTGGATCTCACACATTTTTTTTTTGTTTTTTGCGTGAAGGCCTCACTTGTTCTCCAGGACTATGTCGGGAAGCCAAACCGTGTTGTACGGGACCCGGATCACTTCAATGCCGTGATAATTAGTTTTGTTCCAGGCTAGGCGATAATCAGACCATTGCTGTTGACATTTGAGAGAAAGGGCACCAAGGTCGTTAACATCCAAGCTTCACTACAGTCGAGCAAGACGAATAAGGGCTACTGCCACCAGCAATTAAAATTCCAAGAGTCAACTTACAATTTCAATCCATACATTGGTCGTAAGAGTCTCTTCTTTTTCATTCTGAACGGTCAGGGGAGAAGCAGAAAGAGGATTTGAGCTTTGCACTTCTGTTGTCTTTGAAAAGAGCCGACACTGGGCTAAAATGCCAGGGTGTTAAATCTAGTGCATATGGAGTCTTTTAAAACTATTCATACGGTAGTTTCTGAACTTTTTCCACATTTTGTCATGTGTTTTGGTTTGATTTTAGACCAAAACAAAGTAGCACATAATTTTGAAGCAAAAGAGAGGAAACACGGAACGTTACATTTTATTTAAGGTATTTCTCTAACAGCTCTGCACATTTGGAGGTTCTGGCATCCTAACATCATGATGCTGCCAAAATCATGTCTTATGGTGGGGCTAAGGTGTTGAGGGTCATGTTCACTTTTTTGCAATGGACCTTGTGCTCTTCTCTTTTATTTATTTATTTATTCATTTTCTTTCAACAAACGACAAGCTGCCATTCTTACCAGCGAGATAAGGTTAGTCAGCGTCAGCTTGATCATAACCTGCACTTTGTCCTCGGGATGAACCGCAGGACGAATGTTCTTGTTGTAGCGTTTGAACAAGTCGTGGATCAGCTCGGATTCCTCATTGCACGCCACTGTTAGAAGGAAAGACAGGATGTGAGGGAGACATGTGTGCAATTTTCTTTAAGCATGAAGCATTAAGTTTCTAGTGACATGAAATCCTTCAACTAAAATTCGACTTAAAACTTGCCGCATATTGCGAATGCTGTATTCCGAGTGTTGAATGTCACTCACACAAACACATAACTACCAACGACGGTCAGCTCATGTTCCAAAGCAACTCCTGATCTGCACTTTCAACAAGATTTGGGTCATCAACACTGACAGTAATATTCAAGTTTGGCTATAAAAGGTCCCAGTTACACGCTCTAAAAAACCAGCAGATACGATGTCCCTCATGAGCTCCCCCAGTCTCTGGCTGGTCCAGTCAGGTGCAAATATTTAATTTACCCATGGGACCGTCTGCATAGCTGCAGCTCAGTAATGACAGCGTTGACAGCTGTTTCAATTCTTAATCATTAAATACTGTTGAGCTTCACACATGATGCATTCAGGGACAAACATAGTCGAAGTGTGAGAATCTAAATACGTAAATGCAACGGCCTTTGAGTTTCCGAGGAGAAAAAATATTGAAATTAAAATAAAATGAGTTAAAGCTCAGAGATCTGTGAATTCTACTTGGTAATCTAGGTCAACTTAAAAAACAAACACGTGGTTGAATTTTAATATTATTCTGGTCTCTGCAACTGATGGCAGAAAAGGCACTTCTTGCATCGTCATTTCAGCATTGCTAAAGACAGTTGAAGAGTAGAAACCTGAACATTGCAAAGCATTTCTCTTTGAAACAACACCGCTGACTCCCCGATAGCGCTATATGAGCTGCACAGTATGTGCTTAACTTCTAAATACAGCACACTCATCGACTCAAGTGCATACAAAGTTCAGGTTGTTTTTAATGTCAGCGCTATGACCTCGTCGTTTCCTGCAGCTAAGACCTAAAGCATCTTGAAGACAGACGATATAGAAAGGAAACAGAAGGCAAGGTCAGAGAGAATGGCAGGAGGGTGAATTGGCATACAGGTGCTTCAGAAGTTCAGCCGACACAACCTGTAACCCTGGTCTTTTATGCGTTGTAACATGAGGGCAGACAGAAACATGTGTCAGAGCAACACGACCGCAAAGCTAAATATTACATCATCGCCGTTTAAGTGTTGTAAATGCTGGCCTTTGTATTTCCTGATTTTAACTGGCGTGTGCTGATCTGATCAGGTTGATTGCCAATGTTGTGCAGAATAACACATTAAGGTCTGAGACCCCGTTCTAGGCAGCTGACATCTTCAATTCTTGTTTTGCTTATTCGGAAAGCTTTTAGAATAATCAACGAAACGCAAACCTGCCTTTTTAATTATCAGAATGATTAAATGTTTGTTCCTTAGGACAGAATAACATTTCTTGGTTTCTCCCTGAGTCTAAAGAATGCAGAAAAATTATTGGCTGGCCAGTGAGACATGACAGCTGATTTCCTAAGTCATCCTTTGAATCGCCAAACAACTGCTTCCCCAGAAGCTGATGGCATCCAAGGCAACTGAGTTCTGAGATAGACAAAGAAAGAGACAGAAAGTTCTGACTCATCCCGAGTCAGGACCAAGCCTCAACAACTTTCCAGATGCATTTGATGCAAACGTTTGTGTTAGCATCATTGCTACGTCTCTATTTTTTTTTAATATATAAATTACTGCACAGATTATGTTTTTCTTTTCTTCCTCCACCATAGATCTGTGTCCAGCTCCACCCTGTTCCAGTTACAAAGTGAGAAACCACGGCCGCGTACAATGTACTGTACTGGAGGAACCAATGACCTTTCAGTCTGACCTTTGGGTGACATTTACCCATCAGGTAGCTGAGTGACCGTAAGAGCGACAAACCTGAAGCAATCCCGTCGGTCTCATGCTTGATTCTGGACCCACAAAGTAGGCACTATCTTTCCCCGTTCCATCTCTAGTATTCTGGTTCTGGAAGCTGATGAAAGGCTGTTTGATGGATTTAATTTTTTTTTAAATTCATGATACACTTCTTAGCTGTAGTGGTAGACTGCAAGCCTTGTGTTTCAAATCACTGGATAAATAATAAAACATTCTTAATTTACATCAGTAATTAGCTGAGTGGTGTTTTTCATACAATCCTTGACTGAAGTGAAATCTTTCCAGTGATGACACGTGAATCTTAAGCTGAGAAATATGCAATTCTCTTCATTTGACTCTAAATGTTTGATAAAGACTGTCAGACAACTTTTAATAGATGATGAGACTGATAATGATACTGTTTGTATTGTCAGATAGGTAATGTCCAAGCACCTCAATCTGATTTGAGCCACTCCAAAACCTCCTATTTCAGGCATTCAGAGCTAGACTTGAGCTGGAATAGTAAGTAATAAAATTACATATATAATTTTATAATATTAAACATATAAATACACACACACACACACACACACATACATATGTGTATATATATATATATATATATATATATATATATATATATATATATATATATATATATATATATATATATTATTTTTATTTATTTATTTATTTTTTCTTAGTTTTTACATCAGAGCAAATGTGATAGCCAATCCAACTTCCAAAAAAATTACTTTTTTCTCCTCGGTCCACAGAGTATTTTCCAAAAAGTCTTGGGAATAAGATTTTCATCAAGCTGTTTTTGCAGATATTAGTCAAGCATTTGTATTCCTTCTTGTCAGACTTTATTCCTTCTTGTCATAATTGTTTTTTATTGTAGATTTCTCCTACAGATGCCATTTTAAGTCTGTCTCTTTCTTATTGTTGAATTGCCGAATCTGACCTTAACTGGGGGACGTGATGCTCTTTCTGCTTCAGATGTTGTTCTGGGTTCTTTTTTGACCTTCTGGATTGAGTTGAATGTTAGCAGGCTGGCTGCTCCTGGGAAGCTTCACCACATTTGTGGATGATGGCTTTCACTGTGGTTTGCTGGATTCTCATTGAGATGTTTTAGCCTACTTCGTATTGTCAAACAGGTTCTCTTTAAGGGATTTCTTGATTCTCCATGTCTGACCACTAGTTTTGCTAGTGCAAATGACCTAAGGTTTACATAAAAACTGGGTTATTTGCAGTAAACTGATGATTTAACAAGGGAAGACAATTGCCAGAATGATTTGAGTAAATCCCCCCCCCCCCATTATTAATGAAATTAACATTTGAAAACTGTTTTTTGTATTTACCCTGATAAAATTTGTCCAACCATGATTTCTAATAATAATAGTACTAGTAGTATGATAATAATAATTGGTTTGATGAAATGAAAAAGGGAGTGCTGATAAATTTGGTTCTGATAGATCTTTGGAAAGTTATTATAATTTTGAAGATTAAAGTTCTTGTGATGATGTTGTCTTTGGAAGAAAAAAACAAAACCTTCATTAACCCTCTCTTTCAACTGTTGTCATGCCAATTTACAGGGAAATCTGCTTTTAATTTTTGCCCGAATTATTTCTTGTGAGCACCAGAAAAACCGAACTGACCAACTAACTAATGTTCCTGTTTTTAGACTGTAAAAACCAGAAACTTGAATTCAAACCCCACCTTTGATCCTCAGCTACCTTTAACTTTCTTCAGCATGATGAGTTGTCTGTTCGGTAACAAACATCGAGCAAATCGGCGCTACAAAAGGCCCCTCTTTAGGCTTTGACTTCCTTCTCAGGGATCATTTAAAACAAAGAATCAGAACAATCCTCTGGGAAATAAAAATGTTAATCACTGCCAATGATAATTTGATAATTCGTTTATTTATTTATTTTTTTATTTCAGTAATGTCCCTGACTCCTACACTATCCATACTCGGATTTTTATTCACATTTTTGAGGTCTAAAATGTAATAAACACTTCGGAATTTCATACTTCAAATGACTCTTTGGAGATTAAAAGTTGAGGAATTCAGTTTTAAAAACTCAAACCAACTAAAGTAAATGTAACAAAAATGTAAATAAAAAAAAAATTTAAAATCCAATTCCATCCCACTGTATTGTGTCTCATGGCTAGCAAATGGTCAACAGGATTTACACAACAGCTTGATCAAAGAAAGTTTTTTTCACCTATTCACTAGAGTTAGATATTTAGAGCCGGCCGTTCTTAAACACCGACAGTCTGTCCACATAAAACATGCAAGCGGCGTATCTGTGCAGCATACCGGTCGCTGAAGACGAAGCAAAAGTTCACGAACATACTACTTACCCAGGCTTGTTAGAGTCCCCAGGGCGGTCAGAAAGCCGAAAAATATCCCCAAACTGCGCACAGCCATTATGTATCCAAGACCCCCCTAATGCATTCCACTTCACTAAGTTTAAATATAAAGTGTGAGGGGAAAAAGACAGCGCAAGTAAAGACAGAGGGGAAGAGCCTTAAATCCCCCCTATCAAACACCCTGACTGTTGTCCAGCCCTGCTGTCGGTATATCCGAGGCTCGGATTACACAGCAGCTGGAGGCACTAAACCAGGACTTCAAGCAACACTCCAGCCATCCACAATAATCATCATCAAGATCGTTTAACAACAACTACAGCAATCAAAGCCGCCGACCCGTCCATAACGTGCGGGGTTCGGTTAACTGGAACCTTTCTTGCTGTTGATACAGTTGTGTCTGATTTAATTTGCACCCTGGATTTGTTCTCTCCCGTTTTGTGTGAAACCGACGAAAGACGGCCCTCACAGACCTACATGGGGGTTAGTAAGGAGAACAGGTGACTGGCTGTGTGGGCCTGCTCCCCCTTCGCTATTCGTGCAGGGTATTTATACATACTGCAGACTCATAACCACTTCCACTGCAGGAGTCCAGCCGTGAGACAGAGACTGCAGATTAACGGTATTAACAGGAGGCAGACTCTGCTCGAAAAAGCTAATAAAACACCGGGGACAGGGATTCATATCTGCATCGAGATAAGTCAGCTAACGTTTTTTTCTTTCCTGCAGCTCATCTCAGTCAAAACGTGATTTGCCTGTTTTGCGTCACGTAACTGAGTAACAAAGGTAATATCTTCTCCTCAGGGCCAAAGGGCGACAGCGTGAAATTTGGGATGTGCCTTGTGAGTTGCTCAGAATGCGACGTACTTCTAAATATACAGTTGGGAAAACAGAGATGAGCTTCTTTACAGTAACTGGAGCTTGCAGGGGGGGCTGAGTCTCTCACACTCACAAGTCAGGAAGAACTAGAGCAGTCCAGCTTCGGGTTTGGAAGGTGCTTGTGTTTACATCCAAGAAAATATATATATATATATAAAAAGTACAAAGCAACTTCTCAGCCAGGGAAGTAAATAGAAATGTTTTTCTTGTATGTATCAATATATACATTTTCAAATAAAGGGGGAAGGCATGGTTGGATCGGTGCAAATAAGCAAAGCATTGATCTGGGCTCTCTGTTAGGTGTTCATCAGATAGACAACCTGTCTCTGTGGCAGCTGGTTTTAGCAAATATCTCTCTGTAGTGCCAACCGGAATGTAATAGTCTAAACAGTTTATGTGCAGGATGTGTGGGGTCTGCAGAGATGTTATTCAGCCTTCTTCTGACCCTAGACCTGTACAAGTCCTGGATGCAGACGTAATTGTTCATTATAGTTCAAACCTGTCCGGTTTTGTGGAAGAGTCAAACCACACAGTGTTGGATTTGTGCAAAACAGACTGAACAAAGGCAGAAGGGGATCAGCAGCTCCCATGGAAGGTTGTACTTCTTGAATTACCGCAGGAAGTATAATCTCTGCTGGGCATTCTCCCAAAAACTGTCTTTGTGTCAGGACCATGTCAGGTCCCGGGAGAAGGTGGTTCCCAGGAACCAGGAGTGATTCACGGCAGACACAGTGCTGTTGAGGATGGTGAGGGGAGGCTGAAACCTCTGTTGGAATGCGTCTCTAAAAGCTTTGAACATCCAAAGACTCCCATCAGTGCCCATTCCTCTTTATAAAGTATTTCAGTCTGCATCTAATCTGGATGCAGATTGAACTAGTTTACAAAGAAGAATGCCACTTCTGTCTTTGTTAGATATTATGAGATTACAGAAGCAGAAGCTGCTGAAAACAGTCACTGGGGAATAACAGGTAACTCACTTACACAGCGCACGTCACAGATGTTGCATGCATAAACAACCTTGGAGTCTGTGCTATTTCGCAGTCAAGCATTGACATGTCTACTACAGACAACATGTGGGTTGAGGACCGCTCCTGCAGGGGTGTGTCCTTGCTGATCTATATTTAAGCTGATGTAACCGACAGTCCGGGCGCTCTTCCTCATATTTACCTTTTCCTGCGTCGTGATCAATATGAGAGTCCAGTACTGAGGCTGTACCATTTCTCTGGCTTGTTTAGATTAAAAGTGTTAAAGTATAGTTTTTGCTTCAAGTTTCTTACTAAAGAAGTCATTAACAAAAGAAGAATGCTTTTCCCGGGTAAAAGACTGGGAGGGCCATCAACAGGGGACTGTAATCTTTAGCGGCTGTAAACATTTTTTTAAATCTTGCTCTAGTTTCTCATTTAGATATAGCTTGGGGTTTTGACTGGGCCATATTAACTTTTAAATATGCTTTTACACGATATAAACCATTCTACTGTAGCTCTTGCTGTACCTTCATAGTCATTGTCCTGCTGGAAGGGGAACATTGATCCTGGCATCAAATGTTTTAAGGCCTCTGAAAGGTTTTGTCCCACAATTGTCCTGCTTTTAACACCATCCATCTTCCCATCGGCTCTGACCAGCTTCTCTGTCCATGTTTTAGGAAAAAACAACAACAACGACAGCATGATAATGCCACCGACGTGTTTCTGTGTGGGGATGGGTCAGGATCAGGATACTGAGCATTGTTAGTTCTCGCTCTCACATGGTGCTCTGCATTTGGGCCACCGCGTTTAATTTTGGTCTCATCTAACTCAAGCATCTTCTTTGGCTTCTGTGTCTCCTATCTGACTCGTGGCAGACTGTAACTTGGTCTTCTTTTGGCTTTCTTACACCAATTCCTTTGTTCTAGATGCTCATCAGTAAAGGCTAATGATAAAGTGCATAATTAGGTTCTGCCAATTGATTTTTCCACCTGAGCTGCTGATCTCGGCAGCTGCTCCAGAGTTACTATGGAGCTCTTTCTCTGATTAATGCTCTCCATGCCCAACCTGCCCATTTAGGTGGACAGACATAGCTTAGGTTTACGTCTGTGCCATATTCCTTAATCCCATGAAGGATGGAGCAGCGACTGCTTTAAACTTCTCCACAACTTTATCCTTGACCCATTCCTTGGTCTTTATGATGCTGTTGGTCTACCACTGTTCTTGAAAAGAAAAACCTTTTGAGGCCTTGTTTACTATTGACTGATTATGTAACATTTCAAGGAGTCTGGCTTTCATGTAGGGCAGGAGTGTCCAAGCTTTTCATCAAGGGGGAGCACAATTCTCAAGTCAAAGGTACCTGAGGGCTGAAAAATATAATAGTTTTTTTTCCTCCACCACGAAAAATGAGCATGATATGTTTTAACTAAGCAGATTAGTCAGTCTGTTTGTGAGACTGGGATGAGTAAATTATTGCAGATACAAAGCTTTAAAAGGGTTTTGCACATCTGCCTTATTAAAAGATGTTCATTCAGTTTGCTAATTCTTTTTGGGGTCTATAGAAAATAAAAAAAACACTGAAAAACCTTTTGTTTATTTTCTGCAATAAGAACAGGATTTGGGTCCATCTTTCCCTGACAGCACTTGCTGTACGTAGCCAATTTTAATAAATGCTTTAACAAAAGCAGATTTTGGTGCACTAAAGTCTGTGTTTGAGTAAAAGTCATTCAATAGATGTGGTCCTATTTTCTAGGAATTTAAGAGAATATAAAAAGCGTGGCTATTAAAAGATGAAAACATTGTGTTGTGCAAAACATTTTCTGTTGTAAGAAGAATTGAACTTGTTTGTGATAATTTAGTTCTAATTAAAAATAAAAAAAAGTCTCTAGCTGCATCAGCCATCAATAGTATTCTTGAATTGCAGTTGTGGGCCTTAAAAAATCAGGCCGCACTTTGGACACCCCTGATGTAGGGGTATTACTAAAAAGGGAGCTGAAAACAAATGTGTGCCACACTTGTTTGTATATGATAAGGTGTTGAAAACCATGTACCATTTTCAATACCTGCTCAATCCTTGGCAGGGGGCTGGTGCCTGGGCCGGACACTGGACAGGTCACCGGTCCCTTACAGGGCAACTCAGACAGCAACCAGCTCAAACATGCCCACACACCTACGCCCTCCTAAGGACAATTTAGAGAAGTAGTTTGACATTCTTGTTTTTTTTAACAGTGGGAGGAAGCCAGGGTACCCAGCATAACCCGCTCATGCAGAAAGACCCCAGAGTGAGATTCGAACATGGGACTTTATTGCTGCAAGGCAACAGTGCTGAAGCCTGGGCTGCACAGGTCTGCAGCCCGGCCTGCATATTCTTTCCACTAAATCCAAAGAAATTACTTTGAAACATTTAGCAGTACTGTGACAAAATGTGAAGAAGCTCTGTGTGAAGAATTACTTTTGCAAGGCAACGTATACTAGAGCATGCGACTCTATGACTGCACACTGTTAGACCGAAACAAAGTAATTATATGGCTACTGAGGGTAGTTTGTAGCCTCTTCATGTTAGATAAGAGTTTTAATGTAATGAGGGGAATACACAGGCAGGCCTCAGTTGTAAAGATAAAAAAAAAAAAATTACAATGTTTTTATGACTTCTGTTCACGAAACCTGACTCAAAAGCTTTAAGTCGTTACAACTGCAGGCTGAAAATGTAACAAAACCTCGAACACGACGGGGAAGATTCTGCACACCTGCCTCTTCAAAATGCTCTCACTTGCGGAGGCATCGTGTTTGTGAAGTAGTGATGTGAAGCCAAATACCTAAAGCTTGTGAATGAGTCCTTTCAGCCCCTTTTTCATCAGGTAGTGCCTGTTTCAGATCGGATCATCCACTGGCTGAACTGAATAAAGGCCCTGTGACCAGCCCCCCCCCCTCCAACCCACCAACACACACACACACACGGTCTTGTAATGAATGGCCCGGCTTTCACTTTATTTCCCGCTCCTTTGCTGGAAAATACCATTGTTAAGCCCTTCTTCATGAGCGCCCACGTGGTGCAGCTTGAGCGTTGGGGTTCAATGTCTGTTTCGCTCCCTCTGGACGCCACTGACCCAGCCAATCAGTGAAATGTTTCCAGGAGAGGCGATAATCACATGAAGGCCATTTATGAGCCAAATTAGTGTTTATCAACATGATTTATAGACCTTAGACTTTAGCTAAAGGAGATCGTGTCACATTTCTTAGTTCACAGGTCAAACTTTTCTTTATCAAACATTAAAGACAAGTAGAGCTAGATTTGATTTCACAGGATCATTCCGTATTTTGTGGATCTACATGTTTACATTTGCACTGTTTGACATTGTGCGTCTCCAAAGGGAGGTTCTGTGGAGCTGGAAATATATTTATAAGACGTTCTAACCTAAGTTTAGATGACTTTAAGACGTCTTATGCTCATAACCCAAGAGGTTTTGCGGCTCTGTTTGTGTGTTAGAGCTATTGTGGCCCCCTTTTATGGCTTGTGTGAATTAGTTTTGACGTGACAAGGGAGAGAAGGGAGGGGGCAGGGGTGGTGGGAGGAGAAGCGAGGGAGCGAGCATTTCGCTGCTCACCAGGAATATGTGAGCATACAAAGAAGATGACTCCTCAGCAGAGAGGTCACTGTCGGACGAGCTGAGCTGGCTTTGCTTTATCAGCTCCCGGCTGATCTCTGGACTCTCAGATTGAGCAACTCACCAAGAGACTGGCAGCTAAAAAAAAAAAAAAAAAAAATCACACAGAGAAAGAGCCCGGACAGAGTGAGGAGACAAATTATACAGAAGAAAAATATGTAGGAAAAGCCAAATGGAGCAAGCACGGAGGATTTGGAGGTGCAATGACTGAGTGAAGCTTTTATTTAAAGTTTTGAGTTAGAGCATGATAGGTTTCCCAGGACAAAGGGGGGTCAGTGGAAGGGGTCCGGTGACAGCCAGCGCGAGGGCACAAGCCCTCATGTGAAACACGGAGGAATTAAACGGTAAACAGCAGTGAAAAAGCAAAAAGCGGCAGACTGGCAGGCCCCAAACGTCACGTCAGGATGGGTGTGAAACGCAAGGCGGCTGCGGCTATCTTGGTCCTGCTACTGTGCCTCGGCTCGCTGTGGATACGTGAGTATGTTTGTGTGCGGTGTCAGCTTGCTACTAGTAGTTTTAATTAATCTGCTCTGCTTGGAGGGCATTTGGTTCAGATCAGGAATGTTTCACATGGTGCAGATTCTGACACACTGGTCACAGAAGTTGCGTTTTGTTTTTTTTTTTCTGAAAAAGCGACTACTTTCTTAACAATAATGAATCTGAATGATTCCGATGTGTCTTTTTAACCTAATCTTGAAGGTTTTGACTTTGATGTACCAAGATGTTTCTTCACACAAATGTCTCGTATTGTACAATTTATAATGTTACAGGTGAAAAAAAGAAAAGCTTTACTATTATGAAAAAACTTCTTAGTTTTAGTTTTGAATGTAAAGAACTATCAGATAATGTATGAATCCACCATTATGAACAAATAGTCAATGTAATAATTACCACAAAGTTTAAACTGAGACCATCTACTCCTGTATGGATTAAGAGCTGATCCTGTTTTCCTGATGTAAGCTGGGACAGTCACCGCCGCTACACTTTCATATTAACTCAATTTACGAAAAAAAGTTTAGCGCTGATTTGGCTCCCGGGTCCAAGAATTAATTGAATGCTTTCATATTTACTTTGACCCGATGGCATCACGTTTCATGGGAGCAATTTTCTCAATCAAATTGATTCATATAGATACAGTGTAACAGACAGACTCAAACAGTACAGGACTCTTATCAACTTTTCACATTTCATCACATTAAAACAAGAATGTATTTAATGTAGATGTACTTTATTGGGCATTTATATACCAACAGGTATGTATGCCACACATTTATTTATATATTATATATATATATATATATATTTATATATATATATATATATATATATATATATATATATATATATCCTTTCTGCTTCGAATATGACAAAATGTGAAAAGGTTTTTGAAGTACGTATAAATACTTTTGCAATGTACTATAAAAACCTTGATTTTAATATTTCTCATAACCATTTTTTTTTATTTTGTGACCCTATATTTAGGCATGTGCAGGTTATTCCAGTGTTGACGTGATTTAACAAGCAGTATGTGTGCAGACGGGGTCACTGGGTTTGCCGAGTCACAGACAAACTGAAGGAGTCAGAATAAATCTGTCTCGTTAGTTTACAATATAATATGATACTTTCAATAAAATGCTTGCCTTGCATACTACTGAGTGAAAATATGATTCTAGATTACAATTCAAAAATATTCACACCATTTACACCATTTTTCAGTTCACATTTTTATTTAAACAACAACAAAAAAAAACACTTGTGTGTATTTTTGTATAGCCCTCCTTAGTCAATACATTTTAGAAGCAGCATTTTGTGCTATTGCAGCTTCAGGCCTTTTGGGCACATGTCTCTGTTTTTCTTTTGTATCTAATGATGAACGTTTCCCCTTTATGTCTTTGCAAAGTAAGTGGAGACCATCCATGATCAGCATTTTTTCCTAACTGATTCTCAATTGGCCAGCACATGAACATCTGGCTGTGTATTCAGGGTCCTTCTCCTGCTCGCAGATTAACCTCTGCCACAATCACAAGTCTTGTGCATCATCTTAAAGGTCCTCCACTAGGATTGATCTGTGTTTAGCTCCCTCCACCAACTCTAAGCAACCTTCTTGCCCCAGCTGAAGAAATGCAACCCCACAACATGGTGCTGCCACCACCGTGCTGTAGAATGGTGATGTGTTCAGGGTCATTTGGCCAAAAATGTAAATGCTGGTGTTAGCTGACCAGATCACCTTCTTTCATTTGTCTGCTGTGAAGGATTTTTATCCCACATTGCACTGTCTCTTTATGTTTTTTTTTGTTTTTTTGTTTTTTTTCCCCCCAGTGTCCTGTCTAGCAATGTGGCAATAAAAATTGATATCTTAATGCCAAATAGAGCTCGACAGATTTTACTTTCACAAGTGGAGCAAACAGCTTTCGCCATAATGCTCCGCTTGATTTGTGCATGTAAATAGCTTTATTGTGATTCCTGCAGGGAGAATCTGTCTCTTTATGTTAATGTTGGCTGCAGCAGGCAGTATTTTTCTTGAATAAACTCATCTTTAAAAGGTCACGACCTGCTGAACAGGTTGAAAGATTTCCTTTTGGGAAGCAGAGCTACAGTAACCACACTTGTTGCAACTTCAAGGCTTGGAAAAAAAATGCTACACTTTCACTACTGGGAATTTTTCTTGTAAATGATGCTTTTGACGAGGTCGTTGCTGATACTGTATGGCGTGTTCATGTTTTTCCAATGTCTTGCTGCAGAGGGCGGTTTGGATTACCACTGGGATTCCTGTTTAAAAGGCTACAATCAGGGTAACAAGGTAAAAAAAAAACACACAGGTTATGTACAGTGGAAATAATCAGGCTGCTAACCCACTATGGGGTTGATTTTGTGAGGCAGATGGAAAGTGAATGAATAAATCACATGAGCTTTTCCTTTCTTTGTCCCCTGTTGATTAACCGCCGACCCAACAACACACCCCACCCCCGACTCCAGGATCAGCTTCACCACCCGTCCAACAGCAGCGAGGCAGACGAGACTAAGGGCCCGCCTGTGCTCTCGCTGTGCCCCGGCCAGAACTTCCAGGTGTCAGTGTTGGTCTCCCACCTGCTGGCTGCCCGGGCGTACACCTCTGATGTGCTGCTGCAGCCATATCTGTCCAGCTGGGACGAGCTCATAAAGTAAGAGCGTGGGTTAAAGTAGCATCATGGAGACAGATACAGTGCCTTTCAAGTACTTACACCTCTTGAACCTTTGTAAAATTTCTGTGTGTTTAATTGGGATTCTATCATAAGGTGACAAAAATTCTTGCATAATTGTGACTTGGAAGGAAATTGATGCACGGTTTTTAAAATTGTTTAGAAATGATAATCTGAAAAGTGAGGCGTGTATTTGTTTTAAGCACCCATCACTCCCCCGAACAGCCTTGAGAAGTCACCTAATTTGTGAATTAATTCAACCAGTGCAAAACAAAAAGAGCAAAAAAAAAAAAAAAAAAAAAGGTGGGGGGAGGCGTCACTCAGGGTCAGGTTATTAAACAATATCCCAAGCTTTAATAATCTTACAGAGCACTGATCAGTCTATCATTATAGAATAAAACCATTACAAACTTAGCAAGGGATAAAGCACAAATCAGAGAAGCAGCCTAATGGTCGTCGGTAACTCTGGAGGAGCTGTTTAGATTCACAGCTCAGGTGGGATAATCTATCAGTTGCGCATTTCTTAAATCTAGCATTTATTGACAAGGGTTGAGAAAAAGAAAACATAAGCCATCTGGTTCACAGTTTGCCTCAAGCCAAGTGGGGGGGGACACAGTATACTTCTGGAAGAACGTGATATGGCCAGATTCCACCAAAAATCAGACCTATTGGCCCACATGCAACATGCTATGTCTGCAGGAAAATGATCACTGTCCATTATTCTAAGCTCACCAGCCCCGCAATGAAATATTGTCGACTCTGATGTACAAATATCCTGGAAACATGTCCCAAAACACTTCTGGGGCATGTTTCTAAGAGGCGGTCCTATTTCAGCAGGCAGTGATTCTACAAAGTACAGAGGACTGAGCACATATGCATGCTACAGTTTTTAAGATTTTGATTTCTAACAGTTTTAAACCATGCGACACGTTCCTTCCATTTCTTGACTATGCAACAGCTTTTATTCGTCCGTTACCTAAAATCCCAATTAAATACGTAGATGCTTCTGGTTTTGGGAACACAACATGAAAAATGTCAAGAGACATAAAACCTTCTACCAGGAGCTGTGCCTTTGGAATAGTGGAGGAGAATGAAGCCCTTTCTGGCTCTGAAAGAGGATTCTTTCTGTTCTTTTGTCATTGTTCCAGGTTCATGGAGTCTCTGGGCTCCATGGTTAGTCTGATATCAAAAGAGATAGAGACTAAGACCTCCATAATCCGGCAACTGGCCCTGATGTCTGAGAGGGGCCCCGAGGCGGAGTTTGACCCGGACATGGAGTCGGGACACTCTGTAAACACAAACCTTGGGGGGGGAAATGTTGTGGGGACTCTGCAGGGTAAAGGAGCCTACAACTCTGTGCGCTCAATGATTTGGACAGAGCTTAATCGAGGCATAGTTGATTTCCAGCGCCAGACGGACTCTGGATGTCGGACCATCCTGCGACTGCACCGAGCTCTGCTCTGGCTGAAGCTCTTCCTGCAGAAGCTGGCAGAGACGCCGACGGCCGGACGGCTCAGGAGCCCCTCCGATCTCTGTCGAGAGGCCTACCAGAGCACCCTCGCTCACCACCACACTTGGTTTGTGCGCAGGGCTGCTGAGTTGGCCTTCATCGCCCTGCCGGAGCGGGGCTTCTTCTTCAGGCTGGTGTGTGTGCAGGGCCAGGAGGAGCTGAGCGTGGTGTTGACCAGAGTCGTTAATGCCATCGGAGAAATCTATGACAGGACACAGAAAGCACTGGAGGAGAACGGCATGCTGGACTTACCTTGAACTCAACCAAGCAAGAAGGAAACGTGTCAAAAACAGCTGAGCAGGCTATTTTTGAAGTCAAAACAAAAGAGCATCTTCTGCAGATCAAGATGCTGTCTTTTTTTTTTTTTTTTTTTTTTTTTTTTTTTTTACACCTTAGAGATAATTCAAGACAGCAGATGACATATGTTAGCTCACTTGATCTGGTGAAGACAGCTTTATAAAAGCATCTGCTCTACATGAGTCTCAAAGGAGGTAGGGTGTTGTGACTAAATCAGATTTAATGGCTCTTGTTTGTGCTTTTCTATGGATTAGATAATTACTGTCTGATTAAGTGAGAAAAAAAAATCCCTGCTCATGATTTTGCATGCCACCTCATAACTGGCTCAGTCCAGATGCCAACAGATTGCTGAAGGACCAATCTCTCAGGTCTCATATGAAACAATATGTGCTGAACATGGGACTGCGCGCTGCGTTTTAGAGTCTAATCTGAGTTTTGCTAAACGTTTTACAAAAAAGTGAACATTTCGTGTTGTAATTAGGAAAATGAAGATTTAATTAGATAAGAATAAAAAAGTATTTGCATATTTTTAAAAATAAATGGTAAGATTCCTGAACAGTTTGGAAAAGCATTGACTTTTGTATGTTATGAATAATAATCCAGGTCTGCATGAATATGGAAAAAAAGTTCCTTCCTTCCTTTCCCCATATTGTTTCTACTTCCTTTTCCTTTGTTTTTCCCTTCCTTCATTATTTTTTTCCTTCCTTCCTTAAAAGCGTAATTGTTGTTAAAACATCTGGCACAGATTCAGGCTGAAGTTTACTGTTTCCTCTAAAAATGGGCTGAAAGTGGAGAACAGTGTTGATCTGAATCAGGAAAAGTAATGACTTTCTACCCCGACACGCCGATCAGCAGTTGTAATGAGACAATCTATCCAGCAGGGGCTCCAGTTCTCTACTCCTGACTAATCTTTCCCATTCTCTCCGCTTGGTGGTTTAAATCCATCGTGACACTTACTTTTTGTGTATTTGACACAAAATAGGATTATGACATCTATATATATATTAAAAAAATTAAATAAGTGTTCTGCATATAGCTTTCTGAAAGAAAATGGACTGCCAGTAACATTCACGTGTCTACATCCTGCCATTTTAAAAACTCCAGATATCTCTAATGCTTTATAATCCTGGCCGCCTGCCTTCCCTGTGATACAGCTTGAAACCTTGGAGGAGGGGTGAAGGTCAGCAAGCAGAAAATGCACTTCGACCTACTGGTGAGAGACCAGTTTCAGAAGAATAAAGCTATTCTTTAGCATGATTTACATGAACCATGTGTAAGGTGCTTTCACTATGATCTTGTGTCAGACCGTGCGCCTGACCTTAAGCAGTTCTCCGTTAAGACATCCAGCCAGTGAGGGAACTTTGACTTTCACTATAACAATTTAGTTCAGAAAGTGTATATAACCCTCCCAGTTTCACACATTACATAGCGTCACAGGGTAAAAGTAAAGCTCTTAATCTCAAGGAGTCTTTTCCTGATTTAAAGGTATTTGTCTGTGTTTTTCAGCTGTGGTTCTATACAAGGGTTGTAAGCAGTCAATATATTATCTGAGGTTGGTTATCGTTTTGATGTCTTCATTTATTAGTATTATATTTCAGATCCTGATTGGTTGAAACAGGAAGCCGAAGCTAACGACGAGTCCAAGAGGGCCCAAGCCCCAACCCCTTAACTTCTTAAGGGGCGACAATGGTACAAGAGTTATGGAGTTCATCCTGCAATCAGCAGGTTGCCGGTTTGATCCCCTGCTCCGACCGTCTCAGTCATTGTGTCCTTGGGCAAGACACTTCACTTGCACTGCCTGCTGCCGGTGGTCAGAGGGCCCGGTGGCACTGATGTATGGCAGCCTCGCTTCTGTCAATCTGCCCCGATCTGTGGCTACTAACACAACTCACCACCGTGAATGGGTGAATGACTGTAGTCATAGAGTCATAGAGTAAAGCGCTTTGGGGTCGTCGGACTAGTTAAAGCGCTTTACAAGTACAAGCCATTTACCATTCTTTAAACAACTTTACCTTAAAAATGTCCTGGTGTTTTTTTTTTGACGAACCTTTAAACTGTTTTCATGCTCGCTTTTGACAACATTATTTCCACAACATCATGAAATAAGCGACAGCTCCTCACCCGTGATCTTTTTGTTTGACATGTATTGAGAAAGGAACATGTGAAGCATTGAGGCCAGAGTGACTGCCATTACTTCTGTTTAAATAAACGTGCAATGTAAATATGATGACAGGTTAAAGGTACAAAAACCCAGGACAGCATAAACTGCTATTATGTTTATGGTCGTGGTTCATCTTGGGCTTGCCATCGGGTTTAGTATCCGGAACCGACTAATTTGAATTTATATTAAAGGAAGACTACAGTTAAGGTATAAATCACATTCAAACTTAACATAACGTTTTGTGAAACATTGTGAAATATGGCTACAAAACAACTGCAATCTCAAAAACTAAGAACGGTTCATGCAAATACTACTTTCCACACCTTTGAAAGAGCGCCACGTTTGTGTCAGTCATTCATACGGAAGCTGATAAGTATATATGGAGGAAATTGACAATGGAGTTGGAGTGCGCTGCTGATTTTCCTGTGTGAAAAACAGACACTGTATGGTGTGTTACGTAACATATTTCTGTTTGGACTAACTGTGTGATATAAAAGTAAAGGCATCCTAAAAGCAAAAATGTCACAACAGCTTAAGTGAAAACAGCAGTGTTGAGTTCTACACCACCAGTACCTGCCGTTATCCTGACTTACTGAGATTATTGGTGCTGCACCATTCTCTTTCTCCATTTCCTGTGTATATATTCTGCAGCTTCGTTGGATGTTGCCATCAAACGCAAATGTGACATCGATTCAAAGGCTCATAAAATCACTCACTCAAGCTGCTGGTTTTGTGCCGTTCTCAGAACAGCCGGTAAATCAATCCTCTGGGTCCAACTATCAGCCAACATGGACATGCGGGCCCAATAAGAATTTTGCTCAATCATGATCTCATCTTAGAAATCACAATGGACTTTTTAGCATGGGACATTTGGGTTAATTTGAATGTTACTCATGTGGAATCCCATATGGGGCCTATTTCTTATCCCAATTTCAACCCAAATGGGCTCAAAAAGTAAATATTGTTTGTTAAATTAGAATTTCCACTAACTAAAGACACCAAGAGAGAAGCATCTACTGCAGATAAGATAATTGTCTGTAATTGTTTACCAAAGCTTTACTTCAAAACTCATTTACCACCTCTTTACAGTATATAGGAGAGGGCAACCCATGATATCCACTACAGCTATAGAACATTGAGATTAAATTGAGTGAGATTACGGATTATACTTACTTGAACCCACATACAACACTTGCTGACGCCTTCTTCTTTCACTTGCAATTATGTTACTATAGTCATATTCAATAAATTAGAACATGCATTTCCAAGAGGCTTGTTTGACAGATTCAAAGCATCTTTTGAAAAAACAAAAAAACTTTAAACCGGTATTAAACATTCTTTTTATAAGGTCCCCATGTCTGCATGAAAAAGTTTGCTTTTTTATTGTTATGATGCAATATTCTAATCTTAAATACTATGTTTTTATTAGCTGGAGGTGGAATAAAAATCACAATTAGCAGAAATAATAGCATCATGTGTTTCCCTTAGGAAACTGAGTTATATATATTTTATTGATTACTGTATATCATCATTTGTCAATATGCAGAAAATCATCTGATCATCTCATAAAATAAACCAAACACTTGAGTCAAAATTACTTAGAATTGAGATGCAAGAAGCAAAATCAAGTGTGAGTTCCTTTAAATTACATTTATTAATTTATTTATTTGATCTTGATTTGAACATGGACAAAAATAGACATAGGGTAAGAGCCAAAAATAAGGATCCAGGATATTTTATTTATTTGCTTCGGTAGGTATTTTTAACAAGTTTCATAAATGTGTATTTTAGGACAATCCTTTGAGCCACAATCATAAGCAACAGTGCAACTTTAAGAAGATATGTGTGGGTAATAATGATATTTCTTGTATTTATTCACTGTTTAAAACATTAACCTCTCTCCCGACACTTACCGCTGGGAAGCTTTGCAGTTTCTGAAAGTGCTTTCAAGTCCTGTTAGAACTTTGATTGAGAGCTTTAAGAGCTCATTTCTATTCAATAAAAGGAAAAAAGAACAGATCCAAATGATGATAAAAACATGAAAACCATACTGCAAGTCTAAACAAACTACTGGCATTTTGCCTTTTTGTTTAACTAAATAATAAACCCCCATCATGTAGCTTTCGTGCCTCAATACAGTCCAAGCGTTACATTCTCTTCTCTTTACAGCAAAAATAGTCTTTCATACACAAATCATTTTATTGTTTCATTTTTTATATATATATTTTGCACGCATAATTGTGTGAACATCTTCCTTCTTTCTCTCTTGCGCTTGATTAGACCAAATGTTGTCACGACTTTTCCTCTAAACAAGCACACATCTGCACAGGAGAGAAATATATATATATATATATTGCTTTCTGATAACGTCTCCAAATTAGTACAGAAAAGATAAAGGGATAAAATGAGACAGCAGGAAAGAACATTCTGAGCAACTGGAGAACAAAGATGTCTGTCCACCAGGAGGCACTGTTATGCTGCAGGGAAATACTGTATTTTCCACTTGTGTGCGTTTTTTATTATTATTGTGTAACAGGACAGAGGGGCTTTAGGATTCTGTTGGTGAGATTTTTTCTGAGATCTGCAGATGAGGCTCTATCAGAGCTGCAAAAACAAAAATGATGTGTGAATTACCATTATTATCTTTGGCAGAAGACGCGGTGTTCAAGTATGAATGACAGGAAAAGAACGTGAAACACCTGGCTGAGGCCAGATGTTTGGATGGGTTTTCCGGGTTGAGTTTGATGCAGGTTTTGAAAGTATGGAAAAGCTAGAATGAGAATGGCGTTCTGAAGAAGCGAACCGGCCGTTTGATGCTCAGAGCATGAACGACAAAGTAGGGTAAAGAAGTTCAGCGTGCCTGCTTTGGATTAGCTGACCAGATTAAGAGATTACAATGAAATTAAGTAAGCGCTGAAAGCAGGCCAGAAGAGGAGTGTGCATGTGAACCTGCCAGTGAAGTCCCAAAAAGCTAAAAGGGAAGAGCCTGTAAGAGCAAATCATTCTGAATTAGGATCTTGGATAAAGATTTGTCGTTCATGTTCGATCTCTGCTTGTAAACTCTCGGATTGGTTGTTGTGTTTACAAAATGCATGAAACAGCACAGCACTGGAGCTGACTTCCAATTCAGCAACATGGTGAAGGATTCTTTGACTCTGCAATCTGAACTAAATCAGATCAGTTAAAATCTATAATACCTAGAAAATCAGAATTGGACCCAAATACAACGCCTTTAAATCCCAATTTGTGATCAGTAATAACTCCATTTTATAAAACCAAAACAGCCGTGTGCACAACTAAACCAGTTTAAAACACAGGTGTAAAATAATATAAATTCCAAAAGGGGAATGAAACAGCTTTTGAATTTAAGAATGAGCGCGTATTTATCTGTTACTAACTCAAAAAACAAAATAATCAATAATAAAAACTTTCTGTTCTGATGTGGCAAATCAAAAATCAAATTTATTAAATTGAATAGCATTTAATCTGGGAAGGTCACTTTTTCCGTGCTCAATGTTTACTTTTCCTTGGGTATCGTAAAATCATCGGTGCAGATTTCTTACTCCTTCAGGAGAAGCCTTTCAAGTTGATTATGTTATCAAGAAACTTATATTTAAAAGCCCCTGACCCCTTCTTTCCTTGGGTATAAATAGGAGACGACACAGAGCTCCATTTCTCTAAGCCACTATTCAAAATGGGAAAGACAAGCATCCATACCATTTAAGTAAGGCTGATGATGAACTGTTCCACAAAAGTTAGGAAGTAGCTACAAGAAACTAGAACCTCACCTGAACTCACCCATATCAACAACGGGGATAAGGGGAAGCATCATATGGTCACCAAGTCTCTACGGCAATATCCTGTTTGTTTGTTTTATTTTAATAAAAAAAATTATGGCCAATGATTGTGGAGGGTGCTGTACATGACTGGATATGGTCATAGCTCAGGGAAACCAAGATTTAAAGTGTTACAGGCTCCTCAGAGTAGTAGATGTTTTATGCAGCTTAATGGGACAGCAGAGTGAATGTAGCTCCGGCACCAAACACAGGCATGATATATGACTTTAATGGTGGTGATACTGGTTAGAATGGTTTCAAATAACAGAGAATAAAACAAGAACAACAAAACAAAGGAGTAAATTAACATGCGGTCAGTGAAGTTCATTTAAACTCTCACTGGGTATTTTCTCACATAAGCTCAAAAGGATGTAAACTACATGCTCTGATGTTCCAGATGAATACTTTCAAAGTTGATCACGAGTATGATAGAGAAATAAGGAACAACAACAAAAAAAGATCTACATCCACCTCCAAAAAACAAAAAAAAACTGCCAGTGCTTTTATTAACTCAACTCAGCTTCACAAAAGAAGGAATAAAAAGCACACTTCCAGTGCAAGACAATGAAATAAAAATGTGACAATGACATCTATTCCTGGTATAAAGGAAATAGATGCAAAACACAACAACAACAAAAAGGGAGAAAGAAAACTAAATATTTCAGTTTTAATAAATAAATGAACAATGTACACACAAGACATATCGCTTTGGGCTCCCCTTTAGGAATGACACTGTACAGTGAGAGGAAGTGAAGCATTGCTAAAAAACTGAATATATGCTGTTAACCACTAAAATAAACTTGGACGACTTGGCTAGAAAAACCCCACAAGTTAGGAACCAATGAGCTAATCCTTTTTTACCTATTGAACAAGTCTAATACCATAAAAAGATTTTTGCAAAGATGTGTCCTATTATGATTCATTCATTCCTAAAAACCCTACCAGATATGATTCCGGCATGTTTTATTAGCAGCTGTTCTTAGTTCAAAGTTTAAACATCCAGCGTGAATGATCTGTAACAGGAGTCATCTGATGAATGGATGCACGCATTCACAACGTTATGCCTCTTAATGAATATTGCACATTGCATGCAACTTCCCGACCTACAATTAGAGATGGGATCTGTAAAGGAGATGCACACACTCGTACACACTAGCAAAAAAACAAAAAAACAAAAAAAAAAAACATCCATTCAAGCATTTTCTTGGAGGTATGTCTCCAAGTAATCATACTCATAGTGCATGAGGGTTAAAGCTTGTATCGTGGTCCCTCCTGGTGGTCAGTCACTTAACCTGTCCTTAAATAACTAGAACAGAGAGGTGGGACACAGTGTGCCTTTAAATCACACTTAAGACAGCACACACATGCAAATGGCTTCATCTCTGCAACCATCTATCGAGATATATGCAGGTTTTTCGGGATTATTCTTTTAAGTGCAACAAAATAAGACAGACCAATATAAGGTTATGATGCTGTATAAATACAGTAGATATACACTTTTTTTGTATTGTTGTTTGTGTATATTCAGATATATAGAGGGATAATCTCGGCGGAGGCAGCGGGAGGTGAGCAGCGACGCTGTAAATGTGGTAAAGTTGGTGGCAGAGTTTGAAAACACATCCTGTTTATATCCCCTAGTTTATCATGCAGTATAAATAGAGGTCGCCTCAGACTAATTTACAGAAAATCATTTTGCCTGAACGCTCACCGACAGAAACAATGACAGCATTACCACCCTCTGGTGCTCGCACAATCACCCTCCCTCCCTCCCAACCCCCCCCAAGACAAATTGAAGCTGGGTGCAATTGAATTGCATGAAGGGTGTGAACGCTGCGGTTTTATTTTCCTGTGTATGTGCGGTGGGGGTAGAAGATGGTGGCAGGGCGGGGCAGAAGATGGTGGCAGGGCGGGGCAGGGCGGGGCAGGGCGTGGCGGGTCGGGGCTGGGCAGGGAGAAAAGTTTTCAGTTGGGGTCAGGCTAGTTGTTGGAGCTGATCCTCAGCTTGAAAGACACTCTACCGGCAAACTTGTCTCTTTCAGTTCCAGTGGGGATGTTGTTGGCAATGATCTTGCACTCGATGTTGACGTCTTCGTTGACAGTGATGTTAAGGAACTTGACGGCGACCAAAGGCTGAGAGTAGTTCACCTGCAGCAACAAATGTCTTTAAGGGCAAATTTTCTAGAAATCTAAAAAAAAAAAAATTATAAAAACAGTTTAAGAGTTTTGACTGTCCCTTGATTAAAAAATACCCTCCTACCTGAGCTTTCTTGCCGTAGTAAGGGTAGTACATTAGATCGAAAGTGCCGTTTGGAGGAAAGTAAACCATCTCTCCAATTTTGTCAGAGTCGTCTCTCTAAGAGGGAGAAACAGCTCTGTCAGTTATTAAAATACTTCAGATATCTGCTCCTCTTTCCTGAACAAAAGCATATCAACTACCTACTTCATGTCTATTTAATACAAAATAGCAAACTTCTCTAAATCCTTTACAAATAAACCCCCCAAAATGTGACACGCATTTGTATTTTAATCCCCCCTGTGTCAAGATGTTTTAGAGCCATCTTTTGCTGCAATTACAACTCCAAGTATTTTGGGGTGTGTCTACATCAATTTTGTATCCCTTCAGACTGAATGGCTATGAAAATACCTCAGGTTCAATCAGATTGGATAGATGAGGCATCTATGAACATCAATGTTCAAGTCTTACCACAAGTTCTCAGTTGGATTTATGTCTGGACTGTGATTGGACCAAGCTAACACCTGAATATACTTTGATCCATTGCATTGTGACTCTGGTTTGTTGTTTAGCATGTAAAAGTTTTTGCATTTTTATTTAGAAATCAAGTTTTGCATCCCTCTATTAATTTCCACTTTCCAGTGCTGACCCACGTAAGAAAAAGTTTCTGACACCACGGGCTCAGGCCCATTGTCTTCCTGGAAGATGAACCTCCACCTCAGTCTTTGCAGCCTCTTGCAGCTTTACTTCAAAGATTTCCCTGAACTCAGCTCCACCCATCTTCCTGTCAACTGTGATTTCACTTCAGCAGAGTACAGCGTTTTATTGTGGAAATGATGTGCGCAAAGTGATGCTCACTGTTTGTTTTCTGTTAGTTTTGTTCTTATTTAACAGCAGCAACATCTTCCTCATGTTTGCTGGGTCCACTGCTTGTGATCTTCTCCCTGCTGGGGAAAAAAAAGCTTCCCCACAGCATGATGATGCAACCACATCGTCATTTCCACTAACATTTTGGATGGAGGCTGAGAAGCTACATCTAACCAGAGCACCTTCTTTCGTGTGACATTCTTTCAATGGAGGCTTTCTTCTTGCCAGTCTTCCATGATGACTAGATTTGTTGACTGCACGGCTGACAGCTGTCCAGTCTATAGATTTTTTCTTTGCAGCTCCTGCAGAGTTACTTTTCTGTTTAATCGTTCAAGTCTTTGTAGGTCTGCAGTTGTGCCATATTCTTTGCATTTTCAAAAAATATGTTGAATAGTGCTCTGTGGTATGTTCTAAACATAGGTAACCTCTCCTCAGCTTTATCTCTGACTGGTCTGCTGCGTTTTTTGATCTCCATGATGCTGTTTGTTCACTAACAAACCACTGATGCCTGCAAATTAGATTACTATTGATGGCAAATGGATTGGGTTTTAATTAGGCATATCAAAGCAAAGGGGGGATTACATATGCATGCCACACTTTCCAGATTTTATTTGCAAAAACAAATTTTAAACTATGTATCGTTTTCCTTGCGCGTTATAATTATGTACTACTTTGTGGTGCTCTATCACCTTAAAAGTTGTGTTTCTGACAGGACTAAATGGGGGAAATTTCGTGGGATATATGTTTTTTGCACAGCACTGTAGTTCATCACTACATTCTAAGCCACTTCTAAGCATCTACGAGTGACTAAATGCAACGTCTCTGCTGATCTTACCCATTCATCTTTGCCAACTTTGTATTTCTGAGAGAGAATAGTTTTATAATGTATAATGAGGATTAACAGACACCAGCAAAAGTGCAAATGAACACAGTTAATGCAGAAACAAGGCTGTCATTAAGAGGAAGATAAAGGAGAACAGTAACTAGGCATACTGCAGATGAGAGTAGCTATGAATGGGCTGGACTCCAATTTGTCATGTTAAGCCTTTCATTGTGAAGGACAAAAAGGGATTACCTTTGCACCACAGGTGACAGACGGAGCCTGCCCATCCTTTCCTGGCAACAACCCAATCACCTGGCGTGACAGAACACAAAAGAAACCCGCTGAAAAAAAATGCAGCAATCTTTTACACTGCTATGAAACCATAACGGATGGCACTGGTGAGTGTCACTGTACTCTTAACCCATATTTTTTTTCCCCTTTGCAGGAATATTTTTTCTCTCTCCCAGCCTGATTTTCCTGCATCCTATGCTCAATGTCTCCTAGCAACAACATCTATTTCCCTTCCCTTCTTTTCCCTTCCTTTCATACCCGATTCAGCTTGATGATGATGCACGGCTTGCCATCCTGGTATCCATAGTAACGGTCACGGAGTCCGGAGCACTCTTCCAGAATGGTGCGGTTGAACTGACAGGAGCGCTTTGGGTTGTTCTTCACGTCGCCGCTGTCCTCCTGCAGAAAGTACTGGTCCGGGGTGCACTCGTGGTTTTTCTGGGCCTGGACGGAGTCGTTGTAAGCTGCAAGGGGAGAGGGGTGCGGGGGTGGGGGTTACTCAGTTTGTGAAGGCTCATGACTCAACCGAAACCCTGCCGCAAGGCAACCTCCCACTCGCTGACGGTGAAGGAATGATCCATTATTAGAAGAAAAGCAATTTGGATAATCCACAGCTGTAAGTCCATAGAGTTAGACCAGCAGAGGACAGGAGTCCGACTTACGTGACAGGAACGAGTCCAGCGCCCGAGCGTACATGTCCCAGCTCTCAGTGTTCTCAATGGTGTAAGCAATCTCGAAGGTGTCATCCGCATGGGGTCTGATCACTAAACCTGCGAGAGACAAAGAGGCAGCAGGAAGGTCATGGTGGCTCAAACACAGCGGGCTCTGCACCCACGCTGGTTGAACTTGCAGAATCTGGGCACCTGGTGTGGAAAGGCGGTCCTGCCAGGTGGGTTTGTGGTCGTCCAGGGTCTGCAGCATGATGTACATGGTGAGAGCAAACAGGCCAGCCAGGAAGAGGTAGAAAACTATATAGAACAGAATGATGAGACCTACAGAAAATAGAAGAAGAGAGCGTCAAAAATATGTTTGAACTATTTTTCAATGCAATGGATCGAAAATGCTCTGTTTCAGGGTTTCAGTCCCAAATGTCAACCCCAAAACAATAAATATGGGGTAAGATCTAGTTTAAGATGTATCAGTGCAAATTAAACTGCCCTACTTATGTGCTTTAGTCTAAAAGCTTTGTTTTAAAAAAACATATAATCAAAATATATGTACTAAAATACATCTATTTTGCCAGAAATGCAAAAACGCAAATTCTTGATGCAAGTCAGTAGTTTAACATTCCGGTATACACTATATGTATCTGACTAAACCCATTTCTTCTCATAAAGTGTGGGTTGAGCTGAACCTTTTCAATTTCTAGCTAATACAGTTTAAAATCAGCATGAAGTCACTTTATAAGAAACATACAGAGCAATTCTGTCCATTAACATTTAGATTTTTATTTTATTTTGTGGCACTAGTGGCCTTTATTTGATAGCAGGCTGACAAAAAATGAAGTAAAGATCCACAGGCGAGGATTCAAACCGAGGACAGTCACATTGAGGACTGAGCCCTCCAAACATGAGTCGCGTGCGCAACCCCTGCAGCACCACTGTACCCCACATTCTTCATTTTAATAAATAAATAAATAAAAGAAAATGTTACAATCGCTATGGTTTAAGATAAGAGTCATTTTTGGTGTGTGCATTGTTATATTTTTACACTGTTGTTCGATAAGTATATTTATGTTATATATTTGTTTCTGGTTCTGTTAATGTATGTTTTTCCATATTGGTTTGGTCATAATTTGTCTGTCTACTTGTGTCTTTTTTCTATTTAATTTTCCAAACCCAGTTTAGTTTAACTTAACTTAAATTGTCTCATCCTAAAGCAACAAACAAGGAATGTGTATACAACATTTCAGTCTTAAATGTTACCATGGAAACAATACAGACAACTTAACCATTATATCACTTTTGCAAGCTTTGAAACTCAACATGAGATACGACTAATATCTCTTACTCCCTTCAGTCTTCTTCATAATTTTGTAAGACAAAAAATGATCCAAGCAAGAATAACCTTACATCTGAGAATGTATAAATTAGTCCCTGGAGACGCAATCCCGAGTAAACTCCAGCTAGCTCACTCAATTGTTGCCTTTAAAACTGTTGATGTTTATACCAGTAGTGCAGAAACTTTTTAGTTAAGTGGATTCTTTTTATGCAGGATATCTTGTTCTTTTCTATTGTTCTCCGGTGTTTAATGTGTTCCCCACCGACGAGCGTAATTTCAGCAAGATTATTAAAATTTTTGTCAATGAATGGAAAAAAATTAACCATGTGCTATTCTTGCTTAGCTTGCATATATTTTACATTTTTCTCTAATCTAAAAACTATCTGGCCCTCAATATTTCAGCATATGGTGACTGACGCTTAAATTAAAGAAGGCCATACCAGAGATAGACACAAGCCATTTCTCCCATTCCAAGTCAAGTCCAGACGTCCAAACATCTTTTAGTCCAAGTCCAAATCTAGTCTTGAGTCTCTAATAGATAAATAAATATTTTAAAACTAATTCAATGCCCTCAACATGGCCATAGCTATGATTTCAAATAAAAATGTAGGTCTAATTCAAAAACAAACATTCACTATTTATCTTTCGACGTTTATTTTAACTTGCAAAAAACTTTTATGAGCTGCTTTTAATAATTTTAAAAATGAATAAGGGTGGTATTTAACTCAAAGACAATACAAATGTATATATGTTGAAAACAATTAAATCAACCTCTGCCAATTTGAATCAATCAAACAAAAATCCTTTCATTTTGTCTTCGTAATAATGCACTTAACACCACTCCTTTACTATATACTACATTATACCATCTGAAGGTTGTGGTTCTCCTCACTCTGGAATATTTTAACAATTATTAGGAAGCCATGTTTCAATGTACATTTAAAACTGTTATTGTTGAATATGAAAGGTAAATATATTTTAAAGTACAAAGTAAAATCATAAGTGAAGCTCAGTCCAAAGAGTGAATGACAGAGAATGTCCTACGATCGGACTGATTGTAACAGAAAGGGCTTTTATTTTGAAAAGCAGGAAGTGTTTTTCTTATGATGCAGGTTTACAGTAAATCATTTCTATGAGCCCTTGAATCCCCATTACTTTCATACCAACTTGTTTTAATTCATCATAATGCGAGGCAAAGCTTGTTGATAAAACTCAATGCTTAGACCTCCAGTCCAAGCCACCTTGAGACTTTGGAGAACCAGTCTACTCAAGTCCAGAGTCTTTGTTGTCTTGACTTCAGCTCATTTTGAGTCCAAGTCTGAAACCTAAGTCACCATCTCACAACCATAATGATATTGCCATTTGTGCCACAAAGAATGAGGACTTTCCCTGTAATCCACAGATGCAAAGTTTCCTGTGTGGCTAAAAGAGTTAGCTTTAAAAAGCTCTTTTCCTGTCCTCAAAAAGCCCCAGATAGCAGAAATAGCATTTTCTGTGACGTATTAACACCTGAGGCCAGCACTAGGAAGCAGCTCAGTGCCCTGACCCTGTGCTTCTGCTGGGAGCCCCAAGCAAAGTGCTCCGTCAGTAGCGGGTTTGCATCTGCCTCCCTGCACAAAGCAACCCTGGCAGTAATCCATGACAAAATGTCAAAGGGAAGCTGATCCAAGGGAGGGCAATTACAGAAGGGTTCCTTAATGATTAAAAGCGCATGTGGGTGTGCTTTTCATCCAATTGTTTCCAGAAATATTCAGCTCTTTGGTAAATTAAATCAAAGTAAAGTGGCAGTTGGGGACTTCATTGTTGAGGAATATGTTATTAGCCTACAAGTCACCAAGCAGAATAAAAGACATTTGAAAGAAGTAGTGACAAAAAAACAAGCAGCCGAAGCATTTTTATTTGTCTCCCCAGGAGCAGATTGTGCTGACTACAACGTGACACCACCCAGGGGGGATAGGAGGTGCACAATGGCACACATGACTGAGCATGCGGGCATCCCTCACCAACGTAAAGAGGGTGTTAGGTTCAAAATGTGCCCTGTCAGTATGCACTGATGATGGATGCTGAAACATCTCTCTTTCTGCCTTTTGCAAGCAGCAAATGAAAGCAGTTAAGTGGCTCTGCACCCCAGTTGTTTTTCAGCAATGAAAGCCGGAAGTGTGCAGTTTTCTCTCAGAAAGAAAAACCTGGTAGATCGAGCTGGGTAATTGCTTTGTAACCTGATATCAAACAGTCTTTTGAATTCAAAATGAAAAGGCCCAACAAAAGACATTAGAAACTAAAATTATTACAGAACTTTTGCAGAATTATCTTGTAAGGCGTCCAGCCTCACTAAAAGAGCAATATGATAATTGATTTCACTCTTCTGACATTGCAGCAAGAGTGTTAGCCTCTTTTCTTTTCGGGATGCACAAAGGACCAAATTAGCCTTGTTTTGAGTCCAGGCTCAAACCTGTTTCATCAGCTGGTGGTCCTGTGTCATCAAACCTTTATCAAGGCTGTTTTCATTTCTCCACAGCCCTGCACACAAAGCAGATCATGCAATGGCGTGTGTTATCCTCAAACAAGGCTTTGATCCAGTGCTCTGAAGCTATATTAAAGCTTCATGGGCCCATACAACAAGATGAAGAACTAATTTTACTTCTAAAGGAGCCGACAACCTAAATAACCTGTGAAACCTAAACAATTATTTGAATTAAGTAAAAATGAACAATGTGCTTTGTACCAACTGTTTAAGGTTGTGTTGATGACACAACGAGGCAAAAATATGTCTACAACTGTGTAATATTAATGGCGTGACTTTATTTCCGGCGTTGCTCTGCGAAATGTCAAGTGTAGCCGACCTATAACAGCACACAACAGAAATAGACTAATTACCAAGCCTCGGAGAGCACAGATTAGAGAGGCCAACGGACCTTGGAGCCACAGGAACAAACTGAGCTGGATTAAATTTGCTCTGGGGGAGAAAGAGCCGGCCCAAGGCATAGGCGAACATAGCCTCTCCTTAAGGCCTCCGGGCCAGCAGGGGGTGCCCAGGAGCAGTTGCTGGTTGTCATGAATGAGCTTACCTTTTTTGCTTGTAGTTTTATAAATGGATAAAGAGAAAAAATATAAATGTTTAAATTAATTTTAAACGTAAATTTCTTTCAGACTTAAAATAACTGGCAAATGTACTAGTTAGAAAAATATAGAGGAAAGTTATAAAAGTTATACTTAAATGCTGCAGGTTTATGATTTCAGCTGCTTGTGTGCAAAAGCCTTTCTGGCTGTGTAAGTGCAAATTAATCAGTGAATAAATTATGAGTCCCAACAAAAGAAACTCACGATGACTGATTCTCAACTCTGCTCCAGTAGCATCAAGCCAAAAGTGTCGCACTTTAAAAAATAAAGATATTGTTGACTAAATATTCACTGATGTGGTAACCTTAATGAAATCTGGTAAAAAAAAAAAAAAAAAAAAAAAAAAAAAAAAAAACACTATTGAAAAAAATACATTAATTCATTTTTTATACTTGAATATAATTTATTACACGTGAATTAATTAAAGAGCAGATTAAATCTGAACTCATTATAGTAAACCGTTTATACTTATCTATATTTAAATATCACAGATACATGTTTTGTTCAAATTGCAACTAAATGATCACGTATATAAATATGTATTTAACATATTACTTTTGTATGGTGCAGCTTTTGACTTTGTACTTCAAAATTGGCTATAATATTGTTTGTTCACTCAATACATAAATTATAAGGTATAACAGTTTACCATTCTATTATAACCAGATGGGGGATACTGAGACCTATGCAGTCAAAAGATCAAACATGGTACGGGTCCTTTAAAGTCCTTTGCTTTGCCAGAACATCCTAAATTGATATCTTCTTCATCAGCCTATGAAGTCATTAGATTAGGATTAAATCCCTTGCTGAACTACACAGGGCGGGAGGGGCAAGGTTGAGGGTGATACAAATAGCATTTGGCCCTCGGCTTTACCCAGATTAAAATGCCCCCAGTGTCATTAGAACACAGACATATGTGTCCTGCCATTGCACGGATCTTTAAAACAGTTGCATGGTCTCTGTATGCTGGGGCACCTTCAGAAATTTTTAAAAAGGGTGGAAAATTGGGAACTGATAATCTTGGGGTTAGCAGACTAAAACACATGAAAGCCAAAGAAGAATATAAAGGATTTGTTTATCTTATTGCTTTAAGTAGAGAGTGGGGAGCATTCAAAAGAAGCATGAATGCCCCATTCCAAAGAGTAAGGAATTGACAGATGTATAAATAAATAAACATTGCATCACCGCCGGATCAAATTGCCCATTTGTCTATTGGTACCCCAAATTCCTAGTGATATGGTACCAGTACACAAACAATGTTGCAGTTTATTTCTCTTGGTGGTTCAACATTTTGATATTTGCATAGATTAATTATTATTGATATTTTATGGAGATAAACATGCCAATCAATGGAAAACACCTTATTTCCATTGGTTGTGAAACTGAGCTCAATTGGACCAAATCACTTTACCTCCTTTTGACAGATGACATTTGTTGGATTCAAACCACATTTTTATACAGTAAACCATGACTAAAATTAAAAAATACATCCCTGCCTATACTTGCATGTCATATCTAAGAAACTGTTATATACCATAATAATTAACCAGACTACTTTTCTTACTACTGCAGTATTCTGAGCAATCATTGAGACAAGTCATCAAAAAGATGCATGCATTATTTCTTAAAATCTTCTGAAGGTTTCTTTTCACAACCTATTTCAATTATGATAGTTGGTAAACTATTTTGACAAATTTACCCCTGTGAAATATGACAGATTATGACACACATGAAAGCAAATAATCTTAAACAACATCTTGGTACTGGAGTTGTAGAAGTTTCCTCTCAAGAGACTACAATTTGAATATAAAAAAATGTCAACTTTTGGTTGTTGAGGGGTGGTACCAAGCATTTTTTGAGTATGTACAAACAGTCGTGTGGTTTTAAGGAAATGACCCACTGTAGAGGGCTTCGTTCTGAAAAAGTCAGGTAAAATCACCAACACTTTAAAGGTAAAACTACCAGTACCCATTGAAACTCATGAAACTTTAATTTCTCCTGTCCTAATGTCACAATCATGAATAGTCTCATTAGATAATCATTATACATATAGGACTGTCTGATGAAGGGCAGCAAGTTTGTAGGAGGGGCCACTGCCCCCCTTGCCCCCACAATGCCAGCGCCCCTGTCTACATGGCATAAGATGAAGTTATGGGAGAAGGCTGACTAACAAGAATCAGACTGCATCATGTTGAACTCACATTTGACACAGATACATGTATGGAAAGCACTTTCTGCACAATTTAAAACAATTAAGTTCCTGGAAAAAGGGCTTATCTGCAGCAGTAAACCGATGACAGGCACTTTGCCTACAGAGTAGAGCTGCTGTAATCTGGACAAATCACATGCAAAGGGAAGACGGAGCATGACTTCGCTCTTATGGCCGGCACGAATAGCCAGAAAAGGCTCTGTCCTATATTAGTAATAACCCGCCATGAGGGGAATAATGTGCCGGCTTCTTCAACAGCGGTGCCGCAGTCAGATTTCAGCACCACAGCATTGGACAGCGACAGTCTCCTCATATTACCTGAACACTTGCATGAATAAACTTCCGCAAAGCTGGGATGCTAACGCTGTCACACAGATTTGAGCTATTTTAAAGCACTCCCTGTTGCCAGAGGGATATACTCCACAACAGCGACCGGTCTGAGAGCCGGGGGAGCTTTCTTTGCTGCATTGCTGTAAGCTGGACAGACTTACTCACCCCAGCTGCTCGCAGTTCTGCCCAGAAACTCCCTGGTCCTCGGGTTCCACACAAAGTCCTTCCACTCGCTTTTTTCTCCATCCTTTGCCATTATGTCCTAAATTTAAATTAGTTTTTACACCTCCAAAAGTTGCGGTAAAATAGCTCTACAGTAGAGGTTGCAACAATTGCCCTGACGCCGGTAAAGATAATAATGAAGTAATGGACCCAAACGCGCAGTGCAGAACAAATGGTTGGAAATGAAAGTAAAAAAAAAAACTGTACAGTGGCCTATCTGATGAGAGAGCACCCAGGACGGACCTAATAATAAGTGCCCTCCCCCCAAGCTCTAGTCTGCATGCCGCAGAGTTTTGATGAGTGGTGCAGAAATGTAGTGATACTGCGGTAAAGCACTCCCTCCGCCTCTCTCTGTACGCCACACACACACACACACACACACACACACACACACACACACACACACACACACACACACACACACACACACACACACACACTGAGTCTCATCCTCCCTCCCTCCCCCCTCCCCCCCTGCAAGCTTAGCCAATCATCTGTCTTCCATCCTCGCTCCTCACTGTCCCAAGCCATGAGAGACAAGCCTAAAAGCAAATTGTATGACCGGCCAGGGTCTCGTTTTATTGGATTCGACGCAAGAAGCATCACGTTTCCGCACGACTATCAACAAATAATTATCCATCTGATACTCCCGCAGGCCCACGTAAAGGGGTCTATCTACTTCAATATACTCAAGCAATGTCTAAAAGTGTCACAAAGTTAAAAGTAAAGAATCATTTACACATATTTACGAACTAAATAAGATCTAGCGTTATCTTAGACACACTAAATGGGAAATAATAAATTAGACTGGTATGCTCTATTTAAAAAAAAATAAAATAAAAAATTACACATAGAAGGCTTTATCTCCATTGCGTGTTGAAACTGAAGATTATGTCAGAATAAAAGGGCCGTATATGGAAAATAACAACCATATCAAGTCTAAACTACTATCATCTGATGACACAGTCTAACGCGGTAACTTCCCTACATCTTGCATGTAACTGAAACAGGGGAAATGAGAGAGAAGGTAGCGCCCTCATTGGGAAACAGTAAGTACTGCAGGAATGCAGAAGGAACATGGTGTCCCCTTCTCCCCTTGCAGCAGCTGCTCACGCAGCTGCAATGTAAAGCTTGATGAATAAAACCGTTTTCATAGAGTCTGTCGAAAGTTATATGTGACCCGTCTACAATTAGACATCAAAACTCACTAAATATTCCCTTTTAAAACCATTGCTGTTGTTAACAGTTGACTAGCAGTAAAGGGATGTTAGCCCCTCTAGCCAAAAATGTGTTGCTTTAATCATATTTGCTTCCCTGAATTTACATGTGGTAGCACTTGTGATATTAGGTGCCCCTTTTTTCTTGTTTGATCATAAAGGAATTATGTTGTGACATAGGAATTAAAACAGGATGCACCCTAATAATTTTTTGTTGTTTAAAAAATAATACAAGCAATTTTGGGTAAAGCAAGTAATTTTCCCAAATCTTAACCGAGTTTTAAGTTGTTTGTCCTTATGTTGTGGGTTTAGGGGAGTTTACTATATTGAAAGTTGGATCTCAAAAAACAGCTAACCTACATTTAAAAATATTATTCTATTCAGAATCAATTATTTTACTTGATAAATAAAGTATTTGTAATCAAACAGGTCCTTCGCTTTTTTGAAAATGCTTTTGAAGAACATGAAATAACACTCTAACTTTAGCTTAATCTGACGGTCCAATTAAACTTTCAGATTCAAGGAATATGTATACAATGATTGTTGAAGTCAGAACAAAATTTTTTTGCTATGAAGCCCACAAAAGGTTCTGCTGCAAACAATTAACTTTTAAAGTCCCATAATTAGTAGAATTAAATTAAGTGAAATGAAGTCCAACAGAGTGTAATCTAAGTGTCCGATGATCTGTCAGTATAAGCATCTTTTATGAAAGGCCCCAGAGACTGCAGCACCACTAAGCATCACGCCATGAAGGCCAAGGAGCTCTCCTAATAAACCAGGGACAAAGTTGTGTAAAGGTACAAGTCAAGCTGGGGTTATAATTGGAAAGTCCTAATCGTTGATGTGACCCTGGAGCACCAACAAATCCATCATCTTACTTAGTGTTAAAAAAAAGATGCAGTTTTTGAGCTTACCAGAAGGCTTTTGGGCGATGAGAAGGAAACTTTTGTGCCACCATAGAAAACACTAAATCTGGAGCAAACCCAAAACACATCCCACCACCCCAAAAACACAACGCTCACAGTGAAACATGGTGGTGGCAGCATCATGCTGTGGGGATTTATTTCAGCAGCAGGGACGAGGAAACTGTTTGCAGGAAAGCTGGATGGTGCAAATTTTTGTTTGGTTCTGTTTTTCGTTTACTTTATAAGTGAAAAATAAAACATCTTCAAAGTTGTAGGCATGTTCTGCAACTGAAATGATGCAAACTCTCACACTAAACTTTGGGATACCTTTGGAGACCACTGTACTTATTTTATTTCACAGCCTTGTAGCTGCCTAATCAGGCAGTAAAATGTCCATTTTGTTCATCAGAGAGACAGCCTGGTGGAGGAAACAGCCTCTGTGGCAGCTGGGTTTTGCAAATAGCACTTTATAATTCCGACTTGAGGCTAAATCTAAACAAGATGTATTGTGTTTTCAGAGACTTTGTCTGCCTTTTTGTCCTAACCCTACACCTGCACAAGCCCTGGAAGTGAGGAAGGTCTGCCCCATGATCTTCTCTTCAGACCTAATTGTTTGTTACGGTCTGGACCTTACCAAACAGTCATGGATGAACACAGGACAGACTGAATAATAGCAGAGAAGAAGATGAGCAGCAGCAGCTCCTATGGAAGGTTGTACTTCTTGTGTTGCCGCAGGAAGTGCAGTCTGTGCTGCTCCGTTGTCAGAACAGTGTCCATGTGTGACGACCATCTCAGGTCCTGAGAAAGTGATCCACATCAGCACCAGGGCTGCTGAGGATTAAACGGGGAGGCAGTAGTGGGGGACGTTCTCTGGAAGTCCACCATCATCTCCACTTTCTTGAGTGGGTTAAGCTCCCATTCCCTGCCTGTGTGTGGTCCTTTCGGTGTCCTGGACCTGATCGGTGACAGTGGTGTCATCTACGAACTTCAGGGAGTTCAGAACTTGGTCCCACGAGGTGCTGTCATTTTTTGTGCAACGCCCTCCTGGGGCATACGTCTCTGGGTGCTCGAGGTGGTGCAGGATGAATATTTGTCTCAAGTTCACTGCATCATCTGCCAACCTTTTTGCCCGGTAAGCAAACTGCAAGGAGTGCGGCAGGGGGCATGTGACGTTCTTCAGATGCGTCAACACCAGTCGCTCCGAGGACTTCATGACCACAGACATCAGGGCGACAGGTTTGTAGTCATCTAACCCCGCGGTGGTGTGTCTCTTTGGGGACTGGGAGGATGATGGAGCGATTGATGCAGGAGGGAACCTCACACAGCTCCAGAGACTTGTTAAAGACCTGAGTTAAGATAGGCGCCTGTTGCTCAGCGCGGGTTTTCTGGTAGAAGGGGGCGATACTATCAGATCCTGCGGCTTTTGTGGACTTCTGACACTGAAAGACCCTATTCACATCTTTCATGTTTCTCTGTGATGTTTCGTGGAGGTTTGGGGGGGGGGGGTCAGAGGGGTGGGGTGTAAGCCTTTTGTGTGGGAGAGAGGAGTGAATGGCTGGTTTTCAAACCTACAGAAGAAACTGTTGAGGTTGTCAGCCAGCAGAAGGGTCATCACAGAGTGGGAGGACGGGCTCCTTATAATGTTTTTCAAGGCCCTCCAAGATGAAGTAGGATTGCTAGGTGAGAAGCTGCATTTTCAATTTCTTCTCTCGGCTGCTCTAATCTCCTTGGTGACTTTGTTCCAGGCCTGTTTATTAAAAGCCCGGTCTCCACTGCCATAAGCTTTGGTCTGACGAAGCTTCCTCAGATGTGAAGAACATCATGGTTTATTGTTGTTATATGTGCCTATTGTTAAAGGTGGTCTGGTCTGAACGCACATCAGCTCATTTATTTGGGTCAGCTAATGGGTTCACTGATTCAAAACACAATAAAATGAGTTGGACTAGATCTAACCTGCGATGTCCAAAATATAAATCCGTGTAAAAACGATCCATCCATACATCCATCCATACATACCCGCTTATCCTTGCAGCGTCACGGGGGCCATATAGGGACATGGAACACTTTTGTTTGTTGTGTAAAGTTCATTATATAAAATTTATTTCCAATGACAATATCAATGCAAATATAGCACTACAGTGATTTCCAAGGTACACCGTATCTTACCATATCAATAGAGTATATGGCACTCGTATAATGGCCACTGTTTCAGAAGACACACAAAACCAACAGCCTCTGTAAACTATTCTGGAAAAATGGCAGCCTGTACCTCGGGTTTCGCATCAGTCTGTGACATAGTAAGGTGATTACTTGGTATTTAAAATCAAACTGGGCACAATAGGAAGTATCATTTGGAGCATTTCAGTGTAAGGAATCTCTGCATGCATTGCACTTGCCCATTTCCTCCAACTTGACCTGTTTTTTTTTGTTATGAAAAAGGACGTAGAAGGCTTAGAAAAAATAAAAACCCTCAAACACGAGCAGGTGGACATAAACAAAACAAAAAAGGCAAAAGAGTGACTCTTAAACATTTTAAATAGGTCGTTCTTCACTGGGTGTACTACACTGTACAGTTTGGTACTATAACTGTTATTTAAAAAAAAAAAAAAAAAACAACAACCAAGAGACATTCAAGCGCCTTAATACTATTACAGGAGAGCTGACTCTTCAAAGTACAAACTTCATTCCATGTGGTTTTGTGGAAAAAAGCAACCCTAACCCTAACCCACCCGAAAATAAAAAAATATGCAACAATAAGCATCATATTAATAAAGTTTATCATGGCAACACTATGTGGTCCAATGAACAACACGGGTATTAAAATAGCAGCAAAGTATTAAAAATGTTAAGACCAAAAAGCTGTTGAAATCTGTACAGAAATAAAAGTGAATGTAGAAAAAGGGGGTTGAATAAATAACAGAGCTTAAAGGGAACCTTGCATAAAATTATATAAACAACTGTCTCCGGGTTTTGTTTTGTTTTTTTTGTTTTGTTTTTTTTGTTGTTTTTTAGAGGGCTCATTGTTTATAAGTCGAACAATAAGTAATGCATGGGCTGTCTTCAGCAGGTACTTAATTCTCTTAGAAAAAAAGAAAACAAGACAATTGAACAAAGTCATGTTTATACAGTCTATGCTACATAATATGTATTGATTACAAGTATGAAAATGGAGATAATTGCTACATTTTCAACACACTTGTACATGTCTATTTACAACACACTGGGGTTTTAAATTTCTCCTCTAAGCGATGCTTTGTGCAGATTGTTCCAGCATTCAGTTTGAGGTGATCGATGCTCACAGTCTCATCAGTTGCACCGTATTGCACAGTCTTTGAGCTGATGGGTGTCAATGCTCGGTGGGGCGAACGCTAATGTGCAACTGCATGAAAAGCATGAGCGATGGCCAGGGAATTTTTTTTTTTTTTTTTTTTTGTACCTCTGATTTGTTTCTGAGTATATTCGGCTGGACTAACTCCCACACACCTCTCTTAAGCAGTAGATTCATCTTTTTCCTACAACCACACAGGACCATAGTGAAGATCTGTCGAAAAAAGGGTCACGTTTTACTTTCTTTTTTCTTCTTTTTTTTGTCTTACACTAACAGCACTGCATGCCTACTGGTGACAGGCAGAGTATGACACAGTTAATATGACTTCTTCGAGTCTGAGATATGTATGTTAAGCTAGCTGACACAAGTTTTTTTTTTTTTCTATATGTTGCTCGAGCTTTTTTATATATTTTTTTTTCCAGAACGTATTGCTGTAAAATTGCAAAAAGGTTGAGAAAGTAAATAGATCTACATTATAAATATGCAAACGGATACAGGTAGGTAGCTTTTACTTCTCGGTGATGATTACTTGCATCCACAATGACAATCTATTGATACCAAAACATCTCATATACATTCACGATTTTCAAGAAACACTTTGACGTCCGCAGAGTAGTTTCGATGCTTTTGTTGGAGAAAGTACATGATTCCCTTGTGTCTCAAGTAGTCAGGAGGATATTTGGCAACACCAGTCTAGGAAAACGTTCCACTCTGTATTGGCAATAATTCTGGTGTTTTTGTGGCAAAAAAAAAAAAAAAAAAAAAAAAAACTTGTTGGCAATCAGAACACATCAGTGCATTAAGTAGTACAGAGAAAATACAAATCAGCTGGGTAAGAAATTAATTTAGTCTGATTGTAGTAACTACATTTCTTCACCTCTTTTCATTGTTCAAGTTCTATGTCTCCACTGACCAAGTGTGGAGATCAGTCTGTAACACAATAATAGTCAAGTTTGTATTTCATCTGCAATCTGTCTTTTCTTACGTAATTTCGTTCACCGGACCATTTGAACGATCCACTTCGCCTGGGGTCAGATGGCCGTGTCCCACACGACGGCCTGCGGCCTCTGACAGGGTGGCGTCCCAGTCTTACGAGGCTCAGGTGTCCGTCTCCAGCTAGGGAGGATGGGCATGCTGTCCTGCTTGCACAGGCTTTTGTCGGGCCGCCTGTGCGCCTTGATCTCCTTGCACAGGCAGCGCTTACGCTCGATCACCTCAAGCAGCTTGCCGTCCCTCTGCGTCTGCGACGTGGACGGCGTGGTGCTCCCGCCAGCGGGAGGCTGTCCTTGTGCCAACTGTGCGAGCTGCTGGAACTGCAACTGTAGGTGGTGCTGTTGCTGAAGCTGCTGGAGTTGCTGCTTGAGCTGCAGCTGCTGCTGGTGGAGCTGAAGCTGCTGCTGCTGCCGGGACACACTGGGGCCGCTGGGGCTGCATGGAGCTTGTGCAGGGGCCACGCCGTGTAGCTGCAATGTGAAGCACAAGGGTCAACTTGGCATTCGTGAGCACACGATTTTCTAAACTGGTGTGGTTATCACAGTGCATTAAAGAGATGTAGTTGTTGCACATGCCAAAGAAAGTTTCACTTTCCACAGCCAGCCACCAGGATGTGCTGTGGCTGCATGTTTTACAGTTTGAGGTTCAAACGCATGCAGATAGTCTCTGCAGCACAGTCAAACTGCGTCAGCACTTGCAATGGAGCCAGAACCTGGGCAGAAATGTGATGCCGGGAGACTGCGGTTCACACTCCTGGTACACCTGAGCATGTTCTCACATCCACAGTGTATTCCTGTCTGACTGATTCCATATTTTCTAGCGCCACATACCCTTTTTTTTTCCTTCACAGACAGACCAGACCCTTATTCTGCTCAGTGGGCATAACGACCAGCTATAAATAGATCTGCAGGAGCAGAGTCTCCAGCAGAAGGGGGAAGTCGTAATAACAGCATTAATGTTGACTTCAAAATAAACTGTTTGAAATCTACTAGCGTCTGCAGCTGTAAGGCCAGATGTGACATATTTACCTGATTCAGGGCTTCTCGTACTGGTAGACTGCTCTGTCTGTGGACGTCTCCTCCACCCACCTGTCTGACACCAGCAGCAGAGGAGGAGCGGCCCAGCCGCCCCACTTCTACAACAAAACAAACGTTACAATGCACGCTGACTTATCAGATCATCAGAACAAAACATGCATTTTAACAGATACTGCAACAGTGCCCTGTTTGATTTGAGACCTCATTATATTTTATACTAATTTTACTGCTTGCAGATTGATGTCCCAAATGTAGTCCAAATGTAAAATTTAAACAACTAAAATATTTTTTAAGCATGTTTTACACTAAAACTATGACAGGAGTGAAATCCTACAGCACAATGTCCTGCAAATGTAGTCATACCCCTCGAGGTTTTCCACAGTCTGTCATGGTACAACTGCACAGTTTAATGTATTCCACTGAGATTTAATGTTATGGACCTACACTTGTGGTTTAAAAGTGTGACACCCATTTAAATTAAATTACCTTTATTCAGATACTCTTTAAGCTATTGTCTGAAAATGGAAAGAATATGACACTACTAGAGACTGTCCATCTAAACTGGCAGGATAGACAAAGGAAGCTCTAAGCTAGGTTTATTCTTGATGCATTGAACACCAAAAGTGACGGCTCAACTTTGTCAAATCATTGCTAGGTTGTCACTGTTCATTCTGTGACTGAAAAGAGCACACACACATATTACTGGCATACTTTCAGGCGTGAGTTTGTTGGCCAGGTTTGTGGGTACAAACAAGGATTTTGGTTTCTGTTTCCATCACTTGCAGCTTAAATCAAGTCTAAAACAATAACCCACCGTATGTAAAGCAATCAGCTTTTATTTAGTAAAGCAAAGTGTTTTTTAAACCTTTTTATTTAAAAAGGATCTCTGTGGGCTTTACAGACAGGGTGTATTCTCCAACTTCACATCTTTCTGTATGTAACGGGTGAACATACCATCTTCTTCTATGTCTCTAACCTTGTGTTTATTTTTGTTACGCTGCATGCCACTGAGCTATATAATTCACTGGAGTGCTGATTTTGCCGAAAAACTGAAGTCACTGGCCGCCATCTTGCTACTCCCTACTCTTACAGAATCCCATAGGATTTGGTTGCAACAACAAGCAATTTTCTGGCTGTGTGAAAACGTTTCACAGGTAATTCTACAGTCAGTGGATGTACTAACACTATCAACTACTAGGAAATTAGGTGCTGAAATATTTAACATGTTATTCATATTAAATATATATATATATATAAGTATGTGTATATATATGTATACATATATGGAAATATATGTTTTTGTATATTGTTATTTATATTTTTATAAATGTTATATATATATATATATATATATATATATATATATATATATATATATATATATATATATATATATATATATATATATATATATATTTATTTTTTTTTTTAAATAAATAAAATGAAAAGTATTTCAGCACATGACTTTCTCAGTACTTAAAAGTTTTAGAACATAAAATAATGGCATTTGACATTTTAAAAGTTTTAAGCCCCCCCTGAACATGAGAAAATCCTCGTTATTTGATGCTGTAGCGCACATATTCCCTAGTTACTGGGGGGAAATAGGGAGTACCAATATGGCGGCTGGTGGCTTCAAAGCGACTCGTTCTAACAGCGGGCGATTAGCACTCCAGTGTATTATATAGCTCAGTGCTGCATGTCAACTGTTTCTTTTCTTGTTTACTGCATTTCCACTGGTTATGTTGAGTACTGCCCCGTGTGTTTTTGTTGAATACTGCAGTTACATCTGTGTCAAGTATAAATGTCTACAGTGCTTTTATGGGCTCACACACACTCCGCACAGAACTGCACAACAACCCAATGCACAAGTATAATGGAGCCTTTAATTGGAGAAACAGCCACAGCTCCTCTTGTACCTCTGGAGGAGCTGCATATATCCACTGCTCAGGTGGGAGAATATGTTGACAGGACAAATTAGCGATACAAAACACAATTGTGTCCGTCATGTAAGCATGGCAAGAACAAAACCATTGTAGAAAGAAAGCAATAAGCGTTTTTTTAAGTCTGTCCAGCAAAATCCACTAAAGGTTTCGCTTCTATTTTGATTGAATCTAGTAATGTTCAAGGGGTACATTTACATTTGCAGGTCACGGCTTATCTATGATAGTGGATTCTTTCTGAACAGAATGCTGCAACTACAAGATAAAATATTAGGTTGGTTTACCTCCATTACGACAGGCAGGAAAAGTCTGGCAGGGAAGAGGGAGTCCTCCTCTGGGCAGTGCTCTGAATCCTGAGCTGCTGTCCACACCTGCCAAAGACTCGCTGTGACCCAGAGCTCTGCTTGTGGCACCACTAAAGTGGACTGGGATGCCCGACTGGCCTCCTCGGGAGCCCATACCGACATCCTCCTTGTCCATCCTTAACAGAGCATCAGTACTGCCATTCCAGGCCCGCACGTCATCCTCTGTGTCAGGGAAAGGAACAATAGTACTTGTTTGTACATTAAACACTCACCAAATCAGTGCAATTTGCTCTCCTTTGTAGTAAGGGATTGTTTAGAATTTAATGATCTAGACCAAGGGAGGCCAAAACAAAATGCACTTCTATCAGATTAAAATAACTCACTAATGTAACAGTTCATGCAACACTATTTTGTGAACCTGTATGTATTATAAGGTTTGCATTGCATTGTTTTTTATTTCATTTTATAACCAAGTCAATTATTTACAGAGAAAATTAAGTTTGGAGGCGCTGTGTCACCAATGTTCTGTGTGAAATCTGTATTGAAAACAGAACATGTAAAGTGTTTGTCTGATATAGGAATAAAGGTTGTGTAAAACGGTGCAAAATGGGATTCGCCTAAATTGCTATAATATTTGTGGTTTTCTTTACAGCACAAACTTACTTAAAATGGAAATGTTCTACATTTTTTGTTCTAAGTGTCTGCTCCACACAGAAGGATCATCAGTGGACCACCACCTCGTAGTTAACATTTATTATGCTTCAGTGGGAATAACCACCCAGGAACAAACAAAAATTGAAACGTCTTTGCCCAATCCACTGTTGAAATAGGAGCTGTTTTATGGTTGAAGTCTTCGCTCTTGGCCTTTCTCAGACTAGACAACCAGACTAATTTGGATTACAAAGATGTCAAGAGAGTTATCTTCTGCAAACATGTCTGAAAACCATTAACAGAACCCCGCTTCAAAAAATCTGCACTATCCCATCAAGGCTGAATTTAAAATGATGACTTACTCTCTGCCTCTCTGCTCCCATGGCTAAAGGACAGTTTCCTATGCATGGGCCAATAAGACCCTTCATCTGTAGTTAAACTGGCGCTGCTGTCCCAGGGCATGAAGCCAACTTTTGAGTGCGAAGAGGACCCACTGTTGCTCTTGGACACCCCTTCGCCCACACCGGTAAGACTTGAAGGCTGTTGCAGAGATGGTGTCTGAGAGCTGGCTCTCAAGCTCTCATATGCCGGCGGCCTCCGGAAGCCCCCAGACGGGTAGGTCCACAGCAACGGGCTGTCTGAGGAGGGAGGCTTGTATGCTGGCAGGCCGTGGGGCGTGTGAGAGCGGAGGTGTGGGCGAGAATGAGGACGCTGGGAAGAGGATAAAGGCGTGGGAGTGGAGCTGGTGCTGCTTTGAGATGTTTGGCTGCTAGTGGTGGTAGTGCTTTCTATTGGTAATGAGTGTGGCCCTCCGTCCCTATCTCTATCTCTATCTCTGTCTCTGTCTCTGTCTCTGTCTCTATCCCGATCCCTATCCCTATCCCTATCTCTATCCCTATCCCTATCTCTATCCCTGTCCCTTTCTCGGTCACGATCTCTGTCCTTCTCCCTATCTCGATCCTTGTCTCTGTCTCGCTCCTTGTCCCTGTCTCTACCCCTGTCTCGGTCTTTATCCCTCTCTCCTTTGTCAGACTTCAGTAGGAAGCTCACAGACTTGCCCTCCTTGCCCGTACTTGAGGTTTGTGTCTGGACTGTTGCCTGGTTGGACGTCTGAGAGCTGCTCTTGGTTGGAGCAGGGGAGTCTCCCCTGTCTGGCTTGCGGTAGTGATGATAGTGTGAGGGACGATGGTGAGGATGGTGGTGATGATGGGAGAATGGGGAAGTAGATTTGGAAGAGGGAGGTAGTGGAGTGGAGTGACTCCTGGCTCTCAATCCGGGAGCAGGGCCTAACTGGGAGTCTCGGCTGTATTTGTCCTGCTGTGACGCGCCTCCTGATGATTCCTTGGACCCTGACAGGGAGGTGGGAACATTAGAAGAAGCCGAGGAGGAGGTACTGGCTTGAGTTGTTGCGCTGGATGTTTGAGTTTTAGCAGAGGCGGATGTCTTGTTTTGAACTCCAACCCCGCTGGAGGCAGCTGCTGGCTGAGGAAAGGCAAGCAGTGGGGGCCTGTGCTGCAGGAGATTGGGGAATGGGGCCGGGATCTTTGTGTTGGACTCTGACTCAGATTTGCCACCTTGCAACAGATAGGGAGTTGGAGCTCGTGGTGTGTGGGGACTGGTGGACAGGACCTGGGGTACAGGAGTGGAGGATGCAGAGGAAGGCAGTGGAGAAGAATGGGATACGGACACTGTAGCTTTGGGTTTGTTATAGGACGGGGATGAAGATGAAGGGCGAGGGAGAGAAGAAGAACTGCTGGAGGAGGAAGTGGTGATGTGGTAGTGCTTTGAGGCTTTCAGCTTCTCGTGCTTTGGAGGGAGATGCCTCTGGGACTCTCTGTCCTCCTGATGTGGGTATTTCATCTCCTCGTAGATCGCCTCACTCTGGTCTGAGTCAGAGTCGGGCGTGGTGGCCACGGGGGTGACAGGGTGGGGCGTGGCCGTCTGGCTGTCTCTAGTGAACACTTGGCCCACCATTTCTATATAGACTGGCTCGTCCTCCCCATCGCCAGCCTGAATCTGAGAATCTGCTGCCTGGAAGGGCAAGGGGGTGGCAGAAGGAGGCACACGTGGAGGAAGATGGTCAAAGGTGAGCTGTGTACTAGGACTTCTTTTGGGCTTCAAAGGAGGCACCTTCTTTGCTCCAATCTCCCCCGAGTCGGACTTCTTCATGGCTACAAGATATAAAATGTCTTGTCATAAAAGACGTTATTTCATGTGACCAAAAAACACATTTATACTTACAATTTTTCTTCTCTGAGTGTTTGGCCTGTGAGTGGGAGCTCGAGGAGGGAGGTGGGGTCTCAGGAAGTCCTCTGCTGTCAGCAGACGAGGAGCTGAGGCGGGTACTCGGATGGCGCTTGGGTTTGGCCGGGGGGCAGCGGCCACCGTGCTGTGACTGAGTGTCAGAATAATCTCCGTTCTCTAGGCTTGTATCCCCCGCTCCAACAGCGTGGCAAGACTGCGAGCGGGGCGCCATGGCTGAGGCACAGGTGTGAGGGGACAGGTCCTGGGAGGCCGGCATGGTCATGAAGCCCATCCGGAAGTGTCGTCGGAATGAAGCCAGGTCCCGAACCTTTCCCACAGTAGCCGACGGGTCGTTCTGGGTGGAACTGCAGAACGGGAGATGGGGATAAAAAAAGGTTTATAAAATGAAAAGGAAAATCATAGTTAGATTAAAAAAAATCATGTTCTTGCATTAATGCTGACTCATCTCCTATTTAATCTCTGTCACTCTCTTTGCTCTGGAAAAATTCTCTTTACACTGGAAAAATGGCCGCAGGGGTTTCACTGCAGAAAGGAAAGCCGAGCCGCTCGCACACCTTTCTTTTGGTTGGACTCTGAACACACGCAGTTACAAATTCAGAGCTCTTGTCTGAAGCAATTTGTAAGTGTACGCAGCTCGTGGAATCCCCCTGTTTTCTTTACATATTTACATCCAGAACAGGATGCCCGCGCAAAGCATCCCCTGAACCATTTCATCTGTTACCATGGGAACAGTTGTGATTCTGCTATTTGATACTTGGTCTTTGAAAAAATAATGGCTGAGACTCAGACAGCTATAAATAAAGCAGACAAAGAAGATCAGACAAAGTATTCTATATTTTACACAACACTGAGCAGCAGCTGGATCTGCGGTCCCTTGTGTGCAGAACTGATGCATTTATTTATGCATCAGTGAAATAATAATAATCCCTTCCAAATGTTGACACACATATGTTAACACTTGTTTTCAGTTTGTATTTAGTTTTTTTTTTTTTTTTTAAAAAGCAAACAAGCTCAGTTGAAAAGACATTATAAAATCAAATATAAACAGAACATGGACAGTGAGGAGAGATTTCAGATTAGTTCGTCAGGTCAGTGGTTTAAACTGCGGAAACAAAACTGTGAAGACTGGTGCCCTGCTGAGCTAATCAAGGGTTTACAAATGTGTTCTGACAAGCCTCTGCTTGATTCTTTGCTTCATGAGCAGCCACTAGAGTTTAGTAGTGTGCTCTTCAGAGGGGGTGTTACACTGCTTCACCCCTATCAGCATGAGATAAGTCCCCTAAGTCATTATCAACAGGGTTACTGTGAATCTTTAGGGCTTAAGAGAGCAAGTCTTTGTTTTTTGTTTTAAAAGTTGATCACATACAGTGCTTTGCAAAAGGGTTATTACCTCTTAAAGGGGACATGTCATGTTTTTTAATGCCTTCCTCTTCACATTGAAACCATTCAGTTGTGGTGTGTATAAAGTGTAACTATAATCCTTTTGCCTGAATTCCTGGTTATTGTAGCTCATAGCCCCTCTTTCGCCTCTGTTCTGAGGTGCGTCTAAGAACAACTCGTTTATGTGCTGTCTCTTTAAATGCAAATGAGGCACTTCACACCCCGCCCCCCTCTAAGTGCGTTCGTCTCCACCCAATTTGGCATTTTTGTAGTATGCTCGGGGATAGTGTAACGAATTGTGTGGGTTAATACACCCAACAACTGAATATTTTGACGTGTCCACTTGTAGCGTCTGCATTCTTCCGCTTCGACTACAAAGTCAAAAAAGTCAAAGCAAAATAAATGGTAGTTTGATGAAATTGGTCTGCCAGACGTTTATTTATAAAGCACTTTTCAGTAGCAAGATGACTAAAAGTGCTGTTAAAGATAAAGAAACGGTGCACCTGGAGAGATTACGTTCAAATTTTCTGCACACCTAGAGACTCCAAGTATACAACAAAATACATTTAAGGGCTAAAAAGGTGGATTTTCCATAATATGTCCCCTTTAAGCCTATTTAGTCTTGTTAGAAAAACAAACTGTTCTGCAATTCATTGGCATTTTAATTGGTAGACCAACTTAAAAAAGTACACACTTGGGAAGTGGAAACCAATAGGTATATGTTTCTTTTTTTCTTTACTTTGTTTGAGAAAAAAAATTTAATCTGAAAAGTTTTATATGTTTATGCATTTCTCCCACTTTACTCTAAAATCCAGTGTAATGTAAACAGAGTCCACCTGTATGTACTTTTCGTCTCGGAACAGACCCAGTTGTTCTATGAATGCCTCAGAAGTTTGCTAGAGAACATTATTGAACAAACTGCATAATGTAGATTAATAAACACAGCAGGGATAAAGTTGAACTTTTGTCAGCATGCTAAATGTTTTGTGAGGCAGAAAACTAACCATCACCTTGTAAACAACGCCCAAAAGATAAAACATGATGGTGGCATCGTCATCACCATGTGGAAGCGTTTTTAGACAGCAAGGACAGGAAATCTGGCCATAATTAATGGAAATGTGGATGGTGGTAAATACAGGGCAATCCATGAAGAAATCATGTAACACGCTGTTCATCTTCAACCAGAACAAACTTTCCACAAAAATACAGCCAGAACTATGATGGAATGGTTTGGATCAAAACATGTTGGGTTGGAATGGCCTAGTCAAAGTCAAGAAGTAATTTCAATAGAAAAAATCCAGTAAGACTTAAAAATTGAAGTCAAAGATACAGCATCCTCCATTCAGTCAGATTGAGCTTGAGCTCATTAGCATGAAGAATGTGCCACATTTTCTATCAGTGGTTTAAGCTGATAGACACATAGCCCAAAAAACCTTACCGCCACAATAGCAGAGAAAGGGCTGAACACAAACTCATGTCACACTTTTAATATTCTTATTGGTAAGACATTCAAAAAAAAAAAAACAATGTATCATGATCAAATATTAAACTACTTTAAGTTGATCTGCTATAAAATGAAAGATATTAAAAAGTTTAAGGGGTGTTAACACAAAAAAAGGAAAAAAGTTAGAATCACAATACCAGACACAGAAGAAGAAGACAACTGCTGCTTACAATTTGCATCAAACTTCACGCGCAGCAACAGAAGAAGTGCTGAGGCTGCTCATCACACTTGAAAGTGAGCGGAGCGGTGCCATGCGCGGCCAATGAGAGCCGGTGCAACTGCTCCTCAAGGGGACACACAGGCTCTTATTTTCTCCTCTAGTGTGAGAGATATAGAGTGAACGTATGCATACCTTCTAATGTGTGTGGTGAAGCGCCAAAGTTCATTTGCATCCCTTCAAGAATTAGTGGCCCTGAATGCCTGTGGAGATGTTCCAGTGACTCCTTGAAATCGACATCGATACTAGAAGGCCACAATTAGCTCAGAACAGAGGCTGAGCATCTCCCATCTCGCAGCTTGAAACGCTCTTTTTTCTCCCCTTCTTTCTTCTAATGGCAAGAGCGCAAAACAAGACCAAAGACTGCTCTTCAAAGAGTATCAGGACTCACCCCTTTTCAATTGCCCTCCCCTTTCTTGCGGCTAACAACCAAAAATCTGTGGCAGATAAGGTAGAGATAAATCAGAGGATCAATAGCCTCCTCATATGTGCTCTTTCCATAAGAACCCAGTAGCAGGCTAGGGTAACCTGACGTATAACCTCGTTTAAAGAGGGACCACATTTGCGTCTAAATTCTTTGACTGAAAAATTATTTTTGACATTTAATTGGATTACTGTTTTTGGGCAACATAGTGGTGCTCGATTTGTTTACTTTGATCTGACTGCTATGTGGAAGCCAATTTTAAATCAAGAATATAACCTACTCAGCAAACTTTGACCAGATACATCAAATTCAGTGGGAAATAGATTATAATTAAGATCTAATATGTGACAGGACATGCATAAACCTTTGCAATGGACATGAAAATATGCAAAAATATGCCAAAGAAAGATATTCCTCTTCAACATGACCACATTGTGTCATGTTTCAACCACGAACGTCAGTGTGTTTCAGTGAGATTCTATAAAATAGAGCTCTGAAGGCAATTGGTTGCACTTGTTTTTATTTATTGGGATCAAAATAAAGGAGGTTTGAGTATAAATGTTTGCTATAAGATAAGATAAGATAAGATCAGATAAGATCAGATAAGATAAGATAAGATAAGATAAGATAAGATAAGATAAGATAAGATTTATTGATCTCACAGTGGAGAAATTCACTTGTCACACATCGGCTTAATAAACAAATAAGGTGCCAAGAGGAGGAAAGGGTGCATAAGGTATATAGAGTGTGTTCACATATATACAGTGTATCAAAAATTAAAAAAATGTAATTAAATAAAAAAAATACAAAGGAAATAAAGCAGAGATTTAGAATGACTTATGTACATTCAGGTGACTTATATACAAAAAGATTGACGTTGTACATTAACGTGGTACAAGGTAATGCCATGAATGTTCTGTTTGTAAATAGGTGACAGCCAGGTATTTCAAGAAAGAATAAGTCACTTAAATTAAAATGAAAACCAGTAACATGGAAAATGGAAATACTCCATGTATTCTGAAAGCTGCAAATATTGTTCCTACTATGATTAATAATTATCAAATATTAGTTTATTAATTTAAGTTCTGATTTTGCTGATTAGAATGAGTGAATGGAACAACTAAAACAAAGTATGTGTCAAATGTAAAAAATGATCAAGCAAAACTAAAAATTAAATTACCTTATTCCTGTCTGACGATAGTTATCTTCAAGCCATTGCTTCTGAAAAGGACCCTATTGAATGATCTGTATTGGAATTTCTATTTTTTTTTTTTTTTTTTAATCAACACAGCAACAGGCTTTTGGTTCCACGTGATTTTATTTACGGGTACCAAAGCAAAAAGGGCTAAATACACATGCATGCCGCACTTTCCAGATTTGTGTTCATAGTTTTTCTCTTATAGTGTATTGTGTTCCTTCAGCTTCAAGTTTACTTTGTGTTGGTCTGTCACAAAATATTATTGAAACACACAAAGTTCTGTGGTTATAAACTGATAAAATATGTAAACGTGAAAAAGTATGAATTCATTTGCAATGCATTATACATCATTCTAGTCCAGGGGTCAGCGACCTTTAAATGCAAAACATAATTTTAACCCTAATAAAATTAACCCATACATTTGTCCATTTATGGGTTAATTTTAACCCTACTAAATGCATTTTATCTTGAACTGATAAATATCTGCTTGGCCCTTTGAACAAAGTTTGCTTGTCAAGTTTTATTGGTAAAGGATTGCAGCTTTAATTCTATTTTTTAGCAGAGGTTTAATGTTACATGGGTTGTTCTGTTCTCTTTTTACTAAGAAAGGATGAGCTGGATGGATGGATGAGCTGAATGGATGGATGGATGGATATATAAGGGAGGCAGATATATAAATAATAATAATAATAATAATAATCATAATAATACAATAAACACGCTTCAAAATGACTAGGGAAAAAAATCAATGTCAATATTGTTTGGGAGTTTTTTTTTCATAAGACTGTGCAGATATTTAGGAGTAATAAAGGTTTAAATTACTTTGGAGTTGTTTTGATGCTTAGACAATCCAGTGAGGTACTAAAATGCATCTCAAACGGGCAGCTGTTATGAAATCTCCTCATTCTGGTCAAAGAGACTTGTCATAACAGTACCATTGTGTTGATGCTCAGCATTTTGGACTGGCCAAATGCTGCAAGCAGCTGGATTTGGCCTTTAGCTGATTTTTCTTCAGTTTATTTTTGGCATTTAGCTTGACAATGTTTCAAGTGTGTAATTCGGTGATGTACAGACCACGCCACATACCCTGTTGCTGCTAAAAAATGCATACGCTGACATAAAGTTTAGCGATAGTTGGGGGTCCTCTATGTTCTCTCTTTAAGTTTCACTTTTTAAAGTTGCGCCACAGAACCTTGCATTGTGCGCTTATTTGCGCACATAAACATCCTTCATGCGTTCAGGTAGTAAACACTGCTGTGCTTGTTTGGTACGTGTGTGTTGAACCTGGCTATACTGGATATTTTCAGTATGTGCACTGTTACACCCCTGTTTTTAGGACTTAGAGCAAACACAAACATGGACTTTATAAATGATTACATTTTATAGAAAATTTGGTCAAAAAATCTACTATTCAGTCATTACTATTATACTATAAGCTACTATTATACTATTTTTTTTCTGTGCTAGTCTGTTTATTGTTTTTTTATATATATTCTGTACAGATAATGTAGGGAAACACATAAAAAACCCTGAAACTAGCTTTTTTTATGATTTTCATATTTATATAAACACAGTTCAGTGTATTGTTAAAGTTATTTAAAAGCCAATGTAGAAGGCCTAAAGAGCCACATGCAGCTCCAGAGCCGCAAGTTGAAGACCCCTATCCTGGCCAAACCATATCACGTCTACTTGCACTTTCACTGTTGGTTTGTAAAAAAAAATATTTTTTTTAAAATCGTATTTTTCTTCTTTTTTTTTGGTAAAATCTTTAAACATATATTCTTAATACTACCTCGTCCTCTGATGGAAATATATTCCCGGAATCTTTTAAGACTTTAGAGAACTTTCACATTTTTGATACAGATGAATCCAGCTGAGATGGTTCTGCCTGTAGCTGCTAACGTCCCATTTCTAATTTACTTTTCTGGGCCAAAGTTTAAGTGTGTTTAAGCAGCTACATGTAAAAAAAAAAAAAAAAAAAAAAAAAGGTTGCGGAGAACATGCAATCTGGTTTCAGGGCATACTGGTCCAGTTATGTCGACTCTTGTCAAGTGCTGAAGTCGAGCGCTGACATTAAGTCTGTGGCTGCCCTTATTCTGTTAGACCTCACTGATACAGTACATGATATTTCTTTGAGCCTTAAGTTATGGCTTGTACATCTATTTCTGTCCCTTTTTCTTGTTGGCACATGGTGGTTTTTACCTACAGTGGAGCTTTCATCTTCTGTATCTTCTTACACTGCTGGAGTATTGTTTGCCAGCATGTGACCCTCAGCTGTAGACATATCCAGAAGCAACAAACAACTAAAAAAGCTTTCCTTATCCATGAATGAATAACCACATAGAAAGTAATTTATTGGAACTACCAAAGAAAAGAAACTTTAGACATCAGCTTCAGGGTCTGTTTTTTTTAATTTAAGAGACTGTTACCTATTTTTATAATCATAAACTGACAGAAGTGATAGTTATGTTTTTTTTGGATGCATGTTATATGTCTGTGATTTATCATGCTTCCCATTTTGTCCGCTTGCAATCGCTTAAAGTGAATAGAAATTTGCTACTCTAGCTCACATTTCTGTGCTGAGATTAATAAAGCTTCGGCTGGTAACAAGGTTTTCTCCCACCAGTCATCACTACTGGGAATAGCCTGTCTGCCTGTATTAGCGCCATAAGAAATCGGCTCTATTTTTAAAACTCATACTGAAACTCACCTTTTTACCATCCTGCAGCTCTCGGCTGTATAATGTGATTTCTCTCCAGAGGCGCTGAGGATCTCAGACTTCGCACCTCTCCCGTCTAGTCTTCAGAACGTTACATTTGTCCGTACACGCCTCCCGCATCTGTTATTCCCACTTTCTGTCCCCGTGGCTTCACGTCCTGCTTCCCACAAGGCTCTGTCTTAATCGTTCACCGTGTCCCGATTGTCCGCCCGGCCACGACACGGATCTCTGCTGCGAACATGTGGACCTCTGGCTTTACCACTCTGAGTCAGAAAGCACTTGCTGGGACCTCTCCATTCCCCTCCGCAAACAGCCATGAACACAGTGTGCGTCGCACCGAGCCGTAGGTGACTCACGTTTGGGCGTCACATCTCTCCTCCGACGCTTAGATCAACGAGATGCACTCATTTGCTGTGTTGCATTCGGTTTTCAACACAATGCTGTCATGTGCAAACTGTCATGTGAGTGTGATGACAGTGTGTTGTCAACACCCTCCGCAGGACGCTTGGCTTTACTTGCTTGTTTTTATGACAGCGCGTTTGGTGGCATGATAATAGTTCACATTTGACTCAAATGAAATCCATACGAAAAGTATAGAACAGTAGGAGCTTTAAACCCTATTTAACAAGAAGTGGCTGTAGGTAAAGTATCATTAATCCCTACTTGCCTACTAGGTGAACCACAGCGGTCCCCACATACCCGAAGTGTATTCAGTGCCTTGCAAGAGTATCCATGCGTCTTGAATTAAGTTTTGTTGCGTTACAAACAGAGGTTTCTATGCATTTTATCAACACAAAGAACCACATAAGTGCAAAGTGGGAGGAAAATGACACTTGACCTTGCATTTATATCCACCTCCCTCCTTTACTCTGATACCGCTAAATACGACGAGCAAAAAAACTACAACGTTGAATCCGTATCAGCATCTCTTTATTATCATCCCAGTAGGGAAGCTTTCCTTGCAGCCCGGTGACAACATTAAAAAGACGTAATCACTCCTAGACATTGGCAAAAACAGTAAAGAGAACTTAAGGGAAAATGTCAGTACAAATATCAATTAAAAACCATCCGATTAAAATCACTAAGCAATAACACCCCATCACGTTTTTTTAAATTTATGGGAATAATGGCCAGAGTGATAAAAACAATAATTTCCATCTGTTGGTCCTTGATTTAGGCTTTCTGAGTCTCTCCCCAGACGGTAGGAGCTCAGACTCGCCATGAAGTGGGCGATAAGGGAAGTGGAGAATATCTCTTTAGCCTGTCCGCGTGATTCTGTTTAAAAACTGTTTCCGTTAGATCAGGAAATTTAGGACCAATAATTTTGCAAGTCACTTTTACTATTTGTTTCATTTTGTTTCCTACTGTGGCCATATCGGGTGATAAAAAGAAAATGTAAGGCCATACTTTAATGCAGAATTGTTCTGTTTTACACACACCAAATTGACTTAATTTACATAGAAAGTGCAATCTTTGAGGTTTTTTTTATTTTTTTTTATTTGCTGATATTATCAGTAATTTCTCTAAATATCAGCTTCGTGTCAAAACAAAGCACTACACTGAACCCGCTCCACTGGTGCCCCTTAAAAGAGCACTAAAGGTGGTGGACTGCGCTTCTGCCTATAATCTATAAACAAATCTTTAGTTTTGGTGACATTTAGTTTGTAAGTAGGGCTTTTCACGCCACATAATTAAATCCTCCACCCTCTGACCAGGTGAGTCATCCTCGCCCAGTAAAAGGCAGACAATAACTGTGTCATCTGCAAACTCCAAAATCGTCCCGTATAAACAATGTGTCATTCTATATAGTGGGACAAGACTATAAGGGAGAGAGAACGCCGTGGAGGAAAATGCCTCACAGGACCTAGAAGCAGTCACCCTGACATGCTGGGATCTGTCAACAAGAAAAGCTAAAACCCACCCCACAGCACCTTGACTCGGGTTCAAATTTGTCAATTTGTGAGCTAAGATTGTTCTAAAAGCAGAAGAAAGATCTATAAAAGGAAGTGCCCATAAAAGTTAGAAAAATCTAACAGCCTGTTGCTGTGTTGATTTAAAAATCATTCACGTCTCTGGGGGACTTGTTTTTGCAGTTTCCACAAGACCGCTTAAAAATATGATAAATAATAATAATATAACAAAAAAAAAAAACACTTAAGGGTTGGTCTACACAATGCTGGACGAGGTGCCCAGAAATGTTGTCTGAGCCAAGACATCCTGATTCTTGAAGACAAGATCAGACCGCGGAGAAGAGGAAATCTCTTTTCACATCTGACTAATTTGATCTTTAATATCTTTACTGTCAAACCTCAGATAGTAGATATTGGAATTATCAGCTAGCTCCTTGTCGAAATTAAACCCTTTGAGTCTGATGTGTGAACCACAGACTTTCTGAAGGCCTGTCATGCCATTCTAGGCTGTTTTTAAAGTGTTACTCTTAACCTTTCAAGTTTGCCCCTATAAATAAGTTTAGCGTTATTTTTATTTCTCTTCTAGCAAGCTCTTTGGCCTCTCTTTCCCTTTCAGTATTACACTTTAAAAATTGCATTTCTCTATTAATAACTTCTTCAGGGACTTATTTATCTATGGCTTGAGGTTAGGGTAGACTTTCACTTAGAGGAACAAGGAGACATGCCTCTTCTCTAAAGTTTATAAAACTACATACGTCGGTTCCTTTAGGTCCATTTCGCCTGGGAGGGAATCTTGCTCTCCTTGTGGATGAGCGACCACAGACCGGTCAGTGCACTCTGCAGATGCCGGATGGCATCCTTTGACCACTGTTTTTGTTTGAACAGCTTATCTTTTCATGACAATGCTGAAGATGGGTTCCAGATGAACGGTGTTATGATCAGGGCCCAAAGATGATCTACATGCGTCTTTAAAGGATCCGTTGCAGAGATCAAGTGCTTCGTTGAAATGGGTTGAGCAGGTATATGTGTGTGTGGCTGTCATGCGACTAAATGTATAAAAGGTTTTTAGGGATTTATATATCTATACAAACACAATCATTTCATATATAGTTATATAAATGGCTCTGGATTCCTTTTTCATTTGTTTTGGCTCATTCCTTCCTCATGTTGAACTATGTACAGTATTTCTCACCCACAGAACACGCTAACTTCTGCGTGACCTACCGCTATGCAAATTCGTAAAAGCCCCGTTGACTTTGTGAACTTCACTCTGAGTTAGGATTTTGGAAATTAAACTCTTTCACACCAACTAAGAGGTTTAAATTTCCTCCGACTGAGCCTTGCTGTAATCCCGCGCATGCGGTGCTCCTGCGCACTCGTCCACTCACCTCTTCATACTTCCCTCTTGCTCTCTCTGCCTCCAGTCCAGGCGGCTCTTACGATACAGCAGGTTCATGTCGCTGTAGGATCTCTCCTCCTCGCAGCCTATCACAGCGCAGTGCAGCCGCTTGCCTCGCCTCTCTATGTCACGCAAGAAATGCTCGACTGCCACATCCTGGGCAGAGCCAGAGCTCATGGTACAGGACAAGGCTCAGGAGGAGCGGACGTATGCCAAAGGCAGCTCCCCTCTGGAAGATAAGAAAACAAGAGCAATGTTTAAGCATAGAAATCCTTAAAAGAACACCTTTAATAGCTTCCCAGGCTGACTGCAGCGGGCAAGAATACAGCTGTTGTGCGGAAACAACAAAATGAAAAGAAAGTGAAACTGCATAATTAGCAAAAACCTAAAGAGAGATAATAGTTCATTACAATGCGTATTGTGTTATATTACACTATGCCAGGCATCACAGCAGCGCCACAGTGATGCATGAATGATGAAAGTCGCTGTTTTGTTTACCCCCGTCCGCAAGTGTATTTATACTTTCAATATCCAGTTATGAATATTTGAGTAAGCATGGTAACTCAGCTGCAGAGCAGCTTTGGCTGCAGGCCCTGGGATGGCCTATCTAAGCTTTGCCTGCTAAGCGGACAGTAATGTGGTTTGTCATATGTAGCGCACGCACAGCTTCCCGTTCACGCTAGCCCTATGAGAAAACAGGCTTGTTGTGGGGCAGATATTTGAGAGTCCAACCGTGTATTCATGTCAGAGGATGTGAGTTTAGAGCACAGTTGGCGAAGAAAAGAACAGCTGTCAGCTGATGCAGCATGATGCCAGCGGTTTTTTTTCCCCGTCGGAAATAGAAACAGGGTTCGGATGGGTTTTGGTGGAGGACAATGAGACGTAATCACTGCCCCCTGAAGGTGTGCAGAAGTTTTGACAAACAAATCTGGAGAGGTCGCTGGATGTGGACGCTCATGGACGATGATGTTGAGCCTTTTCTCACACAAAAAAAAAAACAAAACTGACTAAAACTAAGAGATTACCGAACGTTTAACGCCTTCAATTTCTGAAATCACAACAGAGCCTCACAAAAAGACCTTTTCACACCTAGTCACATCATAACAACATCAAATTATACTTTAGGGACTTTATGTGAGTAGGCATATGCAGAAAGGTGCATAACTGAGAAGCTGATGGAAAATGTTACGTGGTTTTAAACATTTAATAAAATAAAAATTGTGCCACGCATTCCAGCCACCCTCAGTCAATACTTGGTAGAAACACCTTTCTGATGCAGTTAAAGCTGCAATCTTTACACCATTCTTTGCTAAATAGCTCAAGCTAATTCAGACTGGATGGAGTAACCAACATTTTCAAGTCTTATCACAGATTCTCAATTAAATTTCGGTCTGGAATCTCACTGGGCCATGAAAACGCTTCATCGAAGCCATTCTGTTGGGTGAATGTTTAGGGATGCTAAAAGATGAAGCAGTCTAAAATCTTTTGCAGCCTCTAAGAGATTTTCATCTGGGATTGTCTGGGTCTTGTTTTTAGCTCAATCCATCTCTCCATCAACTCTGACAAGCTGACCTTTCCCAGCCGAAGAAGAGCATTCCCAAAGCATAATGCTGCTCCAGCCATATGTAACTGCGGGGATTGTGTTTTCAGGGTGACGTCCAGTTTAAGTTTCCCATCATGCACGGCTTTTTGCATGTCAGTGTAGGCGGACAGCCATGTCTTGGTGGGTTCGCAGTCATGGCCTACTCTTTGCATTCCCAGATACTGAAATGAACATTGCTCTTCAAAGAGGACCTGTCACGCTTCCTTTTAAACATGTTAGGATGGGTTTATAGGCTATACAAAACATGTTTATTACATTTTTTTTTTTCATAAAACCATTCTCAGATAATGAGATTTCACCTCCTCGGTTTTGGCCATTTTGAGGTCCTTTCAGAATAAACTTTTTTAAGGGCTCTGTCACTTTTATCCAAATAAACTTTGCTGGCCCCACCCCCAACTCAATGTTTACACTAGCGCTTTCTTTAGCAATGTGGCTGGGACATTGCCATCCAAATTAAAATGAAGTTCTGCTCTCCGTGACGGGGAGAATGTGCACGAACATTGCAGCCAACCACAAAACATCTGTCTTTTGCAGCAGCCATTGTACACTACATACAGCGGTAAAACCAGCTGACCTAATTAACCGTTCTAATAACGAAGTGGGCAGAGCTCCGCGGAGGTTGCTAGGGGAGGAGCAGTGCCCGGTGATTGTGACATCATAATCGCCAGGTTTTTGAAACTTGAATGCACCATCAAAGAAGTACGGAGCCCTAGAGGGGTCATCGCAAAATGTTTTGCATGTTGAGAGAATGTGCGCTCGTTTTACTACATTGTGCTCTCGTTTAACTATATTGTGCTCTCGTTTTACTACATTGTGCTCTCGTTTAACTATAGTGTGAGCTCATTTTACTAAATTGAGCTCTCATTTAAGCATAGTAAAACGAGGGCACAATTTATTAAACGAGTGCACTATTTACTCAAACGAGAGCACAATTTAGTGAACATGGTTATAGAACATTGTGTGCGCGATCTACTTAAACGGGGCCACAATATGTAAAACGTGCACTCAATATTGTCTTGACACATGTAAACATGAGCACGTTATAGTATATTCGAGATCTCGATCTACCAAAACGCACCCACGAATAATTAAAAGGTGTGCTCGAATAAGTTTTGTTAATTCGAGGACTCAATTAAAAGAAAACGTGCTCACGTTTTATTAATTCGAGGGCTCAATTAAAGGAAACGTGCTCACATATTATCACGACCTGAAAAAAAATATCACTTAAAGCGAGCTCTCCCGGGCTCCGTAAATAAGCTTCAAGGCACTGATTTATCCAACCCAATGGATCGCGTTTAGGTGGGACTGACCTTAGGAACCTGGTGCGAGTACTAGCGGACCACAAAAACTGTCTTGCATGTCCTGATCTTAAAAAAAAAAAAATAACACATACTATGTTATTACCTCTGCAATAGACTGGCGACCTGTCCAGGGTGTACCCCGCCTCTCGTCCATTGACAGCTGGAGATAGACACCAGCACCCCTCACCACCCCACAAGGGATAGACCTGCACCCACTGCTTATTGCTTATTGTGTGTGTCCTAGGAGTATGTCCTGAAAAATGTCACCAGAGTAGAACTTGATTCTTAAGATGCTGAAAGCCTTAGAAATAATTTTATAACCCTGCTTTTAAACTTTTGCACAAACGTTTTTGATCCACTTTATTCACAGACCTCATGTAATAGTGATTTAAATGGCTTGTACTTTTATAGCGCTTTAACTAGTGCAACGACCCCAAAGCGCTTTACACTACAGTCAGTCGTTCAGCCATACATTCACACCCTGACGGTGGGGAGCCAGCAGGCAATGCATGTAAAGTGTCTTTTACCCAATGACTGAGCAGAGAATCGAACTTGCAACCTGTCAATTATAGGACGACCTCCCTAACTCTTGCTCGACCATTGCCCCATGTAAACTATATTTACTGCCTAGGTGACTTCTGAACTCAATTTTACTAAACTGCCTACTGAATCCCACTTTTTAGATATTTTGTAAAAATGTAAAAAAAAAAAAAAAATCAATATAATGTATTACTTTGAATTGGCCTGTTATATAATCATAAAGTGGTTGAATTATAACTTCACGCTCCTTTGAGGATGGATTTAAACAACTTTAAGAGACTATAAAAGCTAGAGGACCTTCGTTCCAGCGGTGCAGTTGATTCCCTGATTCTGTAGCTCATCAGGACCGTTTAAGTTATATTAACCACCAGCTGCATGCCATCTTGAAAACTCATTAACTGTCAACCATGTTTTACCGTAAAGACCGAAGCTGAACAGTGGAAGCAGCAGGCATTGTCAACTGGGCCAGGCGGCATGCTGATCTGTGTGGCTCTGTGTGATTCTTTTGTCATGGCCCCAGTGTGTCATCCAGTGTGTCAGCATTGCTTCTGCTATTCCTGTATCCCACAGCCCTGACCACAACCTCAACCACTGCTGCTGCCACGCTTGCTGACTCGATGTTAATTAGGTTAGGAAGCAGCGACTGGAGGTTGGGCTTTCGCTAAGTGTGGCTTTGATTTTGGTTTCTGGGATCTGGCAGCTGAGCAGGCAGCCCTACAATTGTTGCATTATACACCGCCGTGGGTTGGTGTACAGTTAACCCGTCTGACAGAACATAGAGAACACCATGCTTCATCTTTAGACAGTTTTCCTTAACAAAAGTAACTTTTTCCTAAAAGCTCCTCAATGCACAAGCTGCACTCAGTCTCTTCGTGAAGCAGCGAAACTCAGAGCGTTTAGCAAGTCCCTTCAGGGTCATCTGCAGGGTCAGGAGTCGCTTGAATTCCTCGTTAGGACCAGAAGGCAGATGGAGCCATGATTCACACAATTCAATCTGCATGCAACGCTGCAGACTACTCATTCATGAACATAAGCAAATACATGCACACACCTAATACACCCCCTCACATGCGAAACACACGTGGTGTGAAGCAACAACAGCAGATGCACTGCATCTGATTTAAACGTTGGTTGATTTTAACAGAGAACACAAAGGAAAAACAAATCCAAAGTGCCTTGCAAAAGTATTTATATACCTTCAAATTGTCACATTTTATCACATCCCTAAAGAAATAAACATGATTTAAGAGGACGTCATGTGACACGCCAACGTAGAAAAAATATATGATGTGCTCAGTTTTTTAAAAATGCAAAATCTGAAAAGTGTGGCATGCATTTGCATTCAGGGCGCCCAAGTCAACACTCTGTAGGACTACAAAATATGGCTAGCGTTTTTTTTTTTAGGTGAGTGCTTTCCAGATTTGCACTTCTAGAGACATTTTTCTTTAGTTTTCTGGCACATGTAAGTTGAAACGTTAAATCTTGGTTTTAGTTGACCAGATCATGTTCTTTCACATGTTTCCTGAGACCCTACTTGGCTTATGGCAGTTTGCAAATGTTACTCCTTACAACTGTCCTTTAATAGTTACCATTTGCATTTGGGGAGAGAACAACTATTATTCGTTCTGCCAACAGATTCTCCAACCGCTGCTTTCAATCTCTGCAGGTCCTCCAGAATTACCCTCAGCCTATTTCCTGCTTCTCTGATTAATCCTGGAGTTTAGGTGAACGGCCACGTACAGCCTGACAATTTCTCTGGGACATGGTACAAATGTAGGAATATTGTTATACAACCCTAACCCTTCTTTAAACTTCTTCTCAACTTTATTCCAGACATTCCTTTTTGCTCACTAATGTTCTCCAACAACTGTCTGAGAGCATTACAGCACAGGTATGTATGCTAATTACAGATTACACTCAGATCTCTGAAGGCAATTGGTGGAAATGGTTTTGATTTAGGGGTATCAGAGTAAAGGGGCATACAAATCAAATTGTATTTGTGCAAAAATGTATAAAGGTGTGTATCATTTTGCTTCCATTTCACAATTAACCTCAACTTTGTGTTGGTTTATCAGATGAAATCCCCATAAAATCTGTCGAAGTTTGCGTTTCTAACTGGATAAGATGTGGAGAAATTCAATTATTTTGAAAGGTACTGTGTCATACAAAATAATGGAGGGTCATGACATGTACTGAGAGAGGATTAAGTAGGCAGATGTATAGTTCAAGTATTTATGATATTAGCTTTAATCTTTCACTATAAATGAACTTCCCACTTTGCAAAGGTTTTACGGTGTGGACCTCTGCCCTCTAGCCGTCAACGCAGCTGTTGGTCCAGTGGTGCTGCAGCACCATGCTGCGAGCGGCACAGTAACACCGCCGTGCAGATGGACACACCATAGCATCATCGTGACCTCAAACAGGCCACACCATAAAAAAAAAATAAACACTTAATTCCAATGAGATTCAATGTTTACGTATTTATGCAAATTGGAGTTTATACGCCAACTCTAAAAATACCAGAACATTTTAATCCTGTTCTGTTCTGTTCCAGTCTTTTCCTATTCAAATGACAGTGTTAGAGGGCTATTATACAGCACAGAACATATTGTACCAGGTTCAACATGTTCATTTATCAGCACAACTGCTTCTCCATGAGTTGGTTAGGGGTGCATATATCAATGCTTAAACTGATAATTACAGCTATTTATTTTTGCAAATCAATAAATCATAAAGATATAGCAGGCTTGAAAAAAAAAAAACAATATGACAGAGCTTGTTTTGCTCTGCTCAAATATCGCAGCCATTTCTGTCCAGCATCTTAATCTGTCAGTCAAATCTGCTGTCATTTGCCACAAGGTAAAAATAAAAAAATAAAAAAGAAGAACGGAGGAAAACGTGGGGATGGAGCAAAGCATTCAGCTGAATGAACAGCGTGGAACGCACAGCCAGAGAGCAGGGGATACTGATGCAGCACGAAAGCGATGGGAGGGGCGCGTAGTGAAAAATGGGGAAAGCCGACAAATAGAGAGTAGACTGAGATTAATATACTCAGGTGAAAACCATATCATATCCAGTGGGGTGGGGTATTTGGGTGGGAGACTAATAAAACAGAGGGAGCTATGAGGAAGCGAAAATAAAGAAAGACTGAATGGCAGTCAGACTAAGAATAGGGGGTAGGGAGGTGAAATCAAGCCGTTCACACTGCGTGTGCTGTGTGTGGTCTCCTAGCAACACTCGCATTTCTTCCTCCACCGTTGAATATGTACGAAGCAGGACGTCAGCCTCGTCGTACGAGATGATCCCCGGGTTAAACTTTGCAGTGGCTTCACTTGTACCCGATCCTCTGGCATCAATGTCCCACGTGCTTCTGAAGCGATGATAGCTTCTGTATTCACCAGCCATATAGATGCAAACGGCGATGATGCACGGACCTTCACTCTACATATAAACGTTGGAATATCTCAGTAATAATTCAAATGCTTCTCAGTGCCTTGATCCATTTATGTACAGTATTCAAAAGTCAACAAAATCCACGACCTCAGCTTTATGTTTATAAAAGCATGAAACATGTCAATTATTCAGCAGGTGTTGGTGTGCAAGTTACTTTTAATTGGCCAGATCGAAAGTCCTGATTGTGAGATGCATGCTAAATGTGGGTCTAAACGTGAAGAAATTAAGCACTTTTCTGGAACCCCAGGTCCTGTCACATCAATAAATATGTGTTTTGTCTGTGATGTCCTCCTCTTTTGTTTATGTGCATGTGTAGTGGCATAAAGAATGTAAAATGCATAGTCTGTTACTGCATAACATAAAGACAGAGTGAGTTACTTTCCTCCATGGTATCGTCAATCTTTTTCCACACCTAATAGTCATGATTTTTGGCAAAAAAATAAATGTTCAAAATATACCAAATGAGTGCCCCGGATCTTCTCCAGTGCAGACAGAGAGGCTGCATAACATACACAAAGTTACATAACATTGTTACATGATCAGTGCTACTACACTGGAGAAGTACTACTGTTGTACAGTAGATTTAGCAGCATCAACACATATGTTTGATTGATACGACTTAAATCCGAAATAGCCTGGCTAAGCTGGAGATTAAATTGCAAAAGCTGCAGTAACAGATGCACAGAAAGGCAAGTGTCATTTACTTAAAGTAGCATATCATTTTTCACCATTAAAAGTAAAGCAAATACACGGTGGAGTGATGAAAGTACAAGAACTGGAAACATGTCAAAATAAACCCTTTTTTCTCATTTACATTTATAAATACTTAAAAATCAACCTAAACATTTGCAGTTGATGGTCATGCCAAAACTGATTGTTTACTTTACTGTTTGCTGCTTATGTCATATAATGTAAATATATATTAGTTCCTATGGGTTGTAAACATAAAATATCTATATCAGCCTCAGCTTACTGAGCAAAAACATAAAAGGAGAAAACTAATATTACCTAAAATTATTTTTTTTAAATTGTTGGTTGTGTGGCAGTTCCAAAATATATACCTATTAGCCTGAGTGTAGCAAAACCTTGTGACACGAAATCTCCCAATGTTAAAACGCCAAATGATCTCTCATCAAAACAGTCTGTCTCACAAAGCGTTTTTCCATTAAAGTCAGAAAGTGGTTGTCTGGTGGAATAAGTCTAAGCTGTTATTAATGGTCCTGGATATCAAGGTGTATTTTAATGCTCAACATGCTGCATTTAAAACCCCTTTTCTATTGCCACGAAGCCTGGGGCTTTTAATATATATATATATATATACATACATGATACTGGACTTAAAAAGTGTCCTCGTCATTCTCGCCATGGCTGATGAAAATTATACAACAAAGCGCTAAAGTTTGCCGAATGAAGGAAATAAGCTGTGCTTTTTTTTTATTTTATTTTTTATTTAAACCAACACAACGAGAATAGAGTGGAGCTAGCCGGTGAGAAATAGGGTTGGGCGGTGAAAAAGAGCTGAGTAGATGTAACGCCATCAGTTGTGCGTTGTCCATCCTGTATCTCCAGAGTCCGGATGAGTGGCAGCATGAGTGGCAGGATATGGATACAACTTCTCTGCCTTTGTCTGTTTGACCCCTGTCTTCTTGCCGCCACCTGCTGGACCGGAGTGTTAGTGCAGTTTTTCCTCACGTGCCAAACCTCATTGGGGCTGTTTTACATAAATGGCCCTGGCAAATGGAAACACGGCTAACCTAAAAGCCCCAGACTTTGGTTTACCCCATGAAACCAAAGTCTGGGGCTTTAAATCCTGGAGCTAGTTGTGGAAAATGAGCTAGTGTTTAACCTTTCCATCACTGCATAGAGGAAATGTTCAGATACACTTCTTTTTCCCTCAGCTGTGATAAAGATGGAAGGGGGCACAGACCACGATGTTCGCATTTTGGACATGCCACCCAAAGAGGAAGAAGAAAGGGAAAAGTCCACATCTGCTGCAGGTGGAGGGGAGCTCCAAAGGAGGGAGGACCTGAAAACGGCGGACAGAGAGCGCAAGCCCTCAGGGGAGAAAGACAAAACCGAGAAGGTGCGTAAAGTTTCCTGTGAGCAAACAACGGTGACTACAAAGAGCTGCGGTAACGACAGTGAACCGTGCTGCAGGAGAAGAGCGACTCTGCCGGCGTAGACCAGGAGGCCACGGCAGATGGAGACGATACGAAGGAGGAGGCAGAGAAAGAAGCTGTCAGAGAAGAGATGCCTGAGCCTAAGAAGGTTGTTGTTACTTCAGATGCTTAAAACACTTAGACACAACGAAACGAACCAGACGTCCCTAATTATTCCTTGTAATTCTCAGGCGAGAAGAAAGCAGAAACGTAGAAGGGACAGCGATGCAAGTTTGCTCTAAAAACATTTTTTTTTTTGCTGTTGTTTTTGATACTCGCAGCATTTTTTAAATTATTTTCTTGTCTATTTTCTGTGATTGTAACATTTTTGCAGCATGTTTCTGTGTTCACGTACTTCATTTTACTAGTAAAGTGAGGACTTTGATGTGAAGCGCGGACCAATTTTGACCCTCGTTTTTATTCTGGGCCAAGGGTTAGGTTTAGCACTATGATCTCAATTAGGTTTAGGTTTGGGTTAGGGTCAGGGTTAGGCCACAGAAAGACCTGAAAATTATTTGAAGGCTATGGAAGACAAGGCATGATCCTCACTGTGTACATTACACAAGGATGTGTGTGTGTGTGTGTGTGTGTGTTTGTGTTTTGGAGTTTGCATCTTTCTATAGTGTGTGATTGCATCAATTTTCTTTTACAGCGTTTCTGTGTTCCCCTTGGTTCTTCTGTTTGTGTATTTGGAGTTTTACGTTACTCATGTGTCAGCTGCGTGTTCAGCCGTTTGCTGCGTAATTGCACCTGTCGGCCACCGTCAACATGTACTATTCTTGAGTTGTGTTCAGGGGCCAAACAAAATCAGTCCAGACCACACTCTGGACACCCGTGGTCTAAATTATAAAAGCCTAATGTGTGTATTTCTCTGTTAGTGACTCTGTTCTTCTCTGTCACTAACATTGATAGAAGAGTCAAATGGTGATGTTGAGTGCTAACAATGAATGTTTTAAATGCTTCCTAATTGTGGTTTAAGTCTTCTTCTTCAGGAAGTTTTTTTTATAGTTTCTAGAGTAGCATCAATGTAGCTTCCTATTGTTAGGACTGATTAATTTAAAATGGTAACTTAATAGTTACTGGTTCAGAAGCTGCACCCAACTTCAATGCGAAAAGATATTTTGCGATTCTTAGCATAACAATTATGTTTGTTAGATAAGGCGTACAAGCTTTTATAAGTCTCTATGCCTTGTAACGGCCACGCCCTTCGTGAGTGCTGGTTTGGACGTTAGTTTTCAGCGGGTGTGCCGGGGGCTGTCGGGGCATACTGGGGTCACCTGGGGTCACCTGGGGTCACCTGGGGTCACCTGGGGTCAGTGTTTCCACTATGAAAACACAATCAGCTCAATCGTTCATGGGTTCAAGAAGGGCATCTTCAAATCGCGCTGCACCACAGAACCCTGGCTCTGAACGTTTGTTTCCACGTGTGACATTTCTCTCACCACAGTTCGCTTCATGCCAGCATTCACAGAAAAAAACGGACCGTAAGGTACACCAGATTATAAGGCGCACTGTGAAGTACCACGTCTATGCGCGTCTTTGTTCACTTATAAACCGTCTCGCGTTATAAGGCATACTAGGCGTACAAGGTGTCTTCCCAATATCACTCCGCCCCTCTCCTGAGAGAGAGAGCTATCCCTCTCTGTTGGCAGGACAGAGTAGTTGCACTACACTGCCCTGTTTCTAACATAAAGCCAAAAAAAGCTTTACTTTTATATTTAATTAATTTACTAGGTTTATTGTTGCTAGCGTGTGCATGCATGCATTTGCATGAATGCACTTCTAGTTTAGACATTACAGTCAGGCAGTCTTGTAGACAGCTTAGGGGTCCTGTTATCTGGCCAATCAGGTAGTGACGCAGTGTACCGTAAAGCTCCAAATATCCATTGAGAGGAGCGGCTTCGTTGCTAACCAAAGTCGTACTTACACATTTTAACAGATTTTTGAGCGCATCGTACCACATAAAATCGGTCAGTAAGCACAACGGTAATCATATATAAGGCGCACCGTAAATGTTTGAGGAAATTTAAGCATTTTTAAGTGCGCCTCATAGTCCGAAAAATACAGTATTAGTGCAACGACTTGGTGTGCTGACTGCCTTCATTTGTTATGGTTTCCAGCTAGTCCTAACAGCCTTGTTCCAAAAACTGAGCGGGTTTCCTACATTTTGTGCAGCTGTATGTCTTGCTGTTTTGACTTAATGTTACTAATATTTGGCTTGCGTCCAGTAGCTGTGAAGAAAGATGAGAAGATTCTCATCAAAGGCGATGTATTTAATGCCAATCAAACTGTGCAGTTTTGTTCTGCCCAAGGGGCGAATTTGAGAAAAGCACATAATCCCGCCGCTACTGAAAGATTGAAGCAAATCATTCACCAATGAGTACGATAGTTGTTTTTTTGCTAAAATATTATGAATACTCTGGCAGGCACGAGAAGTCAGGTTAGTTATCATGTAATCAAACTCATGGTCTCACAAACTACCCTGCCTCCTTCTACTTGCTGAGGAGGCTTTCTGTGGCGTACAGGGCTAAAAAGTATTCACTGTGCAAAGCTTGCTATTCGGATAAGTTGGCATTGGTCCATGAAAGAAAATGATTGAATATTAATTTAAAAACCCAATATTTTACCATATTAAAAAAAACTGAACATATTTGGAGATAATCTTTACAAATGAAAAATGTTGATCTTAACATTTGGTCAGTGAGGGGTATTTTATGCCCTATCACTTGAGATCAGTTTTACTGAAACTGATCTAGTTTTTGTGCTCGTTTGTCCACTAAAAAAACATCTGACACACATTTATATGCAGCCCATCAATCTTCCATCAGTGATTTAGCCATTTGGATATATGAATACTTTTCCAAGCACGATAGCCATACTCAAAGGCATTGGATGGATATATAATTTAGGCATTACAGGCAGGGAAAACAATCTGTGATTAAAAAGATATTAAGAGTATTATCACCAAATGAATTAGGTTGTTGATTGTGTGGGAAAATCTCCAAACTGAATCTTCTTGTATGCTGAATGATCCTGAATCTTGTAATATATAGTAAAAAAGAATGTGGGTGTTGAGATGCAAACAAGACTGAGAAAGTTTACATCTTTTTGTCTAAGACATATAACAGTAAAAAAAAAAAAGAAGCCATCTGCGTGTTGTTTAACCACATATGAAAGAACAAGAATACATTCACTCAAATATACATGCGTTTGGATTCCCCTCCCTCGGTGTTGTACAAATTGAGTGGTCTTTAAATCTTTCATGGACTGCTACCAAAAATATCCTCCAAAAAAAAGCTTTCTCTGATCGCGCATGGCCCCGTGTAACCGGGACAAAGACTTGAAAACCCCTCTGAAACGCTCAGTACGCCCATTTTACTCCCACCGTGTGTGTGCATAAGTCAACACCTTTACCAAGTGTGGATCATCAGTGGTGCATAACATGAAGACCTGCAAGAAGCCACTATATGTGGTTACCATAAAAGTAAAACTATGAGGAAAATGTAATGAGCTCTTGGAATGAAAGTAATGGATTTGTAATCTGTGCATTTGGTCAAAAGAGACAGGGGTTTCAGTGACCTCCCTGTCTCCGTTCCCCACCTCGGCTTGCCCTGACCTTCATTCCCTTCTGCTGGAAGCTGCATTAACCAAGGTGACCTACTGCACTTAGCATACATGAGCACATAGGGGCTTAAGGATGCTCAACCTCTTTTTTTATTCGGTCGTTCATCACACGGCAGAGAGAGGAGGAAGACTCGTGAATGACATGCAAGTGGCTAAAAAAAAAAAAAGGGATAAACCCAGAACAGAAAAAAAAAGAAAGCCATGTGTTGGACGTTCTGTATGTGTGCAGCATCCGCTCTGTCACTATACGGCGGTAAGTATGTAAAATTGCCAGGAGTCCTTCTTAGAGAGAGAGAGAGAGCGAAAAGATAACAGACATGTCATGTGATACAGAAAGACACGGTTCATCTTTTTGATTGTTGTTGTTTTTCTCTTTTTTTTTTTTTTTTGTTCGTCTGGCAGCTGAAACCCAGACACAGCGACATATATGGCACTGCAGGGAAAAGAGCGAGGGCTGAAAAACTCCTTAATGCTCACGTTTGTGCATGAGGGGAGAATCTCCTCTCTGCAGCTGCACACGCTTCACTGAGCCAGCATCCTTCTCCTGACCAAGATCGGATTTTTTTTTTTTTTTTTTTTTTTTTTAGAAATGAACTACCCTTCACTGCTTCCTGTCTTCCTTTGTTGCTTTAAGTTTTACTTTAAACATTTGCACATACCTTTCCAGTGCCATGAGAATGTTGCTGCTCCTGTTTTCGCTTTTGTGTTACACGTTTTTTGTGTTACACATTAGCCATCTAGCAAATTTTGATGTGGATCGAAGATGAACTGATTCAAATTAAAATGCACTATTCAAACGATGATTTCAGTCATGAAGGAAATAAAAATAAAAAACTATTCAAATGTACTTAGAACAATGTGACAAAGTAATTGCCTCATAAACCAAATATCTGGTTGTGCCACACTTGACGACAACAGCAACCATGAAGTGTGGGATAACTAGCAATGAGTCTTTTACATCGATGTGGAAGAATTGTTGCAGAATGGTTGCAGAATTATTATACTTTAGCCGCATTAGAAGCTTTTAGAACATTAACAGCCTATTTAAGGTCGTCACAGAAATTTCAAATCAGTGTTAAGACTTTGTGACGAGGCGGACTTGCTGGTGTGCTTGTTGTCTTGCCGTATAACACAGGTGCGTTTCAGGTTAAGCTGACTAACTGATGGACAGATGTTGTCCTTTAGAAATTTTCTGATAGAGAGCAGAATTCGTGTTTCCACCGTTTACGGCGATTCGACCAGTATCTGAAGCAGCAAAGCAGACCGACACCATCAAACTGGCACCTCTGTGTTTGTCTGTACACACAATGAAATTCTGACAGAATTTCCAAAAAAAAAATAAAAATTTGTTAGTTTTATGCCACCTGCCAAAAAGTTCTCAAAATACTTTATACAAAGGTCTTGCAGATCATTGAGATGTTTTTTTTTGTTTGTTTTTTTTGGAAATTTTTTGGAAAATGTGCTGACCTTAACTGAGGCAAATGAGGCTTGCAGCACCTTAGAGGTTCTTGGTTCTTACTGACCTCCTCTCGGAGCGCTCTTAGAATAATGTTGGTAGGTCAGCCACTCCTGGTCAGCTTCACCACTGTTCCACTTTTCTGCATTTGTGAATTGTGGTTCTCACCGTGGTTCATTGGAGTCGCAAAGCCATAGAACTGCTTAGCAACCTTTTACTGAATGGTAGATGTCAATCATTTTGTTCCCCATTTATTCTTAAACATCATTAGATTTGGACATGATGTGTTGTTTTCTTTAGATCTTTTGGCCTACTTGTGTTGTGCAATAGGTTCTGTTGAGTAATTTCATGATTCCAACGGGTCAGATCTCCCAGGGTGTGGTTAGTGAAAGTGAATTCAACTTTCCAAATAACAGCTGGTGCATAATTTCACAAGGACCTGGCTGGCTTGGCTTTATAATTGCTTTTATTATTTAAAAACTGCATTCTATGTTTACTCGGGTTATCGTTGCCTGATATTGATGTAATTTGATGAACTGTAACATTTACATGTGACAAAAAAATGCAAAATCAGGAGAAATCTGTGAGACAGCAAAACACTTTCGTTACAGCAACGTAAGACTTCAGTCCATAGATACAACTGAATGTAAACCTGCATGATATTGATGATTTTATGCATCTATAAGAAGTCCAAAGCACAACATCCTGCAGCACCAGGCTGTCTCCGCCACAACATGACAAACCTCATAAACTATTCAGCAACAATTAGGCAAAGTCCAATAGCCCACAGCGAAACAGGAATCAGACGAACACCACAGCGCGCTTAACATCTGATTTGCCTCACAGCTGTTCTTTGTAGGCTTGACTCACAGCTTCCCAGAGATGGCACAAGCAAAACAAAGCAAACTTTAACGTGTCTTAGACAGCTTTATAAGGAGGGGAATCATTAGTTGTCTGTGAAAGGATAAAATAAAGTAAAATAAAAACTCAAAAGGCCCATGTTTGCTGACCTAAACAGAAATTGGATTGCATTACAAAAACATGATGTTTTTAGTTCTGCCGAATGATTGACCTTAGTGGATGTTTGTCAACCTTACATTTAATAAAATAACTCGCTAGATTAAGGTTTTTTTTCAGTATATTCAATAAATATTCATACAGTTATATGGGTTTCTTTTAATTGTACCATACGTGGGTTTTGTTGAAATAATCTAATAAACCTGACTGAACTTATTTGTTGGTTAGTCCAGCTACTTTTTTCAAAGGAGATACATTCTTTCCTAGAGTTTATCATACGGTTTCAGTTTGATCCCATTTTTTTTTATTAATCAGCATAACCCTTCTAACAGGCGTACCCTGTCCTATCACTTTATTAAGTACGCCTGTTCGGTTGCTTGTAAACACAAATAGTGAATCGGCCAATCACACGGCAGCAACTCAATCCATTTAGGCATCTGCCTGAGTTTTTACGCCTCCTGTTGCATTTGCCAGGCTGCTTCTCTTTTAACTGGCAGATGATGTCGCAGCAGCGTTGGTGGGATTAGCGAAGCCAGGTAGGCCGTGAGTGGTCGTTCAACATTTGAATCAACCTCCTCCAGCTCCAAAATCCCCCGCTGAGCGGGTCATAGCGTAGGCTGTCTAGGATAAGCACACACATGCCCACACACTGCTCACCCACCTATTTCTTTTCTTTCTCCTGGCCCGGTTATTTCAGCCCAACACTCTTCTACAGTATTTTAGTGGCTCGCTTTGGATACACTTATTTCAAAGACGTGACCGTGCAACAGCGTGTTGAAGGGAATGCCTGAGTGAATTTAAGGACAATTCATTGACTATGACCCTACAGTGTGACCTGCAGTGCCTTGCAAAAAGGATTAATATCATCAGACTCTTCCACACTTTACCAAGTTATATAAAAAAAGAGGAAATTGTTTACTGTATTGAGGTTTTACATGATTGACCAACACAAAGTAGGAAAATTATTACAACAAAAACATCTAAACTGTCGCTGCAACCACAGCTGTTCCTTCACTACAAAAAGAGAATTAAAAATAAATGAAATTTTCTTGAAATGTATGTATTTGTCCTTGATTCGAGTAGGTAAATAAGATGATCTGCCAATGGAATGAGTATTTTGACCCCTAAAATAAATTACACTTGAAATAAGATGCCGGAGAAGAGTTGTTCCTATTTTAGGTGCAAAAATCTTATTCCATTGGCAGATAATCTAATTTACCTGCTCAAATCAAGGAAAAAAAACACACTGATTTTAAGAAAATCTTGCTTTTTTTTGTTCAGTTTTTGCAGTGGGGACAAGTCTCTACCATGCTTTTTACCCGTTCTTCTTTGACAAACAACAAAAGCTTGGTCACATTCCATGAACAGCATAGGAACAACACTTGGCACAAATTCTGAATTACATTTTGTTCTGGACTTTGACCGGGCCATTTTAATACATGAATAGATTTTGAACTCGTACTGAAAATCTGACCGCGTGTTTGGGGCCGTTTCTTGCTGAAAGGTGAAATTTGTTCCCTGGTTGAAGTTTTCTGAAGCCACTAAATCGATTTTCTTCAGTGATTTTCATGTATTTAGCTCCGTCTATCGTCCCCCTTTAGCTCTGACAGACTTTGCCGTCCCCACAGCATGATGCTGCCACCGTCGTGCTTCACAGCGGGGGATGGCGCTTCAGGTTGAGGTGAAGTTTTCGTTTGCTCACACCACACGCAGCGTGTTGAATGCAAGCATTTTTAGTCTCCTCTATTGCTTTATCCCTACGTGGCTCATGGCAAGCAAGACTTCTTATGTTTCTGTTTCAACAATGACTTTCTTGTTGCCACATTTCCTTAAAGATCAGATTTGTGGAGTGTGCACAAAAAATAGTCGTCCTGTCTACAGATTTCCCCCACCTGAGCTGTTGCTCTCTGAGGATCCTCTGGGGATACCATGGGTGTCTTGGTTGCTGCTCTGATTAGTCCTCAGCTTACCCAAACCAGTTGTGCCATACTGTGTTTATACAGTCTTCCCATTTTTCAGTGATGGATTGAACAGAGCTCTATACCGGGCCAAATAGCTTAGGATTCATTGCTTTAAACACACTTTCATCCCTGACCTGCCTGTGTTCCTTTGTCTTCAAGGCATCATGTTGTGTTGCATTTTATTTAGAGTTATCAAAGTAAAGTAGGCTGAACACAAATGTATGCCACAACTTTCAGATTTCTATTTGTAAAATAAGGCTGAAAACCCCTAATCCAGTTTGTTCCGCTTTACGTATTTGTGCTATTTTGTTTCGATGTATCACAATAGACACCAATAAAAAAAAGCCTGATGTTTTAATTGTAATCAATATGGACGTATAAATACTACTACTGCTTTCTTTTTCTTTTTCTCTTTTTTGGGCTGTTTTGGCTGCCTAGTAAAAGGTTTTCGTCTCTGACGGTCAAGTCAATCATCGGTGAGAGCCTTTTAAGGCTCTGTGCACCAAGCTGAGAAGCAGGAGAAGCAGTGAAAAGAGCCGTTTTATTGGCCCTACATGTGTGACTGACAGGTTCTCAGCCCAGGATCTCACTCTGGCAATTTGTTTCCTTGTCATTCGGTTGTTCAGGGAACTGACAGCAATGAAATAAAAAAGACAGTAACAGGGGGCAAATGGCAGGTGATAGCAGATTACATACATCAATTTACCCAACAGCGTCAGTGTTTAGCTACATTTTACTATAATGGTAGGACTGGACACCTGGAAGATCAGAAAAAAAAATGTCTGACCGGCAGAATGATCAGAAAAGTACAGCATCATGAATCCATGTGGCCTTCAACTGTGAGAATGGCTTCTGTACAGTTCCTTGTTCTAAAACATTCATTCAAACATTCATTCATTGCCTTGTAAATGGCTGCTGTAAAACTAAGGCTTAAAAATGTCTCTGTTCTATTTTTTCATGTATTGGTGATAATCTAAATACATTTTTTAAGACTTGTTAAATCTGCCTCTGACAGAAGAGTGACAAGAAGTCGTTGAAAAAAAGATCACTGGAACCATAACAAGTCCAGCTTGCGCTTTACCGTAAGCCTAAAAAAGTGACAGCCAGAGCTACAAGTTCAAATAAAATAAAATAATAATAATAATAATAATAATAATAATAATAATAATAATAATAATAATAATAATAATAATAATAATAATAATTGAACTTTATTGATCTCACAATGGAGAAATTCACTTCTGCATCTTAACCCATCCCCTTGGGGAGCAGTGGGCTACCACTGTGCGGCGCCCGGGGAGCAATTGGGGGTTAAGGCACTTGCTCAGGGACCCAGAATGGCAGCTTGTGGGAGTTGAACTCAAAACCTCTGGGACCAAAGCTCTGTGCTCTCACCACTAGGCCACCTCTAGTAAAATCAAGCCCTTCTTTGTGACCACATAAAGTCCCCCCAAAAAGACACCGGAGTTTAAGGCATCAACATGACAAAATGTGGGCAAGTTTCAGAGCTACGGATGCCGTTGAAGCAAGATTTGAGATTTTAGATCTCCAACACGCTTGTGTTCAAAATCAATGAGCGGGGAGTTGATTCTGCTGACAAGTAGCCAAGCATGTGGGATACGTTTCAGCGCGAGGCAAGATTGCTCTGACATTTACAAAGCACGTTTAAGATATACTACAGTTCAGATTTGCATTTCTTCAAGTCACTGCGTGCCGGCGCCTCGCTCACAGACGGCTCCTGTTGTGTCGAGTTTTTTTGGCTGCTTTACTCTGACCTTTAGCAAAGTAGCAGACAATAAATTTCCTCTGCGAGACATTTCTAAGGCCCCTCTGCTCCACCTCAGTTTCAGACCTATTTTCATACAGTGACATGTTGGTGGAGGAAGGCTGGTGCACCATATTCTTCACTGTCTGTTTCATCCGGCAGCCACGAGAAAGAAGCGGCTATCCCTTTTGTTAGTCTCGGAAAATTGTTCAAGGTCTTAGGAAGGTTTTGGCATAAAAGTAGAGCATTAATGAGAGCAAGCACATAATCTGGACCAGTTTTGCATTTCTAAGCATGTACATTTTAAAAGAATATGAAAAAAAATGCAACAAATGTAATTGTAATCAATTAGAATACAAAAAGATTCCTTTAGAAAAAAAAAAAGCTGTATCTTATCTGGGTTTAAAATCCTGTGGAGAAAAAAAAATGCAAATAGCAAGTGTTTCAAATTGCTTCAGACTGGATCCTCAGTGCCAACAAGAGGGGGAGAATTGCTGGTGCCTAACTTTATTTATTTAGCATAGTACCATGCAAATGACTTTGAAAGGTTTAATGAGAGGAAAAGAGAGGGAAATGAACAAAGATGAGTTGCCTCAAGGAAATCATTACCACACATCATTACCCTTGACTACACTCTGCAGTGAAAACTGTATGCTGTAAGACGCTTACAATCCAAAAAAGAAAAGGCCTTTAAAAAGGAGCATTTAATTTAATATCCCGTCGGTTAATTTGTCCACATACATCCCAGCCATCTTTGGCTCAGACATAGGACGGACACGTATGAGCTTTTAAAAGCGGGAGCGCTCAGGGGGAATAAAAAACCTTCAGTAATGTGGCTGCAGAGGGAGTTCCCAGATGAAGCACGAGAAGTAAGTGGTTATTTGTAAAGCTAAACTAAGCCCCCTCCTCCTCCTCTCCCTCCTCCTCCTCCTCCTCCTCCTCCTCCTCCTCCTCATTTTCCCTCACATGGTGCAGGAACGCTCTGTCTATTAAAGATTTGCCATGTCTTTTGGTTCTTGACATCGTGCATCGGAGACAAAATCCTAGACAATAACCATTAATTTATCCATATAACTCCATATATCCCCACTTATCTGAAACCACAAGGCCAAAATTACATTTTAATGCAAACAATCTCACTCCATGATAGCCTTCGGTAAAAACTATCACATTTCCATGGTATTAACGGCAGATTTCGAAAAAAGCAGTATTACTTTTAATTAAAGCGCAAACGTGGAAAAACTATACCGCCTTGTGCAAAAAATAGATATTTGATGTGTAGATTTGATATATAAAAGCAAAGATTTTGCATAAATAGAATAGCGGCTAAATTTAGAGGTAGTTTTCAAGTAGACATTTTTCACTGTGCACAATCTCACAACCTATAGCCATTTGGCTCTTTGCAGAAAAAGACGAGTCAAACAAACTGATGTTAGCGAGGAAATTAGTCAAACATACATACGCATGGATGGATGGATGGATGGATGGATGGATGGATGGATGGATGGATGGATAGATAGATCTAGCTGGGTATTTTGTTGAAATTTTATTAGAAAGAAAGAAAGAAAGAAAGAAAGAAAGAAAGAAAGAAAGAAAGAAAGAAAGAAAGAAAGAAAGAAAGAAAGAAAGAAAGAAAGAAAGAAATCAAATGCTGTCACTTTTTATAGCATCCCATTGAAGGGGTTTTAAACTATATGTACTGTCTAACATTAGTGTGTTTTAAAACTATATATCTTGATACAGCCTACCAGCTTGTCTCCAGGTTATCAGCAGTGTAAGTCAGAGTTTAGCGGTAGGAAGCACAGGTAAGAGTGTGTAGTGACAGTAAAGAGCCAGTGAAGACAGCAGACAAATGAGATAAGTATCTATGGATGTCTGAGGCAGCATTTGTAACCAGAACATGGTCGGTTAAATGGCGTGCCCTTTAATCAAGGAGCCATCAGGAAGAACCTTTACCTTTGGACCTATTTATATCAAGTACTATGATTGAGTCGAGTTAATGAAAAAAGTAGTTGTGATCTACAAAAGGTAATCTTACAAAGAAGTTGATTACCCCTGGGGATATTATATAAAGGAATATCACTGCTAGCATATAACTGAAAGAACACATTAAAATGAATATTAACATTTATTTCCAAAGATTGGCATAAAACAAATGTTCAATTCCCTTAAGAATTGTGGAACATTTTGAATTACATGTGATCAAATGCAACAAATATATATATATATATATATATATATATATATATATATATATATATATATATATATATATATATATATATATATATATATATATATATATATATATATATATATATATATATATACACACACACACACACACACACACAATATACTGACGCAAAGAATGCAGTAGCTGTTGTGGTTAACAGTGCCAACATGCATTAAACAATGCAAATCAGTTCAGACTACTGATTAGACTAAAATATATTAATTGTTTTATGGTAAAGCACTTCGAACCATTCTCATTAAAGACACATAAACATGCTCTCTCTCTCTTTCTCTCTCTCTCTCTCACACACACACACACACACACACACACACACACACTAGTTTATTGGTTTTACCATTAGCTACTGGTTATCATCTTAATGCAATTTCATTTTATTGTTTATACTTTAACGAGTATGAAATAGAAACAGATAGCTTGTAACCTTAAACAGCACTGAATATCCCTGGTTGTGGAAGCTAGCAGTTCGATTTTAACCTCATTTATTAGGTTTATTAGATTTGTTAAATCTCCATTTAGCCAATTTGTACCCCCATTTTGGACCTGCGTGTTGCCATTTTGTTCCAACCCACAACCACTGTGTACTTAATCACTGTACATCCATTTATTTCTATTTATACTTTGTTCTATTTGATGGATTATTGACAGACGATGTCAAAAACACTCAAATTCCATATAGAATTGAATGTATTTGTATAAAATGTTCTGAAGACTTTATATATCACATATTTATTGTAACTCTGACTCCCATTTGGGTCTGGTTACTGAGACTGAATAGGACTGACAGTAGGGGACCTCCTACTAGATGATATCATTTATTTGAGTCACCAAATTTATTGTAGATTCTAAAATATTTTACTTAAAATCATTGGTTTTAAATACGAATTCAAAATCATGCAAAATGAACCCTGGCCAGTACTAAACGTCCCTTAATGGACGACTATATTTTTATTTTTATTTTCCCTGAAGAAGTCGACGACGGAACCACAAAAACTGCAAAAGCACAAAAACTGCAAAGCTGCAAAACGACCAGAACCTGATTCATTACAACTCAAATGACTTTGAGCACAGACCATGAATTGCCTATAAACCAAATGATATGAAGAACTTCCTAAGGAGAAAGTAAACTTTTCTGCCTCGCATTTACACTTTTAGAAGCATAACAGTAATGAAAGTGAACAAAACAATGCTGTTACCTCTAAAGAGTGAGCAGGCTGCAAAAAATAGATAAAAATCAGAATCAGAACCAAACAGAAAAAAGAAATTGTCTAAACCAACAAAGCAGATTATCATGTTTTGTCCTCAAATGCTTGTTTGAACTTAATTCAGATAGAGAGAAATTACTCCTCTGACCAGGCTGGAACATCAAGTGTAGTTTCACAAATTTCTACTAAAGAAATTACTGAAATAAGGACCCCATTATGAAAGTTGGACATTTTTTCCCCGTCTAACAATCATCAAATCAGTTAATCAACAAACCCTCTAAGCTCGAGGATTAGCTGCTAAATCTGTACAGTAAGTAGGTACAGGGAGAAGCAAAGCATGATGGTGAGATTTAAATACAACAATCTCTGGGCACATACTGTATGTATTTACAAAGCCAGACAACTGGTATTATTTAGCCCTATTTTTTTTTATTTTTTTTTTACATTTCCATTGTTTAAATGCTGCAGTAAAAAAAAATTAACATTTCTGATCCCAAAATTGAAAATAATAAGTACATTTTGAATCATGATGAAAGAGCCATGCACACTCCTAAAACACACAATGCCAACCAGAGCCTGCAGATCATGACTGCAGCTGTCTTCTTTTTGAAATGCACCAGTGGTCAGCAGGAGACATGCGCCTTACTATTACTAACCTCATGCCCTGCTGCTACTCAAACTCTAAGGGCACAATCTGTTTGGGTGTTTTAGGAAATCCACAGAAAAAAAAAAAAAAAAGAAGAGATCCACTAATGCTCATCCAGGCATTAGTGGATGGGCTTAAAATGTCTGCATTTGCCCAACAGTTCACTGTCTTCCTGTCCAATCAGTGCCCCGTCAGTGCTCATCATGCTTTTTTGAGATTGGAAATGATCCACAGCAGTTACGAGAACCCGAATCACAAAGAGAATTGCAAATGGTTACACTCTGCTCAGTCCTGCTAACTCTTACCCAGTCTGCTCTTTTTAGCGCGGTAAATCCTTCTTAGGACCGAAAAGGGTTCAAGCGAAACCCGAAATGACTGCGCTACAAAACTCTGGAGAGCTGCTGTTCTCCAGATTTAATCAAATCTCTGGACTGAATTTCGGATCACCAGGTGAGCACAACAGACAATGACAGGTGGTGCCGGCTTCAGTCCCCTCCTTTTCTCCCTCCCTCTGCACTAAAGACTCACTGCTCAGCGTGTGTATCTCACCACATGCACTCAATGACCCCAAATTCACAGCTGCTCTCACCCATCCCTGCTCCGCTGGTTTAACCAAACTGCACACAGAGACACGTCCTGCTCCTGTGCATGAGTTAGCTTAAGAATAATAAAAAGCCATGAAGGTATAGGGGGATTTTTTTTTTACCCCCAATATGCATATCCAAGGTCAAAGCAAAGCTGCTGGTAATTCACCTAAATTCGAGCTCTGAACATGAAAAACCGGTAAAGAGAAATCTTCATGTCCTTTTTTTTTTTTACATTTAAACTAGATGTGAAGTGTATTTTTAATTCTCTGTCTGTGTAGTGATAGATACTGAATCGCTTGACTGCTTAAACGGGAAATGAAATGTTGGCTTTGTAGGCCGCATGGAGGATTTACCTTGAAATTAAGCATTCTTTTTTGAATGCTTCTAATGAAAGAAACTCCTATATGACTTGTGGCTGTGGTTGTGAGGCAGGAATTTACCTTTGAACGCAGCATTTACTAGTTTAGAGACAGCGGTAGTGCTTGTATGGCAAGCAAGATTAACTTTACAACCCTGAGCAGTTATTGTCAGTGAATGCCACATCCTTGTCGTGGTTTGTCAAAGAACACATTTATATTTCACCTTGTAATAGAGTTAAAACGTTTATCATTTTCTAAGTAACATACTATGCCTCACTTTTGCAAGCATCCTAAACTAAATCTTTTTATAGAATAATGTTGCTTGTGATGCTTTGGTCTGAATTTCTCATTATTGTAGCACCACAGGCCCCTCTTTCGCCCTGTTATAAGGTGCATCTGAGAGCAACTCGTTTTCTCTTCATGCCCCGCCCCCTCTCCAGGTCGCAGAGGGTTTCCGCTCCAGCCCATTCGGCCATTTTTGCAGTATGCTGGGGAACGGTGTAATGGATTTTGTGTGGGTTAATGCACCCATTGACCGAGCATTTTGACTTATCTACATTTAGCTTTGGGGTGCTTTAAGCTTTGTTATAAAATCGCGGTGAAAAACATAAAAATGGCAGACTTGTGAAATTGGTAAACCAGAGATCTATGACCTTTCTTTAGCCATTCCGCAGCAAATGGGACGTCGTTTTTCAAATAAATACATAAAACTAGACAGCTTGAAAAATATTACCCCAAAAAGAATATAAAGATATCTACACAGCCCCTGGTAGAGACTAAATTTAAATATTCTTCACACCTAGAGACTGTAGGTACACAACAAAATGTGTTTAAGTGCTAAAAATATGCATTTTGTATGATATGTCCCCTTTAAAGATATAGTGGATTGTCGTTTTTACGGCTTTGAGTTCCAGGGGGATCATCTTATCTATTGGTTGTCCCACATGCCAGTCAGAGTGACGTACTCACGTAACACCTATGTGCGTGCTTGTCCCCTCTTGGTTTCCTCTTGCTACACATGCGCACTTCTAGTGTTAATGTATCCAGCGAGCTCCGGTTTGAGCTGTTCATTGTAGCACCACTCTGGAAATGGCTGACAGTAAACTATCTTACAAGTTTATGAGAAACAGAGGACCAGAGTGTATGGGAAATTATTTCATGCAACCCCCCCCCCGAGGAGCAGATAAGATGATGGTCTTGTGCATACGCAGTCATTCAAAATGTGACTTGGGCGTTTCTTACCTACATTTCCAGGAAAAATCGTCCACTATACCTTTAAGTGAGCCAATTAATAATTGTCACATGGGAGCTGTGGTTGTCAGGGTAACATTTTACTTTCCTAGGATGGATTTTAAAACGTTATTATTTCGGTTACTTTCTACGGTTTCTCTAGGTTAGTGATAGTCAAAGCATGCTAGTAAGCTAAGCTTCTTTACCCATAAGGAGTAGCTGCCAATAAACATCAATTGTCAGAAGAAAAGCTTTGTATGCCACTTTGATAAAATATTTTTATATATATAAATTGTTACTGATATAAATATATATATATTTATATTTATATCAGTAACATTTCATGCCTTAGCAAATTTAGCAACAGTGCTAATGCTAAACTCAAACTCGCTAGCAGGTCAAGCTTCTTAACCTTAAGGTAGTCATTGCTAATTATTAGCACATCTTAGCAGTGCTTGTCAGGATAACGGTTAACATGCCACCTTATTAGAATAGATTTAAAAGGTTTATATCTTATTTAGTCATTTATTTCTGCCTTATGCAGTTTGAATGCTATACTCAAACATGCTATTGCGCTAAACAAGTGGAACGTACCATTGCCAGTATTGGCCACATCTAGGCTGTTGTTGCCAAGGAAATATTTCTTACCTTGCTAAAATAGACTTAAAGTTTACTGCTGTTTCAGTGACATTTTATATTTTGAAAAGTTTAGCGACAGTATTAATGGTGAAGACCAACCCGCCAGCAAGCTGAGCTTCTTAACCCTGCCCTGAGGCCGTCGTTTCAGATTACCGGCGCATCTTAGCTGTTGTTGTCAGGGAACGGCTTTACATGCCGCCTTGGTAAAATCAATTTAAAGAATTGCAGAATTCTTTTCGTCCGGCCGTATTGGGAAGTTTTGGAGAACGGATGGTCTATTTAAGGTCATGCCACAGCCTCGCAGTCTGATTTAAGACACTCCAAAACCTTCCAACGGGTCTCTGTGTTCATTTAAGTGCTTTTCACCTTGAAATTCTACCACTGAAACATTTTTTGCCCCAATCTCTTTCTTGTTGCTAAATCATTTGTCCCTTACATGAGGAAAATGAGGCCTGTGGTACCATTGATGTTTCTCTTGGTTCTTCCAGATGAATCATTGATGCGCTCTTTTAAGTAACTTTGATGGGTTAGTCAGCCCTGGATAAGTTCACTCTGGTCCTTGTTTTTGTCTTTTTGTGGAGAATGGCTCTCACAGTGGGTTGAGGTTATTTAACCAACTCCATGTTGTCAGACGGTTTCTTTTTAAACAACCTTTTTATTCTGCAGGTCTGGCAGTAATCAGAGCGTGAGTATGGCTACTGATATTGAACCCAACTTTTGAAGGAATTTAGTTGGTCACAGTTAATTTGTGATTCAACAAAGGGGATAATTACCCTTCCTAGGTCATTTTTGGATAGATTCTTCTAAAAATAAATGAAATTTTCGATTTAAAACTGCATTTTGGATCTATTCAGATTTGTTGTCGTCTGATATTACCAACAAATCTGAAAGGCGGCAAATACCCCTTTTATAGCTGAGGTGGGGCTCTTTAGTGCTGGCTCAACAACAGCTTGTTTAAAAAAAAAAGCTTGGAACAGAGCCAGCTGAAAGTGAAATTTAATAGATCAACAGTGAGGATGCATAAGGTCAAAGCCTCTTCTTATAAAAAAAAATGGTTACATTCAAACAATTCGTCGCATCAGTGTAGGGTGTGAACGCAGACACAGAAATCTCCCTGTGGGTGTGCTTTTCATTCTGAGTGACTGTCACGCCCGTGGAAAACGAGCGGGGTAAAGCGGTGCTGAGTCGTCTAATTCTAGGTTTATTTCACAATTGACCCACGGGCGTTTGTATTAAAGATCTCCGGTGGTTTACTGCGGCGTTCAACGGAGCCGAGAGGGGGAAAAGATCACTAAAAAAAAAAAGAAAAATGTCCAGACACCTGCACCTCCCAAGACGCGCCAACACATCCTCACCTGGCTGCGCACACACACACTCACACACACTCACACACACTCACACACTTACGCAAATACACATCACAACGTCACTCGTATTTTCACAATCGCAGAAATACCGCCCATTCTCGAGCACACACACGTTCAACCTTGCTGTATTTACAGCCCCACTCTCCTATGGCTAAGCGCAAACACGCAATAATGTTTCTCCCCCTTCACCGCGCCATGCAAAACGTTTCCAAATACAGATCGCTGTCACTATTTTTGGTTTGAAACGCTAAAAAAAAAAAAAAAAAATCAGAAAACAGCGCGTGCTCATGCGTTTCCAGTCAGCTGACGATGGTTGGTGGCTTGTTTTATGGTGAAATATTAATAAGGGCTTGTCACGACTGAACCCAAACAGCGCAGCGCCGGGGATCACGCTGGCACATCTTCTCTCTGTTGTGAAGAAAATAGAGGCCCCGTATCTCTGCCGACGGGGGCTGCGAGTCCTCAAGGTTGAATAATCGGGCTTGTGAGCACGCGTCGCGCTCGCTGTCAGTCCCGGACTCTGAAATTTACGCGTAAAAACACCTATTAGGCCCGACGTCTCTGCGCCATCCAGCCACAAATTCCCCGCTGCTAATACACACACACGCACACACACGCGGGCACACACACTCACGGTCGGCGCATTTGGACGCTGACAGCTGGCTATTTGGGTTAGGTGATGCAACCGACTCATGCGGTGATTTACGGAGCAAAACATGGGGCCTCGGTAGTATAACGAAGGTGTGATACATACCTGGGAGACTACAGGATCTGGTTGGCGCAGAGGCTCTGTCCAGTTGCCCGGACTCGTAAGAAGAAGAAGAAGAAGGGAAAAAAATCAGACAACAACAAAACCACGCCGGTTGTTGATGACACAGCTGTCTTGGCGAGAGAGAGAGAGAGAGAGAAAGAGAGAGAGAGCGAAGAGACCGGGGAAGAAAATCCGATCGCAGACGTGTCAATTGACCCGGGGATGAAAAATCTGGAATTCAGACGCACATCACCGGACTGACGCCGTTCCCCGACGTGAAAGCTCTTCCATCTTCGCGATAAACAGCGCGCTCTGTGGATCCTACTACAGCCGAGGCGCGGCGGAGGCTGGCCGCTGTGCGGTCTGCGCGCACTCCATGATGCCGCCTCAGTGCGAGGGTACACAAACAGATCCGCGGCGAGGCTCCGGCAGCTCCCCCGAAAAGAGAAGAGCCATGCTTGTAGCTCAGTTCTGACGGGAACGGAGGAGAGGAGGAGGAGGAGGTGGAGGAGGAGGAAAAGAGGAGGAGAGGGGTAAATAAAAAACGTCAAAACAAAAATGCGCAGACATCAGCGCGCTGCGTTGGCTGAGGCGCTGGGCATCCTCGCTGTGCATTTGCATCCATATTAATATTCATACAGCGGGTTGCTTCCTTAGAGCAGACGACTGCTTGTGTTTTCAGAAGGGGGAGGGGGAGAGGGAGAGGGAGGGGGGGGGCGTTGAGTCCAGCTGCGGGGAGATGCTGCTGTGTTTTTAGTTCCTATACTAATAATAGCAGCAGATCCATCCAACGTTTATTTCTGCGCGTATGTTAAACTCCGGGGGTTGTTTCGCGCAAGAAATAAAGCGATACTGTCATAAATGATCATTTCTGCTGGACCACCACAGCGATGTCACATGGGATGAAAGTAATTATCGAATATAAGCTTGCAATTAAACTAAGCTGAGCGCTGCGACGTGGACTAAGCCTTGCTTTCAACGAGCGCCAGTAATGTGATGGACAATACCTAAGCCTGAAGACAGAAGGATGTTACTGAAAATATACATCCTCAGCATATTAAGGGAGGATTTACGGTACATTTGCATCCTTGCAGATTTTGTCCCACAGATTCATATAATGTAACTTCTTTGAAACATTTTACAAAGATAACTTTAGTAAAAATTGAAAAGTTATTGTCCTCTAAACTGGTTTTGCCACTCTTGGCAGGATTCAACTGCAATACATCAATCATTTGTCGTAACCTGGCAATGATTTTTATGTCTTTGTGGAGGAATATTTGGACCACACATTTTGGACCACACTCTAGCAATTTGGACAACTCTTATTTGAAGAATAGTCTTAATTTGGTCCCATCGGAAGGGTTTTGACCCTGAATGGCCGGTTTAACGTCATAGCACAGCATCTCAGTCTGATTTAAGTCCAGATTATAGTTTGTTTGGGTTTTGTAGTTGGTGGTTTAAGCCATTTAGAGGTAGACCTGTGTGGTTCTGATCATTAAACCAACTGCTGCATAACCCCAACTGGGGTTGAGCTAATGTCACAGACTGATGACCAGACCTTCTCCTTCAGGATATTTGTTTGATGGTCTGCAACGTGTAACTAAAAAAGCCAAAATCAGAGGAAACTTGTAACAGGGTAAATACTTTTTCACAGCATTATGTTTCCTCAGCATATTTCCCTCTGATAAAATTAGGGATAATGTAGTGTTTGGAGTCCTTCTCTATGTTGGTCTGTGAAATAAGATTATAATACGCATTAAAGTTTGTGGTTGTAATGTGACAAAATGTGAAAATACTGGATCCTCCAAAAATAGACACACGTAGATAAGCATTTCCAGGAAAAAAAAAATTAAATCAATCAATCAGCTAAATCAACCTTACAGTGTGAGTCAGATGTTTACCGTCATCAATCATCACGAATAAGGATTTATTTGAACTATTTTTCAGTCATGGTAGATCAATGTTTCTAAACAAAAAATGGCACACAGATTATATATATATATATATATATATATATATCCATCCATCCATCCATTTTCCAAACCGCTTATCCCTCATGGGGTCGCGGGGATATATATATATATATATATATAAATATATATATATATATATATATATATATATATATATAGTAAACTAGCCAATTTAAATGAATTATATGGTTACTGATAAGAATAATGATCAAAAATTCAGCCAGAATACAATGTACGTGTCAAAATTAAAGAAGAACATACACTTTCAGCAAGTGAACTGGCAGAAGGAGATTATGCGTAAAATCTGTGCTTGGACTCTATGTCCCACCTGGTGAGAGCAGCCATTCATACATAAAAGGACATCTGTTTACCCTTTACAGCAGCACGTTCAATATCGTCCAGCATGACACATTGGGGTCTAAAGTCCTTTGTAAATATTTATCGATTGGAAAATATTTCTATATTCTTTTCCAGCGACTCTTTCCTCTTTGCAGTCTTCCACAGTGCTCTGTACGATGTTGGTGTTAATGCAAAATGACCAAATAACGGGAGCAGTTTTAAAAGTTGTGGTACATTATCATAGATAACTGCATTTTCTAAAACCATATACACCGCCCTGATGCATTATTTACGTTGTAAGGCTCGGTGTGCAATGTACTGGGAATTTACACACACCAAATGGAGGTAGATCGGCACAGTGTACGCTTACGGACATCCACACCACAGAGGTTATGGGCAGTGCGCTGGATGTGCAGGCCCTGCTTCCCATTCAGAAGCATATGAACGGCCCACTATATGACCCTTTTCCATCACACCCCGGTATTTTCACACAGCGCCAAAGTCCACAGGTTTGGATAGAAGTTTGATATGTGAAAATCAAACTCTTTAGCCAGCTTGTATGCAAACGTGGTGCTATAAGCAACGCGGCAGGTTACTCCGATCGCTTCGTCTCAAACTGTAAAACACAGCGGTGTCAGTCCTCATCATGTCGGGGGATAAGACAGTTTACAGTTTATTGTGGTCATAGAATTACACTTTATAACAATAATATAACATAATACTGTTTCTATGTCAGTGTACGTTAAGTTTCGATTTATTCAGGAGAGTTAAGTACAATTATTTATTCCGCACCTGTAAAGGTCTAAGGGGCCACAGCAATAAGCAAAATGAATCTGCTGGAAAATGATCACAGCTTTCTTTAGATCAACACAAAGTGATGCTACGATGTTCAGCCCCAGAACACAACATTTCTATTTTATACAGAAAGCAATGAAAACAACAACAACAAAAAAAAATCATCTGAATAAGACAAATGGTTAAAAAAAATGTCACTAAGAAGCTGGAGAATAAGAGGGTTCTTGGATCTTTTTAAATCAAACTGTAGCAATGATAACTTGATGAAGTATGGAGGCATGAGCAGCACTAAACATGTTGTAATGACATCATAGCAGATATTCAATTACCCTTTGACACGTAGTTTACATTAAAAAAAACACATAACATTTTTACTATTAGTCACATTACAACCACGATGTATTTCACAGGGATTTTATGTGATAGACTAGCAGCTTTCCACAAGCCATGCAGGGGACACTACAGGCATGTGGAAGATTACTTCCTGGTCAGGTATCAAAACTAACAGTGCACATCCCCCTCAACAGACTATCCCTGCTGTGAAACATGGCGGTGGTAGCGTCATGCTGTGGGTATGCTGTTCTTTAGGGACAGTGAAGCTGGTCAGATTTGATGGGAAAATGAACGTAGCTGAGACACAGCGATGTCTGAAAACAAAAACAGCTGAAGGCTGCTAAAGTCTTGAGCCTGTGAGGAAAGTTCGCCTTCCAGCAGGACAAGAACCCTAAATATATAACCAGAGCTACAATAAAAGGACTTGGAAGCACATTTCTGTGTTGGGAGAGTTTAGTTCAAGTCCAGACCTAAATCCAATGGAGAATCTGTGGCAAGACCTGAACACTGATGTTAACAGACACTCCCCGTCTCATCCGAGCTTGAGCCATTTCGCAAAGATGAAGGAACAAAAATGCTGTTCTCTAGACCTGCAACGCTTGTAAAGTCATACCCCCTAAAGACCTGCCGCTGTAATTGAAGTGGGAGGTGGTAGACTCCAGAGGGTTGAATGTAAATGTGCTACAAACTTTTCAGGTTGTTCATTCTAAAAGCAAAAAATAACCCCAAAACTATGTAGCTGTTTTCTTTCACTTAAAGGTATACTATGCAACCGGGGTTGATTTTCCAGCGAGGCTCCCCCCAGAGGGCGAAAGTAAAAGTGCACTGTCGTAAAGATGCTCAGCTGTTCTGGTTTCTCCGTCAAGACAGGCGCTGTTGTTTTGAGCTTAGCAGACAGGCGAACGCAACGAAAAGTGGAAAAAACGGCAGAACAAACAATGACTAACACAGTGAAGGCCGAGAAAACCTTTGTTCGACCTGAAATGACTCATTTAATCATCCAAAACGGCATGGAACACATTAATTAACTGAAAAATGTTGCATAGTATACCTTTAACATGCGTTTAGTACTTTGCGTGGGTCTATCACAAATAAAATATATTGAAGTTTGTGGTTGCGACATGACAAATAGTTCAAGGGGTGTGAATAATTATGATCTGGTTAAGGACTGGTACTTATTTACATTTCGGAAGTAGTGAAAAAAAAAAATCAAGCACTCATACAGGAAATGCGAGCAACAAAGACATTCGCACACACTTGCGATGAGCCGAAATTGCGCAATCATTCATTTTCCTACCTCTGCATGTGTGTGTGTTTGAGGAATAAATCTTTATCTGAACATAATTAATTCTGTTTACAACGCGGCGCAGTTTTACTTTTAGTTTGTCATTGTGTCTTTTTCCTCCGTTGCATCTTTATCTTTAAATTCTTGGCGTGGGCTGGAATCTTTCACTTCCTGTATTTCCTGTTTTGTGAAACATCTGCTGGATGGTGTGCGAGTTTCATTACAACTCTGACAGGAAAGTCGTGCGAGAACCGAACCAGACATTTCGGTAATGAAACCTCAACGGACTGATTTCTTTTTCTGGTAAGACAGAAACTTTTTTGACTCGTTCTCAACCTGTAATATTTTGTCAGAAACTAACGCTGGTTTATGAGAGCTCTACCTTCTTTTGGCATTTCACTAATCAAGTCGTTTAACAGCAGAGAACAGTTTTATTTCTACAGCGGTGTGATCTGGGTAGGATTCTTTCACGCTGAGTGATACGAGCTGAACAGGTCGCCTTGTAATCTTTCCTATCACTATAGGGTGACCTACCGGTGTAAAGTATCTCTAATCTAATCATAAAAACCTTTCATGTTCCTGATGAGTCTCCACGGATCCAAAAAATACAAAGTACCAAACTATAAATCTTGGCTATGTTTATCTCAGACACAGCGTGCATGTCAAAGTATCGGGGGGGTTGGATTTGTTATCAGCAGCCCTCTCAGTAGGCGCTCTGGTCAAAGTGCACCGCGGTGAACAGTGTGTGGCAGCACTGCACGCTCATCCATTTAAATTGGCCTCGGGATAACCTCCGCTAAGGTAAAGTAGTACCGGCTTTTACGCTATAAGCAGAATGCTCATAAAAAGGTATTTTAGGTTGCCGTGCTGGCCCCTGGCCAAGGCTTCTCTGTCTGTGGTCCTATACCAGCCTGACTCATAAAAGCTTTATTTGTGTGCAAATTAATAATCGCGCGAGCTTGCCTGTCGGCTCATTCACGAGCGAGCCATTTCATCGCGCGGCTTAAAACGTCATACCCCTTTTTAAGGGTTTTCTTTCATCCCCCGACGCAGGGTTAAGAGCAGAAGCTGTTGTGCTGCTTATCGAAAAGAAAGAAGAAGAAGAAGAAAAAAATCAGTTTTCAATCATGAAGGGATCTGTTATCGATTTTATTATCATGACTTAATTTCTACGAGCATGAAATATACTGTGGCAAGACCCGTAAACCCTATTGAATTTATGCCAAGTTTAAAATGTTATTGATCTGCAAAAATGATTGCCCTGACCCCTCCCTCCTAGGTCGCAAGGATGACGAAAGAAAAAAGCCAGCTGAAGGAGTTTGTAGAGGCTGTAAGCGTTCTGCAGTGGGTGCTGAGCTTTCTCTTCTTAGGTAAGATCCTTTAACTCAGTCTGTTTTTTTTATTATTATTATTATTATTCTTTGTTGCCTCTAAGAACACTGTGTTAAGGATGTATACCAAAACCAATAGATCTAACATGGCTGGGTTATCATGCCTCTGCAGGAGTGGCTTGCATTATCTTGATGGTGTATCTGATGTTTACATCCTTGTGGCCGCTGTCCGCGCTCTGCTTCGTGTGGCTGGTGAAAGACTGGCAAACTCCAGAAAGAGGTAAAATCACGGGTATAAACTTTTGTGCATTTCATAGGTTTTTTTTCTTAAAAGTAGATCCATCCATTTAAATGTTTGGGATACTGGAACTACGTCCAGAATGTTTGAAACAAGCTTCGAATCCAGGGTGTTATTGTATACGGAGGCCGTAGTATTAAATGCAGGGATTGAATCCGCAACCTCGAGACCTTGGCTGGCTTTCCCTCCCCCTTCTGTCTTGTGCCGGTCGCCTGTCTGATTACTGCCAGTAAAAGCCACCAGTGCCAGAAATTTAATAAGAGGAAGGAAATCAGAACAGTGCGGGATGCATATGCGTATATACCGCAGTAGCTCTAAATAAAAACCAGCGCAACCAGCTGCCTTTTTTGAAGTCGTCTAATTCTCTAGCAGAGTTCACTTTTCTGTTCACTTTAAGACATGGCTGTGCACCTAGATTGATGGGCGAGCCTTAATCAGAGAAGCAGCCAAGAGGCCAAAGGTAACTCTGGCGGAGTTGAACGGAGCCACAACTCAAGTGAGAGAACCCGTCAGCATGGCGGCGACTAATCGTGCACTTCACAAATCCAATTTTTGTGGAAGAGTCCCAAGAAGACAGCCGTTGTGGGACGGACGCAAACATCTGGAAGGAGGTGCTCTGGTTCGATGGAGCCAACATGCAACCTTATGGCCTACTACGTGAATAACTGCATGTATGGAGGAGAACTTAAAGTCCAGCATGCTGCAGGGATGCTGTGCTTCAGAAGGGACATGAAAGCTGCTCAGTTACTAAACCAGGGCAATCATGGGGGGAAAAAAAGCTGTAGGAGGCTGTAAGAGACTGGAGATGACGGTGAAGCTTTGCCTTTCAACTGGTAAACAAGACAAATGTCTTGAATCGGGGGGCTGAATAAAAACACACACCCCGCTTTGATGGTTTAAATAGTAGTTTTATAACCAAATCCTATTATAAACTTCATGATTATATTCCCGTTCTCTCTCTGTGTTTCTTGTCCTTTATGATGCTGCTTGTTCACCAGCAAAGACAACTGGTTGCACTGGTTTGGATTTAGGGGTTTCAAAGTAAAGGGGCTTCAAAACAAATGCAAAGCACACATTTCTCATTTTTTCCACCTAAAAACTCGGAAAACCATGCGTTGCTTTCCTTCGGCCTACGGGTATGGACTCTTCTACAAGGCTCTGTGCTTCCCGTGTAACTTTTTAAATGCATTATTCAGGTAAACGGACAAATAGCTTTGTAGCAAAAATAGAAATTAAAGTGTTGGTCAGGATAAACCCGTCGACCTATATCAATCTTATTTTAAAATGTTGCACATTCATTATTACCAATGTTTTTTTCTTTACATGTACGCTCACTGCTTAATTAGTTTAATTCGTTTTATTGTGCCAGGCATATTTATTGTTATCACGTGGACCTGCTGGACATTAATTGCCTTTATTTAATTAGTCCAGTTTGACACATAAACTCACCCTCTGTCTTCTGACAACTTTCCACGTGTGTCCACCAGGGGGCAGAAGAACAACATTTGTGAGGAAGTGGAAGGTGTGGGAGCACTTCAAAGAGTATTTTCCAATTAAAGTAAGTTTAATTCAGCACTTCCATGTTTGATATGCTCATCATGTCGTCTAGATTGTTGTTTGCGACCAAACCTGTTAAGGCGTGACTCACACGACCAGCTTGCAACCCAAATCAGGCACAGTAGGCTCAAACTGCAAAGCTTTTACCTTTTCACACCTCCTCTCAACATCTTCTGTTCTGCAGTTGAGAATGCAAAGCCTGTAATCTGTAATAGGACGGAGGTCTATATTTTCTCAGAGAAATATGAAAATCTATCAGGGAATAATTTCCTCAGAATTGTTGACACCAATTTTTTTTAAATGTGCCGCAGGCCTAAAATACAGGGACAAGCGTGTAATAACAAATCAAAGAAAGAATAGAAGACTTAACAAATGACTCTGGGTTAGACTGCTGTATAATCTATGGCCTTCAGACATCGTGTCACACCTCACTCTAGAAAACACCGCCTGTCCTGTTCAAAGTGAAAGTGACAAATTTGGCAAGATTATAGGTATTCAGCTTAGAGATGCGGCTTTAATTAGATTTGTTTCTTTTCTATTCTGCTTTTCCCCATCGATTACGTTTTTGCACATTGAACCGATGCTGGGGTATGAGCTCAGGATCACAGCGTGGCATCCAGCTCGCTCAGTTAGAAAAATGTTCAAAGTCGCTCTTAAATGTAAATGCGAAAATGTATCCGGTAAGAAAGAATATATGTATACATCTGTCACGGAATCGGTTATTGCAGATTTACCACCACTCCTGTTTAAGTTTTGTTTTCCCTTTTCCTTTTAAAAAAATGGAGTGAGAGATAGATAGATAGATAGATAGATAGATAGATAGATAGATAGATAGATAGATAGATAGATAGATAAAGAGAGATTTCTTCAGTTCATATGGTCAAAAATGGCAAGAATCCCATTTTTTTTATTTCCAATTTCCTGCACATCACAGATTTTCATCATGTTTGCTTGCATATGACCAAAAAAAAACTAAATTATATGTGTGCAGTTCATTCAGAGCAGTACCACCAACATCCTCTTTGTGAGAGGAGAAATCTGAACATATTAGTTATCATAACGCTCCAGTCTTAGTATTATCTGCTTCTCTATCACAGCAGCTATGGTGATACATTTATCAGTAAAAAGTCATCACACTGAGCATTTAATCTCAGTGGCCGTTAATCACAACACTTTCATTAACTCTCCCTGTTGAATTTCTTCCCTCCTTATAATCGTCCGCCTCAGATTTTTCCCTTAAATTCCATTCAGTCCAAGGTGGTGTGCTTTATGAGTTGCAGAAACTGATTGATCAGCTTCAGTTATAAACGTGTTTTTTTTTTTTTGTTTTTTTTTTGCAGCTGGTGAAGACGGCGGACCTGAATCCAAACAAAAACTACATCTTCGGCAGTCATCCGCATGGTATCATGTGCGCTGGAGCCTTCGCCTGCTTCAGCACGGAGAGCTGCGGCTTCGCTGAGACATTTCCTGGGCTGAAGTCCACACTGGCGATACTGGCGGGCCTTTTCAGGATACCACTCTTAAGAGAATACCTAATGGCTGCAGGTATTATAAAATAGATTGAAATCTTTTAAATCAGGGTCAGGATATAAAACCAGAACCCGACCTTTGAACGTTTGATAGAGGAGATTCAATCTGTGATCTGAAAATGGGAAGAGCGTAGAACAAAAGCGTGACGTGTGTTTCCGTATTAACGGACAGCGCAGACAAGCGGAGCCTAAAACACATGAGAAGTTCATAGTAACCGAGGAGGAGCTGCAGAGATGGACGGCTCGGGTGGAAGAACCTCAACAGAATAATTGTTAGTTATGCACCTGCTTGCAGAAGACATGCCAAATGCTCGGTTTGGCAGAGATGAAGTAACATTCATTCAATAATTTCTATTCTATGTTCAATGTTAGTGAGTGACCGTACCCTCTAAAAGGGAAGTAACCTTAAAAATGGGCTAAGAGAGCAGAATCTCACACACTGACAAATACTGGGCATTCCAGACATCCTGGTAGAGGCTTAACGCAGAGTATCAATTACAATGGAGCGCCTTAGATCAAAACCTTTTCCTGTGCAAAATGGCCTAGTCAAAGTCTGAGATATACAGCCGGTACATACATACCTTAAAAAAATTGCATCTGTAATTGCAGCAAAATGTAGTTCTACAAAATATTGTCTCATGGTTGCTCCCTACAAATCTACGCCACACTTTTCAGATGTTCTGCTTCTTCCACGTCACAATTGGGGGCAACCTTTTGTTCTTCCCCTCAGTACAAAAATCACAGTAAACCACTGATTGTAGCGCTTGTGGTTGTGGTCCTTTGGCAGGTGAGGATTGTGAAGAAAATTGACTGCTTTGCTATATTTTGAAAACGTTTGGTTCCATTGAGACGAGCCGCTGACGGTCTCACTTCGTTTGTGCAATGAAGGCCTGTGTCCGGTCAGCAAACCGAGCCTCGCTCACCTCCTCTCCAAAAGCGGCAAGGGAAACGCGGTGGTGATCGTGGTCGGGGGAGCGGCTGAGTCCTTAGCGTCCTCTCCTGGCATCAACAGGGTGGTCATGAAGCAGAGGAAAGGATTCGTCAGGACGGCTCTCGAGTATGGGTGAGAACACGCAGAAAGACTCAGGCGACACCAGGACACCGTGATTTATCTGGTGGAAAACCATCCGTAACGTCTGAACGATCCTCCACAGAGCAGATCTGGTGCCCGTCTACACGTTCGGGGAGAACGAGCTCTTCCAGCAGGTGATTTTGTCAGAGGGGAGCCTGGGCCGCAGGCTGCAGGACTTGTTTAAAAAAATCATGGGTTTTGCTCCGTGTCTATTTGTCGGCGAGCGACTCGCTCTGTTGCCCTACAGGAGACCGGTCACCACCGTTGGTGAGTATCTCGTCCTCCTGAACGAAGCACTAATACCAACACTATCTGAACCCATTCGGTTCTGGTCTCCTTTCAGTGGGAAGTCCCATCTCAGTGCCCAAGTGCGTCACGCCAACGCAGGAGGCGGTCGATCGCTATCACGGGCTCTACATGGACGCCCTGACCAAGCTGTTTCACGAACACAAGGTCAGCTGTGGACTTTCCAAGAGCCACAAGCTGGAGATCATTTAGACTTTTTCCCTCCAGAAAACATCTGTGATGTTTTTTGATTGCACCGCCTTGACGGGATCAGGGCCGTGAACATTTGGAGAAAAGCTGCAGAAGATGAAGGAAAGGGAGGCTTTTTTTTTTTAAAGTAACAGTGGGGAGCTGCGATCGGCTATGTTTTTAAAAAGGTGCGACTGATGTACAAACTTGGAAAGAGAAAGCGGGCGTGATTAATTTAACATATGCTTTATGAATACATTGCTTTAATAGAGGGAGTCAAGAAAAACGTTATAAAACACTGCCCTCTATGTGCAGCCTGCTGTTCTCAGGCGGAGATCTGAATCCTTACCGGTAGTTTATCTATTCAGAAATATAAATTTCTGTGAGCGCTGGCAGGTCTAAACAAACAGCTGCCTTTATTCACACATAAATCTACCTCACAGGCAAACTGAAGGGCCTTTGTGTGAACTCGGCTGGCATTAGAGATAAGCACATTTGCATTTTTTTTTAATATATGTGATTTGTGATAATCTTGATTTTATTGTCTTTTAGTGTTGGAAATACCCTTGAACGTACATTCTGCTGGAGTGACTTTTAACATACTAAACTCACCAGATTTATCCCCTCGTAGCCTCTATTCAGGGCAAAGATCCTGTCAATTACTTGTTTTTATAGCTTCAAGAGGAGATTCTTCGAAAGCATGATAAGAGTTTTCTCCTCTGATAAAGCAGGGGGAACAGTTTCAAAAAGAAAAGTTGATTATAGATCATATAAATCTCTATGATTTATAGCATGTTTATAACACACTAATCCACAAGAAATGTATGATTTCACGTTGTAGTCTATGCCTTTAAAACTACGACTCGTGCTCAGGATTACCGTTAATCACATCTCCACGTTACTCGAAACTGTTTGCCTGTTGTTCGCTTGGGATGGTTTTAAAAATCCCTTCCAAGTTTAAACTCCCTTTATAAGCTCCAGTCAGCAAGGTGTTCTCAGAGCACCGCTCTTCCTGTATTTGATGTGAATAAAACATTTGCTAAGAGATTACAAGGCTGTGCAAGTTTTTTTTTTTTTTTTAAGGACTAAAAACCTCTGAGATGTAATAAAATGTAGTTATATTGACTCCTGAATAAAAAGAAAAAGCCACAAGATTTTCTTTTCTTTTTTTATTCAGTGGCTTAAGCTTCATTTTTCTATTTTATTTGCCATACAAGTTTCATGTAATGAAAGACGTGGATTTCTTAGTAATTCCGATGAAGTACATTTTTTTTTTTTGCAGTGACGGCATCATGCTGCAAAATACTGCAGACATAGTTGGGGTCTTACACATGCAGGGCAATCAGAGTAAAACCCCACGGGCAGAGGCTGCAAAACCTTTGAGAGGTGAAGAGGTCTGCCTTTCTAAATGACCCCTAGCTTTTTCAGTAACGTGTGTCATGCCTCCTTATTTCTGTTGTGCCGCAGTGGAAATTCCAGGCCATCTAATGACGGCACTGAAATGAAAATGTTGTATTAGCAGCACCGTGCTCCGGAAAGGCTTTGAAGAGTAGACGTACGGAGCTAAACTCTGAGGAATGCTGGGAGAAAACCTGCTGCTAGATTTGAGACTGAAAAACTTTTCAAAAGGTTCAAAATCTCTTTTCATGTGAACGTACGTCTCATTTTCTTCTATTTTGCTGTAGTAGAAAACAATATTTATTTTTAGAGACCAAACTTAAGTCTCTCAGATGCATGTATATTTATTTATAAAACAGCTATGTCCTTCTGAACTGATTATAGTTATAATTCTAATTCCAAGGATGGGCTTTTAATTTGTATTTGTGTCCCTTTTCAGTTCGACTTGATTTCTCCACTTGTTCTTAGCTCAAAAACCGGGTGACACATTTAAAAGTATCTTAAGCACAATTTTATTGATCAGTTTACAGCAGTTACAGAAGCCATTATAGGGTTGCACAATGATTACAAAATGAAATATCTGTAAGCAAATACTGTAATTACTACAAAAAAAAACAGAACACAACACAAGAGCCAAGACAAAAGAAGCTGGAGGAGCATCTAAAAGAAGTCCATATCATCTGGTGCATCCAGGTCACGATACTCAATTATATTCCGTGGATCTCCCCGGGACAGTCTGAGGAAAACATTAAACATGATCTTAAAATCAAACGCTGCCAACTCCTCGGTTAAGATATCTGGAGATCTGAAAGAAGGTACATACCAACTCTACAGGGGCCTCACCTGATGTTGCGTGGCTTACCCAGGTAGCCGCCTTGACCCCGGAAGTTGTCATAGTTTCCTCTGCCTCCTCCAAACTGATTGGGGGGGTAAGGGGGCCCAACTGGCCAAAAAAAAACATTGGAAAAGTTACATTTTACTCTGACAGACCATTCCCCATACCCAAACACATAGCAGACCCCACAACATACCACCATAGCCCATCAGAGGTGGACGAGGCTGACCGAAACCCATTGGACCCTGGGGGCCTTGAGGAGGAAACGGTAGAGTAGGAGAAAGCAAACCTGTACACCAAAACCAGGAGATTAGAAACAGAGCTCATCATTCCCCTTTTTAGACCCCATTTAATCAAATCCCTGTTATTCTAGAAATGTCGGAGAAGTTCTCCTGTATGGTGAGAGTTAACAAGAAACAGGCCAACCTTGTCCAGGGCCAGGAAGAGGTGGAAGCTTCATCTCTGGCAGCGAAGGTCTCTTAGCATCCAGGAGAAAATTGTTGAAAAACACGACTTCCTTTTTCACTTCCTCGATTTTCTCCCCGTGTTTGTTCAGGATGTGCTTCCGCACGAACTCCGGACCCTGAAATCCAATTTGTACACAAACGTTCAAAAATGCTTAACAAAAAAAAAATACATCCCATGGCAACACTTTTACTAAATCCTTCAAGCAGTCACCTTGAATTTCTTGCCACTAAGAGGACAGAGCCACTTGTCTTTGCCCAGCTCCTGAGTGTTTGCAGATATAAACTTCTCCACCTCTTCGTCGGGATCCTTGCGACCCATCTTTCCCGCCTCTTCGTCGGAGAGGACTTCCTTTAGATTAAATAGAGGCACCAGCTTTTCCTCCGTCACCTTTTCCCACTGTTGCACTGTTTAAGGAAATAATCAGACAAAACCTAAATAAGTTCCTTTAGATAAAAAACGCTTAAAACCGTTTTGCTCTAAACACTCATTGTGGGTTTTAAAGATCCAGAGGGACGTGGTGACATTTAATCATAAAACACCAGGTCACAGATTTAAAACGGGGTTCCTGAACATTTCTTGTTTCTAATTTCCATTCAAGACTCAAGATATTCACATATCTTAATTCATTTTCAGGCCATTTAATGTATTAATACAAAACTTAAAATGTTCTTAATGGCAGATATTTTTAGAGTTATCAGGCTTAAAAATGCCTTTAAAATCAGAGTGGAGCTAAGGAAATAAAACGGGAATGAATGCTTCATTTCTGAGATCATGGGTTTAAAAAAAAAAAAAAAAAGTAGATTTCCTCCTCGTCCTCCAAGTCACTTCTCAACATCTATACGTCCATGCATGTGCTTTAAGATATTTCTAACTAAAATGTTCCACCCAACACCTGACATGAAAGATTAAGAGTGTTTTCTGTTGTGTAATCTACCTCAAACCTCTAGTTTTGAGAATTTTAGATACCTATTTTAAAAAGAATAAAGTCGGTTTTCGTTACTCGTTCAAAACTGGAAAACAGTGAAATGCAATTATTTCAATCAACGGATTATAAATACGCATCTGCTTCACGGGCGGGGGTTATTTCCATGCTGCGGCTGCCACTGGAGCAGCAACAAGCAGACACTGACCTTCTCCGTGGGTTATGCGGTTGGGAGGGATGGGACCGCGGACGTGGATCATGCCACAGCGATTGGGCATTTCATCCTCACTGGGGTATTCACAGGTGTTGTAGTAATCCACTGAATGCACGATCCGCAGATACAAGAGCAAACGGTCCAAAACCTACGAATAAAAGCACAGGCTCAATAATTGTTTTCTTTATTTCTTTCAAACCTGCTCACTAAATGATACGTGTAATGTCATCATAAAAAAAAAACCAAGCAGACCTTGGCTAGTTTATCGTCTCTCTCCACCGTGATCTCAGCGGGGTTTCCCTCCTTGGCGCTCTCCTCGGGATCCATTCCGCTGCCGGATCCCAGGAGCTCCTCTTCCTCAGCACTCACCTCCTCGATCAGGTAATCGGTGATATTCTTCAAGATGGGGTTCTGAGCCGGCAACTTTTTGGTAAAAAAAGCAAAAAAAAAAAAAAAAAGATCCACACACACACGATTATTAAAGAAAAGATCGTTTGATAAACGACGTTTGAAGCTACGCAGCAGGGAACCTCGGTGCTTTGAGCCTCCTGGTTTTTGCGGTTCCACAGCTCCCCCTTTTCATCCAAGGCGTGGATCAGCTTGGCAGCCAGCTTGATGTCGTTGCGGAGCACCTGCTTGTGCTGAGTGATGCCATTGACGTTGCGCACCCTCCGAGCCAGGTCCCTGTTCACCCCCGGCGCCAGCTCACAGTCTCGGAGCTTTTAAGGAGGAGGAAATGCGGCAGGTTCAGAGCGATGGATAAAAGAGGAGTAAAACAGCCTCAATTGGTGCAAAGGCTAGCACGGAAAAATCACACAAAAACCTCAACTATAAATCTAAACGGTAATTATGCAACACAAACACACCGTGTGTTGTGTAATGGTTAACAGATTAAAGGCAGCAACACCTACGCGTATATTCTGAAGGTTCCAGCAGATTTCCTTGATGTTGACGCTGCGATCGAACGTCACCCAGCAACGTCTGAAAAACCTGAAAAAGGCCCCAGTTTCATCAAAACATGACGCAGAATTGTGCACCTAAACATTTTGTCACGCGTGATTTTCGTTCCAACCACAAACTGCCGCGCGTTATTCTGGGATGTTGTGTGTCGGATCGGCACAAAGCAGCTCAAACAGGTCGGATGGAGAGCATCAACTTTCACTCTGTCACATAAATATGCGATGATCTAAACCATAGTAGCTCCAGCAGGTTTACTTCCAGCAGGTTGACTTCCAGCACTGCCCTATATTTAGTTAAATTGAGTTTTCCCCCACCAACTCTGACCAGTGTCCCTGCTGAAGCAGTATTTTGCTGCCACCACCACGTTTTACTGTGGGGATAAAGTTTTCAGGGGGATATGTTGTGTTAGTTTCACTTGAGCAGAAAACCAATGCCTGGATGTATGCTCTGCCCCCTGCATGGCTTGTGATAAGCTGATTTCTTATGGCTCCCTTTCAGCTGAGGCTTTTCTCTTGCCAGTTCCAATAAATCTGTTTAGTGCAGTCACCAGAGTCTCCCACCCGAGGTGGTTGAGCCAACGTTACTGTCAGGTTCAAACACCTAAAACATTCATTAACAACACAAGAAGGAGAGACAACAATGAGGTTTGGTTTTCAAATAATCTTGCAAGGAGATCGAACGGAGATGCTTAATACAGATGTCCAAATCCGATCTGAAGCAAATCCGTCGCCCCCCCTCTCTATTTATTAGGAAAAGGAATCCCTGGTTCCATTGTCAAGCTAAGGGGTAGGGATAAGCAAAATAACTGTGACCTTCCAGATAAAACCAAGCAGTTCACACAGTGCAGCACTCCAGATGGCTGAATAGAGTTCAGAAAAACACTGATCATAGTCACAACATATTTCTCTGCTTTCTGCAGGCCTTCTGCAAATATAAGAGAGAGATCTGAAACCTTAAAACTTCTTAGTAGTAAAGAGTAAATATATATGATAAATACGATGAAAATAGTAAATAACATAAAATATGTAGACATAGTAATAATAATAATCAGTTACCATGGGCCTTTGTGCTTTTTGTGATTAATGTCCTACCGGTCTGGGTGGCTCTGCACTTGTTTCATACTCTCTTTGTTCACCGATACCTTCCAAAGTCCTCACAGAACATCTTATTTATGCTGTGGTGAAGCTGCATAAACGTGAATAATTTCCCCTCCGCATTAGAAGTATGTATCCCATAAAAAGGCAATTAAGGATGTGTGTTAATAGTTATGGTGTATAGACGCGTGTGCAAAGAGTCGACCAATGAGGAGAGGACGGGCCTTTGAACCAACCTGCGCTCTGGATGAGGGTCAGACAAGCAAACGCGCAAAAACCCGGGATACCGTCGACAAAGCTGGGGAGAAAACGGTACAGATCCTGAGTTCAAACAACGCTAAACATGCCGCGTTTACTCATCTGTCTGCTTTGCTCTGACTTACAGCAACGATCTCAGCCTTGGAGATGGTGGGAGCGATGCTCCTCATGAACAGGGAGAACGTCTTGTGCAGCGGCCGCGGTCTGGGGGAGTCATCTTTGGGCTTCTTCTCTTCCTTCTTCTCTTCTTCGGCGGCCTCCTTTGGTTTCTCCTCTGCGGTTGTTGGGAGAGGAAAAACTGATTGTAGTCGTTCTGAAACTCAAAGCCGAACGCTGTGCATCAGACTCGTCACCTTCGCCCTCCTCCTCTTCGTCGTCCTTGTCCGGCACCGCTTCCTTCTTCTCGGGTTTGTCGGAGCAGTCGGAGTTGGAGTCCGAGTCGGAGTCAGACTCGCTCTCTGAGGCGCTTGCTTCATCGTCGCTGTCCCCGCTGCGCTTCCGCTTTCTTCTCGCCTGACAATTAAAAAGGAATGATTAGGGACGTCTGGTTCGTTTCGTTGTGTCTAAGATGTTTTAAGCATCTGAAGTAACAACAACCTTCTTAGGCTCAGGCATCTCTTCTCTGACAGCTTCTTTCTCTGCCTCCTCCTTCGTATCGTCTCCATCTGCCGTGGCCTCCTGGTCTACGCCGGCAGAGTCACTCTTCTCCTGCAGCACGGTTCACTGTCGTTACCGCAGCTCTTTGTAGTCACCGTTGTTTGCACACAGGAAACTTTACGCACCTTCTCAGTTTTGGCTTTCTCCCCTGAGGGCTTGCGCTCTCTGTCCGCCGTTTTCAGGTCCTCCCTCCTTTGGAGCTCCCCTCCACCTGCAGCAGGTGTGGACTTTTCCCTTTCTTCCTCCTCTTCGGGTGGCATGTCCAAAATGCGAAGATCGTGGTCTGTGCCCCCTTCCATCTTTATCACAGCTGAGGGAAAAATAATCTGAACTGATTAAAAGGCAAAGTGACGGGGAATAAAGTCTGGAGGTAAACACTTTTTCTAAACCCTTATTTTCCTCTTCCGTAGTATTCCAGACATGGAAAATACTAAAACCACGCTGTAGTGAGCAGGAACCCTAAACGTTTTTAACATCATTCGCCACTGAAGAACCCTTCCCGGTGAATAAAACCTGGACCGTGTAGCGCAGCAGCGTCACGTCCTGTTGGCTCATCCGCAGAGACAGCAGGGGCAACCCAGGTAAAGCTCGAGGGACAGAGAATCACATCGACTTAAACATGTCAGGAAAGGGGCAAAAACAAAGCCTAGAGGGTTGAGATGCTAGTAAAAGCTAAAACCTACTTTTGGAGGTTTGAGGAACTTCCAAACTTTACCAACAGAAGCCAGGATTTGTCAGGCGGTTGTCCGACACGCTGAATGTCAGTGTGTTGAAAATGAGTGTAACGCTGCGTTTAGCATAGGCCACATTTAATTTTAGTTATTCGACAATGGCCTTTTCACTTGGCCTCCTTGGACCGGACGCGTTTTTTCCAGCACTTCTCAGTTACTTGACTGGAATGAGACCTGGAGGCCTCGTCATCGCCTCATCCTGATAGTTTCATTGTCCTTTAAACCATAACAGCTCCCAAACAACCCGACATTAATATGGTTTTACCTGGTTTTAACATTTTTTTACCGCATCCAACCTTGTTACGGCGGGCAGGGGTATGCGTGCCCCAAAAAAAAACGACACGCGTCTCGTCAGGCAACATAATCGATATAATTGGCCGAGTGAAGCGGAAACGCAAACAAGAACGCAGCCAATAAGAAAATGAGGCCCGCTGGGTTCAGCTTTGGCGAAAAATAACATTCAGGAAGCCGCAGTCAAAACGTGCCTAAAGAAACTCCTGCTTCAAATTCTCTAAATGTGATAGATCGGATGTCTAAATATGTAAACATCTATGCTGAAGACAGACATTTGTAATTAAGTTAACATATCTCAACAAGCCCTGTGATTAGGGATGGGTACCGAAAACCCGGGATCAAAACGCAACGCCTTGCGTCAACAAGGCGTTGGATCAAAAACAAGAGGCTAAACTGTTGGGAGTGATAATTAGGCGCCCGCCTATGCATTGAAAATGCATGGCGGAGGCCTTATGTTATGCACCTAATAAGGGTCCATCACCGTTAATACAGGCCGAACCGTAGGGTCTACCCCCACATACTATGCATCAAAACGTTCGTCTCGACGCCGTGAAGCGGGCTTTTTGTACTTGACGCCATTTAAAGTTACCGTGGTGACAAAATTAACCAAAAACCACTACTCAAAACCACTTCCTAGACACAGTTGACCTCGAAAAAAAATGCAGACCTCTGCATGGCACTTTTTTTTGGTACAGTGGTTTAGGTGTTGGGCTGGTGCACCAAAGGTCGCAGGTTCGCAACCCGCTGGCGGTACCCAATATTTTTTTTTTTTTTACAAGTAACAAATAAACAATGTGAACAACTGATATAAATGAATGAATGATGAAAAAATTGCAACAGCAAGAACTACGCCCCGGCCAATACAACACCACTCACCTGTGGGAAATGGCACTACACACCATTTTTGTCAAATGTTGAGTTCTGGGCCCAGATTTGGTGAGGCTTAGTTGCTAAAGGAGGCCGATCTGACACATGGCCTTTGGTGAGCTTTGGTGACATTAAGTATTGGCACCCTTTTTGAGGAACTTCCCAGTACAGGATTTGGACCAAACTAACAGAGTACAATCACCCGGTGATACTGGACACAACCATGTTAGCGGCTAACGCTTAGCATGTTGCTAACCGGAAGCAGCTCTAGGAAGGTCTCACTAACTTCTGCTTCACAGTGGTTGTACTTCCTTTAGTAGTTTGTAATGCCTTTAACATTTTTATTCACATATTTCATTTTTTCATGCTACACTGAAGTATTTAATCATGTTTTAATAACACCAATTTTCTATGCTGCTTGGATGCAGACCTTCCCCTGTCGGCTGGTTTTGACGAAGACAAATCCTTTTCACACTCATAAGATTTGATTTAACATCCCCAAGTGATAAAAGCCTACGACCAAGGAACTCGGAAGCTTTGCCTTTGACGGTTACGTGCACCACCAGGCGGGCGCCTTCTTCAACTTCTTCAGAAGTTGAACGTTTCTAGTTGATAATAGATTGTGTTGGGATAGACATGTTCAGAACTTGTTAACTAAAATGGGTAATAGTTAATCGGTCATTCAAAAGGTGTTCAAAATACTTTACACCGCAGGTTATTACACAAGTACTTGATGCTTTGTTTTTTTCACATCTTGATTATTGCTCAATGGTTTGGTCAAATACTTCATCAATTAATATAAAAAAACTACAAGTAATTCAGAATAAAGCTGCACGTGTTGCCCTTTCATGTGGGTTTAGATCAAATGTGGACAAAATGCATGATAGTCTTTTATGGTTAAAAGTTAAAATGGTATTTCTATATAATGTTATAACAAATAAAACACCTTTCATTTTATATACAAAACTATCCTTTAGTACTGATACACATTATTATCATCCAACAAGACATGCAGTAGGAGGTAGTTTTATTTTACCTAGAGTTAAAACAAAATAAATTCAACGTTCAGTTAGGTACAGGGCAATGTGTAAATGGAATTCACTCCCAAAGACTATCATACAATAAAACACTCTCTATGGTTTCAAAACTGCACTTAAGAAATATTACCTTCAAAGAAATTTGGATAGTTAATGTTAATTTTATTAAGGAGATGCTGTGTAGGGTTCTTGTTAGCTAGTTCTTTGATATAGATCTATCGGGAGTAGCAAAATTTTATGTTAATTATGTTTGTTTATTTATGTTACTTTTTAATGATAAAAGGCGTTAAATGTAAATATGTATTAAAATTTGTGTAAATGTCTTGTATGCATAGTGTATAATGTGATGTAATACATTGTATTGTCACATGGAAGACTGAAGGACCCCAGGAAGAATAGCTTTTAGCTGATGCTGAAGCTAATGGGGATCCTAATAAAACAAACAAACAAACACACTGCAAAAACAGAACTTAAAATAAGTAAAATGTTCTTAAAATGAGTGTGTTTGTCCTTGATTTGAGCAGGTAAATAAGATGATTGGCCAATGGAATAAGATTTTTGCACTTAAAATAGGAACAATTCATCTCCATCATCTTATTTCAAGTGCAGGATGTCTAATTATCTTATTTTAGGGGTCAAAATACTCATTCCATTGGCAAATAATCTTATTTACCTGCTCAAATCAAGGACAAATACACTAACTTTAAGAACATTTTACTTATTTTTAGATCCGTTTTTGCAGTGCAGCTCTGACGCCTCACCTGCATCCAACACCTTGATGATGGCGGGAGTCTGCTCGATATCCAGGGAGACATTATCAAACCAGCCGTTCTCCATCAGGAACACGAAGACGTTCAGCCGGTTGCAGAGGGCACTCCGGGCCTCTGCCTTAAGTCGGCTGGCCTCATCCGGGTGATATTTGGACCTGAACCTGTGTTCAGAGTAGGGATCCACCAAAGAGAAGAGAGAGGGGGAATGATGGAGGGAATGGGATGAAAAGGTTGGCAGAGTTACAGAAAGAAACAGATATTATACATCAAGGCCACTAAAGTGGGGCCAGAAATATTTCAAAAAATTTCATGAGTGTAATAGGATCTTAAGAACAGCAGAATTTCAGATTGTTGGGCTATTTGTAAGACGTAAAAAGGCAAATTCAGCAACACAAAATCTAAATTGCATACACATGTATATATAATTCTGGTGATTTAACCCTAGACCTTGGCTGGCAATGATTTTTCTAATTATGCAGCAGGAAAAAAAACATGGAATTAACTCACCAAAAAGGTTAGGAGAAAAAAAAAAAACAACAGATTATAAAAATCAATCACAGAATCAGAATGTCACATAAGAAGTTTATCATTGAGTGGTCCACAGTTACCTTTTGCTCTGCCAGAATAATAACAAATATTTACAGAGAGGGGGAGGGTCTCTTCAGTCAAAATGCGCTCCACTTCACCCCAGTGGTGTGTCTGTACACACACATATTCGCTTTTGGGATTCGATTTGATCCGAATATAAAAAGAAAATGGTCCGGGAAAACAAAAAAATCCTCCATGTGCGGAGGACTGATTGGCTATCTAGCTAAAATCCCTGGTACTGTGTGTCTAAGAGCATCTGCATTGTGCGCAGTGCTTGCCCTCGCTATCTAAGACCGACTCTGGCGGAGGAGTCCCGCTGTTTTCTTGGAGGGGGGGGAGGGGAGAGAAAAAACAAAAATAAAAAAATAAAAAATCGTCGTCGACTTGTAGAAGTGAAGGGAAGAAGAACGGGTTAGGTCAAAACAGAGCAATATTTGCATCATACCTGTGAAGCAAGCATTAACAAATAACATACAGCAGTGAATTTGCATGACATCAAGTAAGAAAATCATAGAACAAGGAAAGCTAAAATCCTCATAAGCTTCATTCATATTCAACCAATTTATAAGCACCCCGGATAAAGATGTATAAAACATGTTTTTAATGACAGTAGCATAACCTCACACTAAAAATGTTGTCAACATTTCTTACTAACAAATGATTACTTTTAACAAACTCACTGGTGGGAAAATAAATGTCGCAGAAGCATTTCTTTAGTTACACTTTACTTTCTCGACTTGATCTGCTTTATCTGGTCCTAATCCATCACTTTCTGTTTCCTGCGTTTATGAATACAACTTGACACAGTGGCCCATTTCTTTCAGGCAGCACCAGGACTCGTATTTATCTTCCCGCTACGCCAAGTCCAAGCTGTTACACAACTTGCAGCAGAGAGTATCATTTTATGCTCACCAAGACTCCATGATAAATGCCACCATCAACACGCTGTATGGTAATGTGTGTCTGTCCTACAAGCACAAACAGCAGTGTGTTGCTTGCTAAACTCTTTTGCTGCCAGAAAATATAAAAGGTGTCATTCGCTGAGCGTTTCAGCAATATCTGGCTAAACACGGAGATGCTTCATCAGACCCAAATAACAACTTTTTTCATGGTTATCTCGCTCTCCAGACCTAAAGTCCATAAAAACCTGTGGGTACAACAGAGGACCGGACAACTCTAAATAGAGCCAGTTATATATTAAGATCAGGTTTAAATCTAAATGTGAGATTATGCTGATGCAATTAAAAACTTTCTTTTTTTTTTTATTATTCTCCCCACATCTTTACAAGAGGTGCTATAAAGCTTTCCCATCACTACAGATGGAATTAGGCCAGAAATACAAAGGGAAGCTTCACTACATCTCATCTCTTAAGTAAATCTACATTACGAGTCAATTTTGGTTGGTTATCATTTTTCATTCAAAACTACAGAAGAAAATGTTTCAAACACAAAATGATTGTGTGCTTAGTTCAATTACAACAACGTACCTGCTCTAACGTGTGCCTGCTCTTTTCTAATTGCTTCTATTTTAATGCAAAACATTGAATTTAGTTATTTTATTGCATCACAGCTCATAAAATGCTACACACCTACAAAAATAGGACTTTTATAAATATATTGCAAATAGTTACAATGTAGCTCAGTTAAACCAGACTGACGTCAATCGTTAGGTAAAGACAGATCGTACCACTCCTCGTCTTTATGAGCCAAAAAGAAGTCCTGCATCTGTTGTCGGCGGAAATCTATCTTGTACTCATTGTAGCGTTTGACAGCTTCGGTCTCGTCCACAGAATCATCCAGGGACAGCAGGAACTCTTTAAAGCTCTTCATTATTGGAGGAGGTGGACCCAGGTCCATGTCATGGATGCTCCCAAGTCTAATGGAGGAAAGTGGTGTTGGTTAGGCCCCCAAAAACAACTAAGCCTTTTATGTCTTGGACATTAGTGAGAAAAATCAGTGAACAAACTATCGTTAAATTGGTTTGCTTACTTTTATTTTTAACTTGCATAAAGCTGATGTTATATGAACTCTAGTAGCTCAAACATAAATTAACAGCAATGATAATAAAAAATAAATCAATCTCATAGCTGTATAAACAAAATTAAACTCTTAAAACATATCCTGATTTTAATTTTTACCTCGCCTGGATGGGGATGCCCTGATGAGGCTGCATAAGATGCAGGTCAGGATGGCCCCAGTGCTGCGGCGGCCCATAGCTCGGACCTCCTCCACCGCCGTAACCCAGGTCATATCCTCCGCGGTAAGGATCTCCACCATGATCGTCCCTTCAAGTTCACATAAAACAGCTTGAATAAGAGATGACACCAACGGTAACAATTACGTTAGAACAACCAGATGTGTTCAGTCTCACCAGTCTCTTCTCATGCGTTTCTGCTGGGGGCTTATGTCGTGTCTAGGAGGGCTAAATCTCTCCCTGCGCCCGCGGTCGTAATCTCGGTATTCACCGCGGCTCCGGCGCTCCCTACCCCTGTCCCACTCCCTGGAATATCGAGCAGGAAAAAAACAAAAACATTAACGTAACTGAAAATTACATATTTATCACCCACTGTAATTAGGTGTATGGTGAAGAGATGAGAAGTGAAAAACACTTCTCATCTCTTCACCATGGCACCTGTTAGCATTTGGGCTACACGTTGCGACAAATAAATATTTTGTCTTCATTTTGGCAAATAATCTAATTGCGATTTTTTTCCCCAGTTTCATTTATCATGTCTTTTTAAACATATACAAACAACAAATCAATTTGTTTCCTCGCCGTGCGGATTAGTTGCTAAAAGACCCACAGCATCTAAACTCGGAGCAGTAATGATTGTGTTCTGCCTACGATATATTTCAACCAAAATTGCAATTTCGACTTTTCTCTGCATTAACCACAAGCAACAAAAAATGGCCTCTAAAACAAGGACTATTTAAAACAAGAACTTTTAATGTTTCTATTAATCAGAATACTATTCAAGAAAACAGCTTTTAATTGATTTGGACATCGATCCTTGTTGAACATAAAGTCCAACCAACAAGCAAGTCTATGTATTAAACTGATTGACCTGTACTTAATGCTATGTATGATTATATAAACTCTAAAACAAGTAAAAAAATTAGATTATCTCACTGCTGCAACCCTCTTCCCTTCCATGTGGAGGCAAACCCACTTCAAACATTTTACCGATACCTAAAGGACTCGTCTAATTCCCTAATTGTTACATAGCCAAAAATTGCAGACCTCTGCGATTTGGAAATTGCGTCATTTTTTAAATCGCAATTATATTGAAAATGCAATTAATTGTGCAGCCCTAGTCTGCAGTGGTCAGCAAAAGGGCCAGAGAAGGCTGGATGAGCCTCTGGGGCTGAGTTTTTTTGGAAATAGCTACTGCTCACTATTAGAGGTGTCCAAAAACAAAGTGCGTCTCAGGTCAATGTAAATAGGGCTGCAAACCTGCAGAAGAGTCGGGGCAGAAATGGTATTTCCTTCCATTCAATAATAGCAGTGTCCTCTTTCAAGAATATAATACAAAAATCAGGGATGGTGGAAGGACGACAAAGATCTTAATCCAAACAAGCCCCTTTATGAGTTATCTGGCCAAATCTAGATATGTCTGATCCATGGATTGCTCAATCACAGCTTATAGGATGTCTAGTCAAAGATGCGTTGGCAGTAAAAGTGGAACCTATACACAATTAGACAATTGGTCATAATGTTATCCCTAACTAACATAATTCCCACATCCTTTTCATACCTGTCATTCCAGTCATCTCTGCGCCGATCCTCTCTTTCTCTTGAACGATCATAATCACTTCTCTCCCGTCTGAATTTGTCCCTTCTCCTGCGATCGTATTCATCATCACTGTCTCCCATCTCTAAGGAAAGAGGTACAAATGTAAAACCCCGACATACACCGCGGAATGACTAATGAATGAATTATGTGACAATGAGCTCTAACATCAGAAGCGCACAAGCGTATGCAGCATTATTATTTATCAACTAGGGCCTCAAATTAACAGAGAGACTTGCGAAGCAAACACTAAACGTATTTGTGCTCCCTTCTTTGATCTTGAGTCTGGCTGGTGTAAGGTCTGAACTGATGAGGAATCTGTTTGCACAAAAAGCCGATAGCTAAAACGGAACTAGCACAAAGTTCTCTCTGAATAGATTTAGACGTAGGCTATAAATTAACAAATAAAAAAAGCATATAACTCTGGATAATAATATAGCATAGATTAATAGAAAACGTAGCCATTGACCTGAAAAGAAAAAGGCAAATAAAATATTTTAATCCCATGTGGCTAACGCTATCCGAGCTATTTTAGCTAAAAATGCTAACATGCTACATGCTCTAAATTAGCGATAGAAACACAGCCTTCGTTTTTATTTCAATGATAAATACAGACAAAATGTCGTCTCGCCAACACTAAGAACGCGTGTAAAGTAGAAACCAACACAGGAAAACATTATTATAGACTGCTATGTATTTATTTAAATTATGGTCACCTCTTTTTGGTGTTCGGTCTCCCCGCCGTCTTCTGCTGTTGTGCCACAAGATCCGCCTTCGGAAATGGTTGAAGAGTGACATTATCGCCACCTATCGGCGTGGAGTGGCAGTAGAATTATGGTTCGCCTCACAAACTAAACATTCACTTTGTGTTTTTCACCGGTTTTACCATACTGCAAAAAAATTATTTGCACGGACGTTTTTATCATTATATTGAAAAATGAAGTCTTAATACATTGTAAATATAATAGAAAAGGTAATCTGAGGCGTTTTAGCACCTTGTTATTTAATGTGTGAAATGTGAAAGGATTATATTCTAACATGGAGGGTTCAAAATGAGCAGTTCTTAATGTGTTTAAGTTAGTCTTGGGTTCTCCTTATTATGCCCATTCTGGATGTCTTTGTCTAATTTTCATTCATTTAGTTCTCCAAAATCATAAGGGATGATAACAAACTCTCTTTATATTGATGTAAAGGGTCAATTATACTATAACTAGAAAGAATGTTTAACTGTTGATTTCTTGAGAAATACCCTATAAAGGTCCTTCATAATACTTGTGTATTTTGATCATCATTTTGGTTGGTCTAATTACAACGTAATCAAAACATACATTTCATGTTCAGGTTTACAAGCAAGCTAAAATACGCTTTTTGTAATTATCAACTGTAGCATCATTCCTACACATAATTTGCTTGTATTAAACAACGTTTTTAATACAACATTTGTGTTGCATTACCATTTGATGTGCAAACCTTCCAGAGGAGAGGAAGACTGCAGCAATCAAGAAGCAACAGGATCATCTTCACCTTGTTAAAAAATAGAGGGCCGTCTACAATTAGATGAACGTTGCCTGCAAAAAAAGACTTCCAACGACCATCAACTGTCCATTGGTCCCTCCCCACCTTCAGGTAAGAAGATCAGGATGGACAACTGCTTTGATTTTGCACAGCAGCTATTTGTCCCTCATTGCACATTTCTTCCGTATAAAGTACAAACATAAAACCATTTTAATGACACACAGGTTTTGTTTCATCTAATCACTGTTTTTTTTTTTCTTTCTCTGCCTTCATCAGATGCACTTCCTCTCAAACACACTTTCACCCTGGGCCAGTGTACTTCCTGACACCACGGAGATGTGGATTTTTTTTTTTTTTTTTTTGGTAAGTTGTAACATTGAGCTGTTTGCACTTTAAAATCCTGTTTTTGGCATGATCAAAATCAAGTTATTGCCCCCGTTTCTCTTCATGGGCTCATTAAAGCCAAGGGTTTCCAGACATACCAACTGATGGGTACAGATGAGGTGACTGCGTCGCCAGCCTCTCATTGATTAACCTGTTCAACGGCGTGAACACACCTCTATTCATACCTGCACTCAGACACACACATTGATCGCCAACCGCCGAACAGCTGCCCTTGGGCTAGAAATGTAAAGTGCTGCGAGTTCACATCACAGTGCAGTGAGTTGACATGTGTTGACAGACGTTACTGCGGGGGGCTGTTGCAGCAAGGCATGCATAGTACCCAACAGCTTTTGTTAGAACCCGGCCTGGCTGCCCAGGTGATTCTAAAGCAGACATCTGTATTCTCTCCAGGCTTCTTTGCAGAGTGGCAACGTTCAAATGGCCAGAGCTTCTTCAGTTCCTTTTTGATTTTCGCAAGTTTGACATCATTGGAACGGCTCAGGAAACCTTAACAGATGTTTTGAACTAATGAGTGCATTATACAGTGGTAACATGAGTTTACAATATCTTAACTTTTTCCTAATTTTTGAAACAGAGAATTTTGGATGTTCATTGGCCGTGAGCCACAATAATGGCTGAAAACATTTCACTCCAAGTGGAATAAACCTATATAATATATATGAGTTTCACTGTGAAATGAGTGATAAAACCCTTGAACATTTTCATGATATTTCCATTTTTGATGATGCCATTGTGCAGCTTAGCGTTTGTTTTTGTTTTTTTTTAGAAATCTACCTTTTTTTACCTAAATGATCTTTTAGCATTTCATTTCAAAGAGATGTGTGGGGGAAATATTTTGAAGAGAATTTTGCTGTTTATTTAAAATCTGTGCAATATCAGTTTCCTATTGCGTGATTTGAGAAACGAATAACTACGCTGTTTTGCTTTTTTTTCAGTAAATAGTCCCATTTTTTGTCCTTCCTGGTAAAGATGTGCAAGAAGCCTTCAAATAAAAGTATCTTTATCTGTTAAGATAATTTTACATTCCCTACTACATAATGTAACTTTAATTGGAGTTCTTAAATTCATTGATGGAGAAACCCATGTTATGAAATAAATCAATAACATATAATTTTTGATCCCCTAATTAACTCCTTTAAATATTAATATAACTGGAGCATTTTTTTATTATTAATTCTGATGTGTATCAGGGTTTCTGTGAACTTCTAATTGGTGATACATGATTTTGTTTCCTTGGGGGCAAGAGTATGACGTTGCACAGCCAATGATCAAGCTTCATGTCTGCTGTTAAATGTGGTGGGGGATCTGTGATGCTGTGGGCTTCTTCCTCTTCCAAAGGCCCCAGGAACCTTTTTCAGAAAGTATGGTACGATGAATAATTTTAAATACTCAAAGATTTTCAATAAGACTCCAGCAGTGTCTGCCAAGAAACTGAAGTGAAACTGTAATCCAAAACGTTTGGCTAAATCGACACAGAAATTGATTGCCAGACCGTAAATCAATCTTTCTTTCTTTCTTTCTTTCTTTCTTTCTTTCTTTCTTTCTTTCTTTCTTTCTTTCTTTCTTTCTTTCTTTCTTTCTTTCTCTCTCTCTCTCTCTCATCTGTTGGCAAAACTGGGTTGTTCAAAGTAACAACATCAAAGGTACTGTGTCACCTGTGCTTTTGTTATAAACAGTATCTACCCTACTGTGATTAAAAGGTGATTAGAAGGCATTAGAAGGTTTCACGATTTTTTTTTTTTTTTGTTTGTTTTGTTTTTTTATCAATGTTGCCAGTAAACCCATTTGGCACCATGCATTATACTTTTATCACCACTTCTTAGTTTACCATCAGGGGTCTTCACAGAAGGGTTAAACAAGTCCACCTTTTTCTCAAGCAATAGTTTAATGAGTAATCATCTCTTAGTATGTAATATCATATTCATTGTACATTGAACTGCTGAATGTCTTCTTTCTTAGTTCTTCCTCTGAACCTCAGCTGCTGCCTCATGTAGTCCAGCATGGTGCGTGGCCACACTGGAGTAGCCAGAGCATCATCAACCAGGAACAATCCAGGCTGCATGTCTGGGAGTGCCTGCCCATCCTTGGGTCCAAACGCAAAGTGTTCTCCGGCTGCAGGCTTGGCTTCCCAGGAAGCGGAGCTCGTATGTTTTGAGTCCGAACTATCCAAGAAACCCTATAAAAAAAAAATGCAAAACAGTAATGGAGAAGTTCAGCAATAGAGCACCTTTATTTGAAATTATGACTTAAGATCGGAAAATATTGTTTGAATATATGAGTCCTGGTCCTATTGCCTTGGTTACCATCTCTTGGTGATTGAAAATACTTTGTTTTTTAAATTAGTTTGCGCAAATCTGACTAAAAAAAATTTCATTTTTGAAAAAACAAACGAGTAACTCAGGGGGGAATTATAATTATCATGTACATAAGGCAGCAAAGACACAAAAGCAATAAGTAAAATATATTCTTGTTCTTTACCTTGTGTTGTTGAGGAATCGCTCTTGAGTCCTGCAGCAGAATTGACATTACGATAAAGAACAGACAGAAAGATCGCAGCAGAGAGGAATACGACATTGCATTTGGTGTAATCGGAGGAAAATTCAAAAACACAAATGTGAGACGTCCACCGAATAGTATCGTTTTATAGGTTTACATTGGTTAGTAGCGTGACGACACAGTCCATCGTGCTGCTGAGCTTTTGTTTCCTTCCACAAAGCTGGAGGCCTGTGCTCGGCTGCTTTATATGTGGAGCATTTCCATGTTTATTCAGATATAATATGAATTTTCTGTTCTTCAACACAGCAGGGGGGTGTCATTAAACGTGCAAAAAGTCTTAAAAAGGAAAAGGATTAAACTGAGTCAGTTCTTCAAGGCAGAAAGTCTTGATGAATTACTGTTTCTTATGAATCAAGCAACTTTGTATAGCGAAGTATGAATAACAGTCAGCCTTAAGCCTAAAATATACCTGAGAACATTTATAAAATGAACTGGGCCTTTCAAGGCCAATGAACCTTTTAACATTTTGACACATTACAAACTTCCACAGGATTTTATCTGATAGACAAACACAAAGTAGTGGTTAATAGTGAATGGGAATGAAAATTATCCAGTTTTCCAAATCTTGGAAATGGGAAATACATAAAGTGTAGCGGGATGTTGTAATTAAGCCCGTTTTGCTTAGCAAAATATGCCTGTGCAAATTCTCAGTTATCCGTTTCATCACAGAAGCAAGCAGGCTTAAATCAGAGGCAACCGGACTTTCGCTGAGTGTTTCTGGACCTTCTATGCTGAGCGCTGTTTCACAAAACCAAGATAGCTGATTAACCTGTTTTTTTTTTTCAGATATCCTGGCTGAATTAAGCCTGGACTCAGTTTCACAAGAGCAGTGGCACATAATTTACCGTGGTGATTTATTCTTTGCAGCTAGCTTGCTCCAGATCAGGTTGACAGACCTTATCTGTTCAGTCAGCAGTCAAATCGGTCAGAAACCAATGAGTTTAGTCAGTGATTCCACTCTTTGTTATCTGTATATTTTGGTGTTTAAATTCCACAGTACATATTGGCATTCAGTCAATACTATTATTATTTTAACATTATGATGTTATTCTAGAGCAGGGATCACCAACCTTTTTGAAACTGAGAGCTACTTCACCGGTACTGTGTCATATGAAGGGCTACCAGTACTGATCTTTGAACTACAAAAGTCCAAGCTCACCCTAACTTTACATAATATAAATATGTTTTTAATGCTTTTGTCATTTTTAAATCTATGCAAATACAAGTATGATTAAAAAGGAACAGTAACTGAATAAAATATTTTAAATGCAGCTCACTGGAGGGTTGTGCTATTTCTTTGAACAGGCTTTTGGGCAGCACATTTGATCCTAGGGGGCTACCTGGTGCCCATGGGCACCATGTTGGTGACCCCTGGTCTAGAGGCTACCATTATTACCTTTGTAATGATCCACGCGGGCATTGTTACTGTTCGATTGTGTCTTTGAAGACTGCAGTTCATGGCTACGTGGCTCCGCTTTATGATGATACACCCACCATGTTTCAGTGTTCACAAACAGCTCTTTGGAAGTGAAATGTTTCGGGTCTGATCTATGTAGTAACGCCAAGGTTCAAAGGGACTGAATACTTCACTTTAACATTAAACCAGAGGTTCAGTTACTTAATGTATTGTCCTTCACAAAATGTAAATCAGTTGTAATCACCTTCTGAGAAACGGAAGTATAATCAGGTTTATGTCAATACTACGGTGGCCCTGAGGTGCAAAGCACTACAACATTACCACACACACACACACACACACACATACAATAGCTGCCGGATTACATCTCATTAAGCCATAGGTGCCTAAGCTCTAATTAGTTTCTCTCGAAATGGTTCAAACGCTATGAATTTATTTTTCTTTTGGCGAGCTGTGCGTCACAAAACTTTAGCCTTTTTGATTAGTTTTAATAAAACCAGCTGAGACTCATTCAGGTCCAGCTGACTTAGACCAGCAGAAAGGCTCGCTGAGGATAGGGAACGTGATGTTTTATTTTGCAGCTAAGTGCAAGCTGTTGCTACTCATTGGTGTTTCGGATGAGTTAGTGGTGCTTCATCGATCTGCGACTCCTATTTCTCTGCTGAATGCTTCTTGGTTATGCATTGTCCATTACTGACTTAAGTGTTTCTAGATCAATAGTTCTCTGGGCTTCCTTGAAAAGTCTTGGAAACGCTTTCTTTCGCTGCTATTTTCCTGGTAGCTGATCATGATAGAGCGTTGTGCAGCATGTGCTGAAAAGAAAACAGGAAAACAATCCATCAGTAACAGGGCCTAAGAGATGGTTTATCTTTCTGATGTCGGTCTACCATGTGTAAAGCTTCCAGCCAATGCATCTTTGGGAATCGCATTCCAGGCGATAAAAGGCCATTTTTGGTCTGCCAAATCATCATAATTATTTCAATAGATTAAACATGAGAAGAAGGGGGGAAAATTCGGTGTAACAGGCTGCCTAAAATATCGCATTCATAACATGTTTGTGCAAATTCTCAGTTATCCAGGTTATGCCGACAGCGAACCGGTTGAAATCGGAGGCAACCAGACTTTTTCACCGAGACATGACATGATACTGATGATCCAAGTAGTCCACTCACACACCAAGCCTCTAACGACACAGGACAGCGACGGGTGGGGTGTTGACTTGGAATGCGACTAGGAGAATATAGGCCTCCATGCGCTTAAAAACAGCAGCGCTCCGACTGCAGGTTGCTCAAAGTGGGAGCTGCCAGAATTGACAAAGACTCCTGGATAGGTGTCCAAATGTTTTCAGAAAGAACTGAGCAAAAGTCTAGTTGCCTCCAAGTTAAGCCTGTGTCAGCTTTTGACCAGTGGAGGTTCAACGTTGAATATAGAGGCAGGACCATAAATTACATTTGCGGTGGCTTTATTTAAGAACTTACCCACCAAACTTGACTGACAATAATGTCTGCCCTTTTATAGCAGTGCACCCTGAAGTGTCCTGCCGGAACCACGCAATGAAGGGTATGATCAGAAAATAATAAACAATGCTTACAGAAAACTAACACCCAACACAATAAATGAAACCGAATAAATACAAATCATTTCAACCAAACAAATCTAAAGTCAATCTAAAGAATACTTCAGATTAAACATAATTCCATAAACCTTTACCCTCTCTCCAAATGGTTTGCTCCATGGGCTTTCAGCAGCACCTGCTTCTGCTGCCACACCCTGCTGAAGGAGCCAAACCAGGAGGAGGTAAGTGCTCACTACTAAACAAGTGTTCTGTTAAAGCAAGAAATTAGACATCCAGAAATTTAAGGAAACATAAATTGTCATTTATATATCTACACTTTCTTAACACAGAATGGATGGCCTGTCCCCCTGCCTCTCAAGAAGGTATATTTAAATGTCTGAACATAAATACAACAAAAATAAAACAACTCAACTGCTTTGGTCTGTAATTTAGTCAATAATCTAATTTCCTGATGTAATGGGACCTATTTCCATCACAGCCTGTTTGCTGTCAAATAATAGGTTCTCTTGGTTTTCTGTTAACTGTGGACAAAATACTGGTTCATCTGTTGGGAGGCAGGAGCCTCGCATCCTTCATAGGTCAAAGTGATGAGCCAAACTGAAACATTGCTTTAAAAAGCGCTCATCTATTGCCCTGAAAGAGTAGCTAATATGTTAAAAAAAAAAGTCAACAATAAAAGCTTAAAAAGATATTCATAACTGTCAGAACTGTTTCACTTCATGCATTGTTAAAATCTTCAACGTATTTTAGGAGAGCATAATTGTAAAGTGGTAGGAAAATTTGTGTTTTTTTTACACATTTCTTTAAATTAAAAAAATCTGAGATTTATTTGTATTAATCTCCTTTTACTTTGACACATCTGAATAAATCTGGTGCAACCAATTGTCTTTAGGTGTTAATTGGTAGATCTGTTTTGGTTTATCAGTTTAATTGCAGCTGTTCTGGGAAGGGTTGTGGTTCGTTAGAGAATGTTAATTAACAAACAGTTCCATCAACACCGCAGACAGGTCTAAGCATGTTCTGGAGAACTTTTAAAGCCGATCTAGGTAATAAAACAACATCTCAACCTTTGAAAATCTCAAAGAGCACCTTTCAGTCCATGACTTAAGGAGTCCAAAATGGAAAAAGCATGGTCTGCCCACCTGAAGTGACAACCTTCAGAGAAGTAGGCAAAAGGTCAATAGCTCTGGGGGAGCTGCAGATATCCCCGTCAGATGGCAGAAACCATTAGCCGTGCCTTCCACCATCCTGGTCTTTGTGGAACAGAGACAAGAACAAACCCATAGATTATCAACACCTGGTTTCAGTTCACTACAAGTTATGTAGGGTGCATAGAAAACGTGCAAGAAGGTGCCTTGGTCACCAAAATTTTTAATTTTAGTCCACATGGAAAACACTATATGCATTTAGACCACCCACATCCTTCACCCATAAGTATGCATGGGGGTGGCAGCATCATGCTAAAGAGAAAATTTGAAAACTAAGTACACTTTACCCCATAGTTCACAATTATACTGTACTTTGTTGTACTATCATATGGACCCCCCCCCCCACCCCAAAAAAAAAATAATTAAACAAATATAGGTTTTAATGTTGCAAAAAGTGAATAGGCTTTATAATACACTTCAATTCAATTTTATTTGCATAGCACCAATTCATCTCAGTCAAATTCAATCAAATCATCCAGACAGATTGGTCAAAAAGTGTCCTAAGGAAACGCAGCAGATTGCATCAAGTCTTGACAAACAGCATTCACTCCTCCTGAAAGAACGTAGACCCACAGCGGACAGTCATGTGCATTGTCGATGGCTTTGCAGCAATCCCTCATACTGAGCATGCGTGAAGCGACAGTGGAGAGGAAAATTCCCCTTTAACTGGGAGGAAAACCTTCAGCAGAACCAGGATCAGTGTGAATGGGCATCTGCCTCGACCGACTGGGGGTTAGAGAAGACAGAGCTGAGACATGAAAAGCACAGAAGCACACATTGATCCAGGAATCCTTTCTATGTTATATGGTAATGGCAGATGATCTGTCTCCCCTGGGTAGTGTCACAGCTAAAACAACGACAAACAAGGTGTACCTACTACGAAGAGAAAAAAAAAACAGAATTAAAAGTTGAAATAACAACGAACAATGCAAATTGGAGAACAGTCGGAGAACTCAGCAGAGTAAGAAAAATAGACCCTGATGTCCTCCAGTAGCCTAAGCCTATAGCAGCATAATTATAGAGATAGCTCGAAGTAAGCTAAGCCACTACACCTATAAGCTTTGTCAAAAAGGAAGGTTTTAAGATTAGTCTTAAAAGTAGACAGGGTGTCTGCCTCACAGACCAAAACTGGGAGTTGGTTCCACAGGAGAGGAGCCTGATAGCTAAAGGATCTGCCTCCCATTCTACTTTTAGAGACTCTAGGAACCACCAGCAGACCTGCAGTCTGAGAGCGAAGTGCTCTGTTAGGAACATACGGGGTAATCAGAGCTCTGATGTATGATGGAGCTTGATTATTAAGGGCTTTATGTGTGTGAATTTTAAATTATATTCTTGATTTAAACAGGAAATTGGCAAACTATCTCTTTTCTTAATTTTCATTGGAGTCTTGCTGCAGCGTTTGGGGTCTGCTGAAGGCTTTGAACTGAATAACAACTTCAGTTGTATACTATGCAAATACTGATGTTAATATACAAGACTCAACACATTTTTTTTCATAGTGGCTTTATTATCAAGAATTATGTCTCAATGAGCATTTGTGAAGAGAAATTACTTAACTTTTCATATTCAACATATTATGGCAACATTTCAGTTCTCTTTACTCTTTCACAAATCACACATTTAATTTTACCTCTCACAGACGTTTGGACACCGTATGCATTCTCAATCTTGATTCATAAACTCTGTTGTGTCTCGATAACCTAGGCACATCCTAAATTAAAAAAAAAACAAATTCTGTGATAATTAACATCTGATGATGATATATTTCCATTTGTTTCCGTCAACAGTCTAAAGCTCAGACATAGGAAAAAAGAGGTACAGTACAAAAGATATCTGAAGTATATAGTGAACTCAAACAGTTCTTCTATTGCGAACAGGTCCAAATCCATCCCCAACAGTGCAAGGGTCACTGGGCAGTACAATGTGAAGGAATGTTAATAATCCTACAGTCCTATTGTTGCAGCTTCATACCCTGCCCACAATTTATTCTCTTCATATGTAGGGCTTCCTCTGTTTAAAGATTCGTGGACTCGTTATACCAAATGATACAATAATTGCACTAGTTCTCCATAGAAAAAAAAATAAATCACAACTTTTAATGTACATTTATGAACAGAAAGCTTGTTAGAGGTAAAGAAAAGATGATCACACACAACAAAAAGACCCTGTTTACATGGTTTGAGTCATACAGACACACAAATTATAACAGTAGTCAATAGTTTTGAGTTTCGGAGCTAATTTTAAAGTTTTATTTTTCATTTTAGAAATAAAACATTATGGCCAAAACTACTTAGGACTTCCACTTGTGAGGCTTTTTTTAAGTAAATGAGCAGGACTGACCCCGAACAGGCCATCTAAAAAAAAAAGAGCATAACCAACCTTAATGTGATTATACCTATCCTGGTGTTAGGTTGCTAATAAAAACACAGGCAGTCTGTACTTAAAAAAAGTTTTTTGAAAAAAATATCTGAAAAAGATGCAGCTCCACAAGAAGAACAAAAGAAAAACTTGGGACAGGAGTGTCTAAACTACGCGATTTGCAAACATTTAACACACAAGTGAATGTCAAGGCTGACGTAAGGCAACGCACTTTCCCTCCAAACCGCTTTTCAGAAACCCAATTCTCAACCTATTCATAGATAAAAAAAAAAAAAAAAATGAAAATAAAGAAGTTAATTAGGTATGGATCTATTTTCCACAAAGTAAAAGCGAAGCAAAAAAAAAAACCCTACGAATTTCATTTATACAACCAAACCCAATAGTTGATTTTGGGTTTTTTGCACTTGTTTCTTTTACTAAAAAAAATCCAACTGACCATTAATTGTGAAATAAACCTGAGTTCACTCAACTTAATCAAATGGGAAACAGCTAAAAAAAACAAAAACAAAAACTTAACAGCCCACATAGCAACGTCAACAACACTGTAAAAGCAGCAGAAAGGTGTAAAATGTTTCCTATGTTCTACTAGAGCATAATTTATCACCAAAACAGAAACAATCTAGTCCTCTTAGGAAAAGTAAAATTAAACAGAGAATCCCCCCCCCCCTATAGTACAAACATCTAAAGAGATTATTTAAAAAAGGGGAAAATGACTGGGAGCTTTCCTACATGGGATCATCTAAACCCTTTTGGCCACTTTTTGTCAGAGTTAACCTGCGGCTGCACTAGTGGTCTGGTCTCGTAGTGTGATAAAAGTCACAGGGTACAAAACGTGACGAGTAGTGGGTGAGCAGACATGCGAGCTCTAGTGTTACCGCGTCCAATCGAGTGACCCTTAACATTTTGACTTTGGTGAAACAGATTACTGCGTTGACTCTTAAAAAAAAAAATGTCGCCCGCTGACGTCTCGATAAAAGATTCGCTCGAAATCGACAAACGTGGAAAGTATTTTGACATTTTAGCCGACGATAAATCTTCCCGCCAACTGAGCATGCTCGAACGGCGAGACGTTCCTCCCCCGCTTGTTTTCCTGGATCAGGGCTAAAACGTGGCCATCGTTCTCCCGGTTAAGTTCAGACCACCACTCCCTTCCTACCGATGAGCCGAGCCGTGTCGTCGTCTCCTCCGTCGCTGCTTTCTGAGTCAGTGTCCTCCTGCGGGGAGTAGTAGCCCTCGTAGGCCAGGACGGGGGAGTCGTGGTCGGCCGGAGAGACGAGGCACTGGGCGGTGGTGGTGGTGGCTGAGTAGGCCGCTGGGCTCCGGGACGGAGAGCCGGGGTTGGACGGGCGCAGCAGCGGCGTGCGCTCGGAGTCTCCCTCGCTCTCTGCCGCCTCCTCCTCTCGCCGACCTCCGGTTTCCTCCTCGGAGTCGGACTCGGAGTGCTCCGGGTTGTTTCGGGTCACGCGCTGTTTGCACACGGGACACGTCTTCTTGGTCTGGGTGAGCCAAGGGTCGACGCACTTGCAGTGATACGCTGAGATGCAAAATAGTTACCAGACAAGCAGTTAATGAGAGAGAGTTGAACATGTACACAACGCCCGCAAAAACACGACGAGGATTTCCGAGCAATCTCTCCTTTTTAGACTTTTAAACAACACGACGGTAGAAGATATTTACCGTGCGAGCAGGGTAAGACTCTCAGCTTGTCTCCTTCTTCATACTCATCCAGACAGATGGCGCACAAATCGTAGTCGTCTCCTGAAATCAGAGCAAAGCGAGGAGCTGATGAACGAGGAGCAGGTTTCCCCTCTTTATAAAGAGAAACTTATTAACAGAGGAACGGGTCAGTGGATGGACTATGTCACGATAATGCCAATGACAGCAGGTTGCTGCAACAAAAAGGAGCTCAGACATGCCCTCAAAACTCTATTTTAAAGACTTGTGAAAATGAACTGACAAAAAAAACAACTTAGATCGATAGATAGAGAGATAGAGATAGAGAGATAGATAGAGATAGAGATAGATAGAGATAGAGATAGATAGAGATAGATAGAGAGAGATAGAGATAGAGAGATAGAGAGATAGAGAGATAGATAGATATAGATATATATATATAGAGAGATAGAGATAGATAGATAGATAGATAGATAGATAGATAGATAGATATAGAGATATATATATATATAGAGAGAGATAGATAGAGAGATAGATAGATAGATAGATAGATAGATAGATATAGAGATATATATATAGAGATAGAGAGATAGATAGAGAGATATAGATATATATATATCTATATATATATATATATAGATAGAGAGATAGAGAGATAGATAGAGAGATAGATAGATAGATAGATAGATAGATAGATAGATAGATAGATAGATAGATAGATAGATATAGAGATAGATATAGAGATAGATATAGAGATATATATATAGAGATAGAGAGATAGAGATAGATAGATATAGAGATATATATTAGCTAGCTAATCTGCGTCTCTCCTCGCGCTGTTAGCGCGCGGCTGCTACGTCGCTAGAAGCCCGTCGCTGCCCATAGATCGATCGATAGCGCTCGATCGCTCGCTAGCGCGAGCGCGCGACGCGCGCAGCGCGCGCGGCGCGCGCCGCGCAGCGCGCGGAGCGCGGCGCGGCGCGTAATTACTGACTCAGATGATGACTAGTGATAGATAGATAAGAAACCCTGATCCCAAAAAAGCAAGTAAAACATCACATCTTTAAAGACCCAAATCAGAAACTCCTTCTGATAACGCTCCCGGCAACATACACACCACACACAGAAGAAACACCAATCCATCCCAGTGGGAGATTACAGCCGTGTTACCTTTCCTGAACTTGTGAGTTGGAATGCGCTTTAGCTGTTCCTTGCTCAAGCGATTTTTCCTCAGACGCTTCCTGTACTGCACGCACCGTACAATCTGAGCAACACAGAAAGAAACATTATACACACACACACACACATATTCAACAAACTAAAACGCTCTTAATTAAGCTTATATTAGGACTCGCACCTTATCCACAGAAGCTAATTAAGAAATTAGGAAAGAAATGAAGAAAAGGAGACAAAGGAAGGCCATGTGCCCAGTAAAAAAAAACAAAAAAAAAAAAAAAACGTTAAGCCGGCTCTAAGACAATAATAAGAGCATGACGTTTTGTCCCCAAAAAAGCAATGTGGGCCTCCAGTGATCATGACCAAAGTACAAGGCAAAACACTTTTATATGTTTGCCTTTATATTCAAGACACTTAACTGATATATGTAAGTTTGTTTTCTATCCAACATAACAAATGTAAAGAACAAAATCAGGAACCGTTTAAAACAACTTTAAAAGGGACTATTTCTCCCCATTTTCCTTCTCCTGTGGTAACAAAGTATTCACTCAAACTGAACTTTATCCCAGAAACCTGTCCTGACAGGCTGCCAACGCTTCTGAGTTTACCCCAAAACTTTCAAGTGCCGATTTGCAGAGCGTACACTTTTTTTTAAATCTACGGTCATTCCAGTCGTATTCTCTGGTAACTTTTACATTTTAACTCACAAACCACTTTGACAAAAATGTAAAACCAGCCCAAGCCTGTAAAAAATGTGGACCAATTATTAGTTTTGAGTTGGAATAAAAGAAGGCGGGTGTGCAGCAGTGCTCTGATGGAACATTGTTTGGCTTAATTTACCAAATGTCTACTAAAGGAACAATACGTGATTTTTCACCACTAGGTGGTGAGCACGGAGCAATGTCTGTAGAGTAAAACTAAATGTGTAACAAGCCACATCTTTCTCCATCTCCGCTCCACCACCCATTTCCCCTTCTCACCCATCGGCTCCTATGAGCCTATTTGCAGAGGATCAAAACACAGCATCACCTTTCAGAGGAACATGTGAAGTGAACAAGTAAGTAACTCATAACTTTAGCAAGAGAACGTTTTGATCTGAGGGGCGTGCTCTCCTCCATTTTGGGCCTGGCAGGGGCATTTTATGGGGAGGGAATGAGTAAGCGGCACACGTGTGACGTTTAAAAAAAAAAAAAAAAAGACCGTTAGTTCTTCACAAAACTATCTTTTAGTGCTTTCTATCTAAAACAATGAAATTTCGCTTATTGCCCCTTTAATGCTAGCCGCTTCCTCAGAGTTTGGCAGGATCTTAATTTGGTTTCAAAGTGTGACCCATCTGACAATAATCAGACATCACGGCTGCAGAAAAACAGGCGGTAATCTCATTTTGCATCTCCTCTTGTCTCTTCTGCCACAAATGAGAGTAAAACTCGAAGCTCTTCACCCCAAAAAAAAAAAAAACATGAAACTTGTTGCAGCCGAAGATGACTTTTAGAGTGAAGACGCTGAAAGACTAATCAGTTATAGTTTTACAGCTGAAAATGCTTCATCCCACCCGCCTCACATACTGCATAACGTTCCTGCATAAGCGCAGAAGTATCAGATATAGTTCACATAAACAGCATCAACAGTGAAAAACAGCTGAGAGGAGAATGAGGGTCCCCCGGTGTTTAAGTTGGAGGGATAAAGGTTCAGGGTAGTAAAACGGAAACATTCCTTAAAGATCTACCAGATAGCCTCGTGCGAGCATCTAGATTAAATCTATTTAGAGAAAGAAGTGCCCATGTCCCATATACTTACTAGGATTATGCACATCACAAGAACAATCATGCCAACTACCCCGGTGAATGGGATAAGGTAGTATGAAAGTGGGAAAGCGAACTCCGGCTTCAGTATCACATAGGCTCTGTCGACAAAGAGAGAAAAATAACGTGTCAAACGCAACAATGGGTCTACAGGCTGTAATTCTTGTCAGGTCCAAATCTAATTATACAGTAGGATGACTTTGAAGTTTTCATAAGTAACTACAAGAGTATTTTCTACAAGCTGGATTTTTTTCCTCCCTCACCCTTTTTCTTTACTTATGATCTCCTCAAGCCTGCGTGCTGCGAAGTAGCTGGTGAACACCGAGGGAATTTCAATCTGCTCGGCAAAAGTCTCTGAAACGGGAAAACGACAAAATTAAACGTGTTACATTTAGAGCTGAACGTATTTTTGTCGGAGGGTCCACCGTGGCGTAACCCCCGACTCCACTACACACGCATATAAAAGCCACGGAAAGGCGCAGAACTCGATACTCGTTTCCACTTAATGAAGCCGTGCGTCGCATTGAATCAGACGCAGAAAGTGCAGCGTGACATCCATTTCTAAAACAGGGCCCCCTTTAAGCACTTGAATGCAAACAACCACTGAAACTTCATTCCCAGGTCCAAGTTTAAGCCTCCAAGGTGAGCGTGATCAACACTTACTATTGCTGAAGTTCATACTGAGAAGAATGTCGGAGTACACGTTGTGAACGACCGCGGCGCTGTATCCGGCCTGCTGTGCGTTGAAAACCTGAAACAGTATCAGGAGAACGTAAGCTCAGTCTGTGTCACAAGCACCAGCGATCATCTGATGTCCAACCCCGCTCACCTTTATATCAAAATTGCAATCATAGCGCCTAATGAGAGCGATAAATTTAGTGGTGTTGGCGTCGTAGCTTGTCGGCAGAGGAGGAGGCGGATCCATCGTCGTACAACCGTTGAGTGGATGGGACATCACCAAAACTCCCTGTTAGGATGTAGACGTACAATATATATTAAAAAAAAATAAAAAATCAGCACTGTCAATGATAATCTTTGTGCGGTGATAAATAAAACAAAGGTCTGCCCTCACCATCAACCCCTGCTTGGGAAGAGGCGGTCCAAACAAAGCAGGAAGGTCCTCAAACAACATGGAGGTCATATTGTCAGAATGCTGGCAAAAAAAAAAAAAAACCACACGATATGAGTGGAAGATGAACACAAAATTACTTTCTAGACAAATATCATCTCTGTGAGCGATTTAAAAGCTGTCATTGTACTTACGACAAATATATACGCATGTGTTGGGGAGGGAACATACATGCAGCAGAAAACTAGGAAAAGGACGCTCTTTTGAGTCTGCATGTCCCGCTCACCGGGGCGGGCCATCCTCGGCTGCTTTCAGGGACACTGAAATGTGGAAAAGACACCGTGATACTTTGTGATCAAACATTAGTACATTTGTCAAATAAAATTAAATAATGAAATAAAACGGCATACGCTTTAATTAAGGCAAATAGCAAAAAACTGGAAACACGGGTACAAAAAAAAGATCCACTTTTGCGTGTTTTATTCTCCTGTTTGAGCATCCACCGATGCTTGTTTAATCATTTTATCTCACTCTAACATTTTTAAGGTTCTTATTGACGCCTGAAAGGAGAATTTCACAGCCTTGGATATACAGATGCACACAAAATGATTCAACCCCCAATAAAGTTAAGGTTGTATTGGTAAAGTTCTGACTAAAATTGCAGTCGAAGCATGCGGGAGTGCTACTTGGATATAAAAAAAAACAACAACAAAAAAGCTGTGTGGTGGTGTCCTTCATTGCAGGCATCAGTTTGAACTGGTAAAGAGCAAGAAACCGAGTGCCTTTACAAGTTAAAATTGCAAGTATTTTATCCAAATTGAACACAAAATTCAACTTTCTTATTTATTGTCCTGGTTTGTATATTTTGCCAGTAAAATTTGCATCAGAGTTGATTTTATGCTGCAACCTTACATCATTCCCTAAACAAAAAAAAGGGAAAAGGGGGAGAGAGAGAAAGCAATAGTCTAGAAAAAAGTTTGTTTGTTTGCTCAGGTCATAGGTGTTCGACCACCAAAGTATAAATTAGGGCAGCTTAAGCTTTATACTTTAAGACAGTTACTGCCAAGAGTTTATTTTCTACATTCGTTTATCACTTATACAGACAGGCACACATTGAAAACGCTTAGATTTCAAAGAAAATCCAGGACAGAATAAAACATCCAGGGATTCGTAATGCGAGGAAGAAGACCGCCGTAACTGCTGATTACGGTCAACATTATCATTCGAAAGCGGAGGATTCAAGTCGTTTTGTAATGGCAATACACACAGATATGCAGACTGAAGTGGCCGGCCTGCACGCATTAGTCCGACCCGATTGTCATTTAGCAGGGGCTGAGACTCTGCTTTTCAGAATGCAAATTTATTCACTAGACCTCTTTTGTTTCACATTAAATGACAAAGGACGTCTCTGCCTAAAACCGACGACTGTTGGGGCATCGTTGCGCACAGGGATCAGGGCTCCCATTTGCAAAGATGGGATACACCCAAAAACGGGGCCTAAATCTCGCATAATGCCCTTCATATTCGGGGAGGAAACCCCCATCCTTCCTAGTCTCCTCCCTCCTCAGACGATGACCACTCCATGCAAATGTCATGCGACGTTTAAACCCTTTCTGGGAAATGTGTCGGTTTCTTTGCTCCTGAATGCGGGAGTGTAGGGGGCAGACCATGAGGCGTTACCTGGTATGCAAACGTTCAGGCGCAGTTGGGATTTACAGAGGGGTGCACGTGCATGGCTTTAGAGATGAGACCCCAGTTCTTTAAACCTCAAGGAGAACTCTTGTACAGTCTACTACATCACACACTACATGCTTAGTATTACAGGCACAACCTGCAAATTACCTGACAGACCAACAAAAAGCAGTGCATATTGGCCAAGTGGCGTTAAAGGGATATCTGTTTTTCTTTTTGGGGTTTTCTGGGTTTGTTTTTATGATTTACGCGTAAATAAACATATATCTTTGCAATGGGCATTTTCTGCCCCCCTTTACACTGACGCCCCTAAAGAAAATCCGTCATAAAAACAGGAAGGCTGGTGAGAACAGAGTGGAGACTGCGAGCGGAAGTTCGCCTTCCAGCAGGATCAGCAATAAATAAACAAACAGCCGGAGATACAACGCGGTGGTTTACATCAGTGTGTTGGTCCGACCAAACTTTGAAGCAAACTAAAACTAGAATTACAAACGCTCTCTGTCAAATCCGACTGAATTTGAGCTATTTGGCGAACAAAAACAAAAAAAAAAAAACTAGATGAGCAAATTTTGGAGACGTACTTCCCAGAAAAAACTGCAGATGCGGCGAAATGTGGCTCTTTCTGTCTTTGCAAGAAAAAAAAAACTGTAGCCAATGGTTAGTGTGAACATGACTTCGCTTAAACCTGCTAAACCCAAGCGTCGAAGTTAAAGTAAAGTGTTTTAGCTAGTAAAGCTCCCTGTACATGTATACTTTAAAACAAGCCGAGTCAGCTGTTCTCCAATGAGGAACCAGAAAACCGCTGAATGAGACCATTGCTCAGAGTTAAAAGCAGCTAGCCGGAGATTACGCAAAGCTATACTATTTATGTGATATTTCTGAGGCACTTACCGTATTCCCGTTTATGGTTGCGCACCGTGGGGTGTGAACGAAACTCCAGCCGTCTGACTACGATTCCTTAAACGAACCAGGCTGTTCTTCTTGATCTATGCGAACCGTTCTATATGGTTTATATGATTATATTTCCAGCAGAAAACAAAGCAAACGAAAAGGATTAACTTGAGGTCAGCCGACGTTTGGCTAGAGTTAGCAAATGCTAGATGACGGCTTTCCAGGACCTTTCGGAAGCCGTATATAAAGTTTAGACAGAGCCGGTTAAGTAAGAATAACTCGTCTATCCGAAGTTAACCTGCCGAAACTGCAACCTAAAGTTTCCACGACCTAAATTAGCTGCTCTCTGCTATGGTTTGTTTGTTTGCTACACCTTCCGCCTTCTTCTTCGTGGTCGTCGTTGTGTTCAGCTGGCTGTCAACTTGCAACCTACTGTTTGCGCACTACCGCCACCATCTGGTAGGAAGTGAGAACGACGTGATCTGAGTCCTCACCCACCTGGGGCTCAAGGATTGTTGAGCTCTGAAGAAAACTCTGCTTTCAGTGCCAAGCGTACCGCACTTCTTTGGTTCATTTTATAATATTTGAAAAAAAAAAAAAAAAAAAAGGATCAAACGAATAATTTTGTGGAAGCTTCCGATACTAGCTACATGTTAAGATGAAACTATGATTTATTATAAAATAAGAGCAAGTGAGCATTATCCTAGGGGGGTCTGTTTAAGTGTTTTGTATTTTCTTGATAAGTGAAATTTCTCCACTAAATAAATGTCATCAACTGAAATGTTAATGTTTTATAATTCATTCAGTGAGATATTATGGCAATGCAGTAAAAACATAACCATTTAGGGCTTTTTCCAAATATTTTCCAGGGGTGCCTACCTCAGAAAAATACAACTTTGAGGTGGACTATGCCAAATATCCAACTGATGCTTTCGGTAGATGGATATATCCCTATTTGACAGCACTCAAGTTGAACATATTTAATATTTGAATTTAAAACGCTTGGGTGGTAATTTAATGTAACAATCACATACAGCTCTGTCACATATGGTCCAAGGACAGACCCTAAAACCGTAGGTGCAGAGCAAGTAAAGAAAAATACTTGTCCAACTCCTTAATTTATATGCTCAGATACATGAGTTTCTTTTATCTGGGACCATAAAAATATTTAGTCCACCCTCTTTTTTTTCTTTTTTTTTTTTTTTTTTTGGTTCAACTGCATTAACATACTCATTGGGTCCTATTGTTTGGTCTCACACGCTATTGGGTCCTACATTTGTATACAAGGCCTGCCCTCAGGTAAAGAACTCACACAACCTCCAGATTTTTGCTTGAACATCATCCCCTCGATTTACTTGAATGGATTTATCTGATTGAAGTAAGTAAAAGGCTTTACATGTTTTTTTCTGTGTTTATTACAGTGTCTATGTAACCCAGAGGTCACTAGAGTTACTTGTAGGTGCGTTCAGGGTGCATTGCTCTTTTAGTACTGTCGCGACAGTCAGCTGGTTTCCGCCACGTCGCTGTGAAGCCACCAGCCGCCATATTGGTACTCCCCAGTAACAATAGGAAATACGTGCGCTACAGCATTGAACAACGATGATTTTCCCATGTTCACGGGGGGCTTAAGACTTTTAAAATGCCAAATGTCATATACTTTTATGTTATGTACTAATATATATATATATATATATATATATATATATATATATATATATATATATATATATATATATATATATATATATATATATATATATATATAAATTATGTGCTGATAATATCTCAGCACCTAATTTCCTAGTACTTGATAGTGTTAGTACATCCACTGACTGTAAAATTGCCCGTCAAACGTTTTCACACAGCCAGAAAACTGCTTGTTGTTGCAACCAAATTATATGGGGTTCTGTGAGAGTAGGGAGTAGCAAGATGGCGGCCAGTGACTTCAGTTTTTCGGGCAAATCAGCACTCCAGTGATTTCGAATGGAAATCGCGGGCTTTAAGCAATGTGCGAGACACCAGAGCAACACGTTGAGTCTGTGTTCCTCCAGTTCACTACTGTGACATTTCATCGGTGAGGGAGAGAGGCTGCTGAGATGCCCCGGTCCTCACGAAGGACGCTTTGAAACTTCCTGATCATCCTGCAGGCAAGACACAGACATATTCCCCAGCTCCCCTCTGCACTACATACACATGCACACGATATAAAAGAGCTCTAATTTATTTTATTTTGCTGGCCAGCTTTTATTTTATTTTAAAAGGACCCTTTTGTTGGACTCCTGAACGGGTGAATTATTTTCTCTATTCTCTTCAGTAGTAGAGACTTCAGAACGGAAGGACTATTTTCTGTAAACTAAACATACACTAGTTTCCTTCTTTGCTATTTCCAGAGAAGATTCTAAGTTGGTTATTCTGTGAATGACATTACTGGATGTCATTATAAGGTTCCCTTTCTTACCAGTTTTGTTATTGTTTATTAATACATTTTAAAGGATACTGAGGTGTGGTGTATTTCTGTCCCAGAAATATATTAATAAATTCTGGTTGATAGTAGCCTAAACTGCTATCAGGACTCTCAGGCTATTTATGTGGTTACATCTACAACATGTAAATATGTAGTTATTGTGAAAAATGTGCCCTACATTTTATCTAGAGCTTGATTTGTAATTGTTGCAATATTACAATGTCGGGTGACTGTGGTAGTCAAAACAACCCTGTTTTTGACAGGAATGTCTTGAGAGGAACTTTTCCCAATATAACCTTTATCTATCTATCTATCTATCTATCTATCTATCTATCTATCTATCTATCTATCTATCTATCTATCTATCTATCTATCTATCTATGTGTTAGAACCTAATATGCAAAGATATATTCCCATATCTAATCATTTCAATTTACTTATAAGGATTTCTAGCCACCTTCAACACTCAGCATTTTTCCCTTTTCTGGGATAAGGGAAAAATTAAATTCTGTTCGTGCATGTCTGCCCTTTGTCTTTGCTATTGATTAGAAAATGTTCGTATCGATTCATAGTCAAAGCAGGTGTGGGGGATGCTTGGGGGGCATTTGCATTGCATTGCTCTTCAGAATAGGGTGTTTTCAGCTGACGTCACGCTCACGTGACTACTCAGCGCGTCCGCCATATTGGGTGGCAGTCGTTTCGCACCGTTGACCTGCATTGTATGACGCCTTAGGCAGTATTGGAAGTGAACAATGGGGAAAACGTGTTTAATGGTTGGTTGCACGGCCCGTGGAGGTGGAGATCAACGCTCTTTCTATCGCCTACCAGCCGTAATAGTGAATCAGTGTGAAAAAAAAACAGCTGTCTGAACAACGCCATCACCTATGGCTGACACGGATATCCAGTGCCGATTTGGACGGTGTTAAGCTGGAATACGCCAGAGTCTGCGGTGCTCACTTTGTCACAGGTAATTAACTGTTAAGTATTTAAAACATGTAAGAAGAATATATTAATAATAGGGCTTGGGCGTCATGACTTATTACTTTCCGCGGCTGCCATGTTGACTGCCTCCGCCGCCTCTGCTGCCTATGACTACCGCATACTGTACTCCCTCTCTCAGCCGTGTTTTAATTTGATTAATTTCACCTTAACTTGATTTCAACCATGGTAAACCGTTGCTGTATTGTGGGCTGTAACAGCGCAACACATGATCGCCATGGGAAAAACATAGAAACAGATTAATTTTCCACCGCTTTCCTGCCTGGAGGCGCAACCACGGAGAACAACTGTTAGCGATAACAAAGAGTCGGCTCGCTTGGATCGCGGCTGTAAGCCGACCGATCATAACTTTCCACAGTATCCCAATGTCAATGAGAGTGTGTTCTAAACGTTTGAAACACATAGCAGCAAGTTAAAAGTACATTACATGCGCGAGTGGTTGTTAGCGCTAACGGTTAGCATGTGCTAACCCGTCTGAGCGCAGCTTACCTTTGAACGAGTTGCTGTGTTCCCACTGTTTGCTGGCTTTATGATCTGCAGCTCCTACCGGCGCCAATACGGTAAATACAACTTAATTTTGCACTGGTCATTGTTCTGCTTAAATAATTAAAGCCGCGAGCGGCGTCGATCGGCCCAGAGCCCGTCCGCCCTGCGGCGGGCGGTGCGCCTTCGCGCACCGCCCGCCGCCGGCCGCCAGCCACCGCAGAAGCATGCGACACATTTGCGTCGGATTGTTTACATTTTTACCATCTTATTAAAACTCACCCGTCCACGTATGATGGCGATTTCCTTGATGTACATAACCAGATGTGAACTGGTTGTGAGCCTCTAGATCCTTGTAAGCTCTCATTTCCTCAAGAGTGTGCAGAGGGTTTTCACCGAACACCAGGTAATGCATCTGGATTACGGCTAAACAAGGCACCGTGGAGGGCATACGGGTCCATATGGTCGATCACGGAACATTTCCTCAGATATACGTCCTTATCTGGTCGCTCTAGCGTGCTGGCGTACTTATCCATTCGCGATACGATAATACGTGTAAGACAACTAGAGATAAGGAAGTGTGCCACCCAATATGGCGGACCGGAAGTTGGCCAGTGACGTCAGTGAAAACACCCTATTGTAAGGTGTGGCTGTAAGTTGGAGGCTACTTGCATTCCCATTTTGATGATAATCAGAGTTTACAATTGGTCGGCCACACAGCATTGTGTGACCAGTGAAATGTGTGAAAAGGGTACTTCAGTGCCATGTGTAAACACTTCAAATTAAAATCAATCTCTCCACCACCTGGTCTTTTCCTGCAGGTTATCTAGAATCTAAGTATGTGTACTATATACATTTGTTTCAGTTTTATCTTTTCCATTTCAGAATGCCAGCAGCAAGGAGAGATCCTCGGTACAGCGTGCAGGATATCATTGCAATCGTCCAAGATGGAGAGAGTGACGTGGACGTACCCTTTGATGACACTGATGCGAGTGACGAGGAGTCAGACAATGATCCCCGTGTGGACAAAGGAAACCAAGAGCCCTCTGACTCCCCAGCCAATGTGGACATTGAGCCCCGAGAAAATGAAAGCACCATGCCCCGTGACAGATATCCCAGGCAAAATAACGATTTTATCACTCCCAATACTGATTTTTCTGGTCCACCTGGCACAGACGACGTAACCTTCCTCCTCACACCGCTGCAATACTTCCAAAAGTTTGTGTCAGAGAACATGATTCAAGCTCTGGCAACAAGTACAAATGAGTACAGCGTTCAAAAGGATGGAAGGTCTGTTAACACTGATTCGAAGGAAATACAGAAAATGTTGGGCATGTACCTGAGGATGGGCTTGGTACAAATGGCTGCAAGCCGTATGTACTGGGAGACAGATACACGGCACCCCCCTGTTGCCGATGTGATGCCACGCAGCAGATTCCAATCTCTGTTGGCAAAATTACATTTTGTGAACAATTTGACGGCGTCAGAGATCGAAAAGAGGGACAAACTGTGGAAACTCAGACCATGGCTTGAATCATTCAGGGAGAAATGCCTGCAGGTGGTACCGGAAGAGCACAGTTCTGTGGCTGAAATGGCGATTCCTGTCAAGGGGGAGTTCATCAGCATCAAGCAGCATATGCGAGGCAAGCCACACCCGTGGGGGTTCAAAGTATGGGTGAGAGCTGGAATCTCTGGCATGATGCTTGACTTTGACGTTTACCGGGGCAGCAAGAATGCAATCCGCGTCAAATCTGAACTTGGATTGTCAGGCGATGCTGTGGCTACCTGCAACAGATACGTGAGAGGTGTGGATTTGTTGGCCTCGTTTGCAGCAAAATACAAGTTCGCCCTGAAATCCCGGCGTTGGTACATGTACATCTTCTGGCACACCATCACCCTCGCCGTGGTCAACGCCTGGCTCCTCTACAAACGGCACTGTCAGGCTCTCGCGATGCCAAAGAAGGAGACGCTAAACATGAGAAAGTTCCAAGCACAGCTAGCATCCTCTCTCATCCTGGTAAGAATCCATTTCTCCTATTTGCCATGTTTTGCGACATCTTCATGCATTTTTGACACATGCATGAATTGATTACTAATATTGATTCTTCTCTTTTCAAATCAGATGGACTCAACGCTAACAACTCCGAGGAGAGGACGTCCATCATCAGGCACCGGGAGCCCAGACGCAGCAGAGAGTCCTTTGACTGCTGGGAAGAGACCATCCTCAGATGATGGGAGTCCAAATAGTCCCTCCAAGAAATCATGTGCACACCCTCCACTCGATGTGCGCATGGACCTCACTGGACATTTCCCCATGAAGGTCAAGAGAGGACGCTGCAGACATTGCAGTAAAGGGTATACGAATACCCAGTGCAGCAAGTGCGATGTTCGCCTCTGTTTTTCAGAGGACAGGAACTGTTTTTGGGACTATCATTGTGAATAAAAAGTTCTCTTTGCTGGAATAAATAAAAAAAACTTCATAGCAACGTGACTGGGATTATTTTTCATGTTATACTGTTCTGGGACAAAAGCAAAACCCTACAAATGAATTTGTTCTGTATTGTTGTTCAGACAATGAGTACAAATACAGGAAATTCTGCTCCCCATTTAGCCCAATGTTGCAATATTACAACATTTCTGTAAAAACTTACAAAAACATAACATTTTTAAAAACCCTTCATTTTCAGCCTCAAAGGCCTCCTACAACGACATCTGAGTGGTTGAAAAAAAAAAAAACATTTTTAGTGTTTTTCTATGTCTGGGTTTACAGGGTTAACATTGTCTTTTGACGTTTCATGAGGCATTAAATTATCAGTGGCAAAATGAAAAAAATCTAAAGGGTTGCTACTGGGATAATAGAAATAAGCTTCTCTGTGTTTAAGATCAACATAAGCATTTGTTCACTTCCCTCTGACTTTTAACCTCTTACAATTATGCCCCTGACTTATTTATTCATATGTATTTTACAATGTTTAGTTTTTAAAAAAAATTTGCTTTTACCTTTCTATGATGGTTTTACCTTACTTTGAGATTTTTCTTAAATGTAAAGTGCATTACAAATAAAATGTATTATTATTATTCCGCCTGAATCCAGATGATTCTCTATTACGGCCCCTTTTCTATTAGTACGGATGGGCGCCTTTGCTGTCATGGTAAAGCTGTTACCTGAGATGGAATTTTTACCCCCTGCATCTCATTTTTACTCGACTAGACATGGAAGTAGAGATGTTTTAATTATTTTTAAAAAGTGAAAGAGTGTCGGCACTATTATTGTTCAGTTAGTGGGTTAAAAAAACCACAACTGTTCTGCTGTGATTGTTCCAATAACAAGGCTGCCTAATATGAGGAGAATCACTTCTGTTTAAACTCCATTCACAACATTAATGCGCAATATTGCACCTTCTAAACAAGTAAACCACTCTGTGGTTGTTTCCAGATTTCTGACAAAAATACAATTTGCTCTGATTGTCACTCATTGAAATTGCTGCTGCAACCAAAACTCCACCTTCCTGAGTCCATTCCAGCTGTCTGCTTTATTCTTGGAAAACATATTCTGTTCCTAGATAGACCCGCATGAATGGATCAAATGAAACAGACCTTAAATGTGACAAAACACACATACACAATAAAGTGAGGCACCCATCCAAGATGGCGGCTGCGCTGATAGGGGAGTGGAGTCACTGTTTGGGTATAAAGAGCAACTCCAGATACGGCACGAGATACGGCACAACAGGAAGCAGCCTTGGGAATGGAGGAGATGTCCCAGAATGCATCATTCTATCAGGCCTTTCTAGGACTGCTCGAGCAACTTGTGCAGGAAAACATGTTACAACTAACACTGTTTTTAGCTGTGCTGTCGGTTAAATTGTTGCCTAGATCACCTCAAGTGCCTTTGCTAAAGGGTAAATTCTCTTGTCAGGGATCCCAATGTTCACACTTTACAAAAGAGTGACAGGACTATTTAATGATTCTATAATGATTATTTTCTATTCTTTCGTGTTGCGTTTCAAGTTTCATGTGTTTCAGTACCCCTTTTTCATAATGTGCAATAAAGGCAGTCCAAAGAGTTTGTTTACTTCGTTGTTTTAATTTAAGCCTATTTTCAGTAATGAACTACAGAGAGGTGGATAATAGCAAGAATACGTTATATCTTAGCCAAAGGTTTTCATGGCTGTTGTTAATGGAAAAAAAAAAAAAAAAAAACACACAAAAAATGGCTGGATTCTAGACACGTTCAGCTTCGTTCTTTCATAACACGCAACGTGCACAAATCAACACACTGGAGCTGTGTTACTGGCAGATCTATTTATTGTTCTGCTGCATGTGCTGCAAACCATGAACTAAGCCTGAAGGAAAACAGAAAAAGGACACTTCAGTTTTCTGTAAACAGACGCGCAGCATCAGATCTGTGGATTTACAGAGGCCTTCTCTCATTTTACCCTGTCTGCCTGAGTATAGCGGGTGGGGGTGGGGGGGCTTGTAGTCAGAGGAGCACCTGTAAGTTCTCACCTATAAATATAATTTCACTGCGGTTAAAAATCTTCACCACTGTTAACGGGTTCTCCCCGTCATGGCTGGGACAAAAGAAATAAATCTCATAAAGCCGTAGATTTTAACTCCCCCAGGCAAGCTTTAGAGCAAGTAGACCAAGTAAGTGTCTCTCTCAAACACACCGCTGATGTGTAATCCAGATATTTATCCTGGTGGCTTACTTTATCCTTGAAAACTATCCAAGATAATCTTGCATATACAATTATACAAACGTGCATTTGTTTTTCTTTTGTTTATGCTTTTATTTATAACAAAAGAAATGTATTGTTTACCATTTCTCGCAGATTTCTTTAAAATGTCAATGCTGCGAGCGGGGGTGGGGGGCTAAAGCCACTGCCAGCAGGCGTTTTCTAGGCCGGTCGAAACACAAACCGCAGAGAGATAAACCGAGTAGAGAGGAGCCGAGCTGGGCGAGTAGTGTCTGTGGAAACGCCCATGACTCTCACAGCGCACCAGGACCTTAGATCTTGGTGAAGATTTTCAGTAATCCAGGTCATGATCAATCCAAAAATGGGTAAAAAATAAATAAAACATGTGGACTTCTATTCTGAAGCTGAAGACGTTTCGCTTCCCATCCAGGAAGCTTGTAGACCTGCAGGCGAGGCCTCATTGGAGCTTAGATTCATGCGTAAATTCACCTGGAACTGATCAGCGAAACGTCTTCAGCTTCAGAATAGAAGTCCAGTTGTTTTATTTTTTTAGCCATTTTTTTGGGACAGCACCTTAGATGTTTACCTGTTTAACATCATAGTCTGTCCTTTTGAAAATGCAACGCCATCTGTGTTTTTAGCCTGCCAAAAGCATTTCCAACAACCACCCGTTCTCGGCTGTCCAGCTGAACTTAACGCTGTTCCGTAGTTAGTCGTCCAGTTTCATTAAAATGGTTTTTAGCAGCTCGGGGTGTCGACAATAGCTTGTTGAAACCCCCAGCAGTGATTCTTGTGTGAGGTGGAAATAGCTACCCTGGGTAGCTCGTTCCGAGAGAGTTGACCGTCTCTTTGTTGCTTTGTGATGGACATTGTGAGGAGATTGTAGTGGACATAAGACAGCAGAACCCCTGCGACCCTGTCCTGATTACAAGGGGTTTGGAAAATAAACGTATGGATATTTAGAATCAGAAAAAGGCCAACATTGTTTTACATAAGTAAAAGGAATAAGTAAAATTGAAATCCGAACTTATCGCGCCTAAACATGTTTGTAATAATACAATAACGAATTTCATGAAAGATGAAACGTTTTTGTGTATTTTATTCAAAACATGTGTGCTACATTAAAAATGGCAAAAAGGGGGGGGAAACAGTTAATATTTAATTAAAGAGTTAAAGGTTACAAAGTACACCACGTTATAAGAGCCAAACACATCCCTCCTCATACGTGTTGCCTGCTCCTCTGTATCTTTAACACGTGGAACATCTTTCAGCGTGACTGCGTGTCTGCAGGTACAGGTCAGATCTGCCCTCCTCATAGAAAATGAGAAACACAGCACCTAGGAATGACAAAGCGAAACACGTTGCCCTTCAGCCGCTATAACACACGCCGAGTGTATTCGCATTGAGCGTCTTCACAATAATACTCACAAGAAGCCTTTGCCGCAGCCCAGAGGTCCAAAGAACATTTCTGTTGGGAGGCAAACCTTCCTGCACACTCCGCTGAGGCTGGGGCAGGACCAAGGGAACGACGCAGCTTCATTTTCAACAACTAGGAGAGATAACAGCACGTTTTCAAGATGCTTTGCACTGAAAAAAAAAACGTCCTTAAAGTCCACCGAGGTGCAAAATAAAGAGACAAAAACAAAAAAAACAACAACATCGATTTTAAGAACAGAACTCACCCTGTAGAAGTAAGAGGAGTAAGAGAAAGAAAGCTGCTATGCGATATGAAAACATGTCTGTGCCGGACAGCGTTGCCCCCGAAACGATGGTTTGGTTTGGATCCGTGTGCAGTTTTAGTCGGGAAGGAGGAGTGAAGTTAATATGAAGCAGCAGGCCGGTCACCGGATTTTTATATCCGTGCATCACAAGAAGCCTTAATGGGAGAACATGCCTTCCTTAATTACAAGAAAACGACATCAGCGTTTTTTTTGACCCGTGATCCAAAGTGTTGTCATGGGACAAGTCGCTGAAATATTCCCAAGAGGAAGACGGCCAGTTTTAAATGCGATTTAAAACACATGCACATTCTTTTTGGCTCTTTCTCCCTGGAGGATACAAGGCTCTCTTCTCTGTGATAAATGAGCGCGGCCTCCAAAACCGTCACCGCAGCTGGCATTCCTGTGAAGATAAGCACATTTGCAGTTGTTTCTAAAATTGTCCTTCCATTCATATTTCATCAGTCTTTTCTTGATGGGCACGTCAACTATTAAAAAAGGAGGCTAAGATCAGTTACAACGCCCTATAAAAGAAGTCTGACCCCCCCCCCCCAGGAAATGTCACAAGTCAAGTTATAACATCATATCTGATGGAGGTTTTATGTGAAAGGCCAACGCAAAGTAATGCATATTGGTTGGCTGTACTCTGAATGTGAGCTAGTCTTTTATTCGGTGGAATGATTAGATGTCTGAAATGGTTAAAACGTGAAATCAGCCTTTTTCATCATGAGATATATTTATTATGGCTGTGCTAATAGATCTTTGAGATGCGTTGACTAAATAGGAATCTTAGATATCTAAAGAAGGCGTTTAAGAAACAATTCAATTCAGTTTCATTCCCGTTGCGCTAATTCACAACACGTCACACCAAGGCACTTCACAAGGTCAATTCAACCAAATCACACAGACAGATTATTTTTGTTGTTATTATTATTGCTAAACTGTTAAACAAACAATACAAATATCTTACATTTTGACATATTTGGCATTGCAATAATATTTTACAATGCCAAATATGTTGATTTACAACATGCAGCTCATTATTAGGTTTGAACTATATAAATATAGATGATAAAAATGTCTCACTCCACATGCTCTGATCTCAGAGGACCCAAACCAAGACTTACAGTAAGTGCTGCGAAGTCATTGCTGTACAAGTATAGAGGATGTGAAATTCTCTCAAAGGAGAACAAATATAAAGCTGCGCTCTACCTGCTCGGCGCAGCTAAATGCCACACGGACTCATACATTTAAACCCAGTTAGCTCACCACCTCAGATCAAGATAAATTTCTCTCATAAGAGGTTTTTATCTGTCTGAATGCAAGATCTGAGAGCTTGTATTCCGGGAAATGCATGTATTTTTGCATTTCCCTGATTGAATACCTCTCCAAATCAAGGAGGATATTATGCTAATCGAGGTGGTTTGCTGTGGGGGAAAAAAACAAGCCGATGAATGTGCTGTTTTGTAATTTGGCTGTGAATGAGCTGGTAAGGAGGAGCCGCCCTGCAGCCGCCGATGCTGATCAATATTCTTCTCTCACACACACACACACACACACACACACACACACACACACACACACACACACACACACACACACACACATGAGATTCCTGTTCCTTTCTGCCAGACACGGATCTTCTTATCCACACATATGCCAGCACTGATTTCAGCACTCTAGTCGTCATGAGCTATAACAGGTTACGTGGCCCTTTGTCATCCACGCTTTCAGAAGTTAGTCAAGCCGATTGGTTTTATGTGGCTTTGCCCCATACTGACACTGTGCATGTTTTCGTTTTTCACTCATTCGCTGCCGTATTGTGGAAGAACCGCAGAGAAGCTTCGCTGCCTCAGCCACTCCATTGTAAAGCTTGCATGCACAGAAATATTCACGACGGCCTAGCTGCAGCTCTTCACACAGCTGATGGCGATCTTTTTCCTCAGACGGACACATCCTGGGGATTTGCCTTATGGTGTAACCGACTACACCGCTGGATGCTTTTTTTGAGCTCGCACAACAAGGTTGCCTTGACAACAGACACACGTCTTATCACAATAAGCTGTTTTTCTCCCTGCGCTTTTTATTACACAAATTATAAGGGACTGACTCGTCAGGTTTTTTTTCAACAAGAAACATGGGCAAGTGAAAAGGATGTAGTTGAGAAAGGGTATATTAGGTTACATTAAATGCGTCTCATTACATCATGTGTATCATGTCCTGCCCCAAGTGGAGGAGTTTAAGTATCTTGAGGGTCTTGTTCAGATGGAGCGAGGGATCGACAGGCGGATTGGTGCGGCGTCTGCTGTGTAGAGGGCGCTGCACCGGTCCGTCGTGGTCAAGAGAGAGCTGAGCCAAAAGGCTAAGCTCTCGTTTTACTGGTTGATCTACGTTCCTACCCTCATCTATGGTCATCAGATTTGGGTCGTGACCGAAAGAAGGAGATCCCGGATACAAGCGGCCAAAATTAGTTTTCTCCACAGGGTATCTGGGCTCTCCCTTAGAGATTGGGTGAGAAGCTCGGTCATCCTTGAGGGGACTCAGAGTAGAGCCTCTGCTCCTCCATGTCGAGAGGAGCCAGGTGAGGTGGCTCGGGCATCTGGTTAGGACGCCTCCCTGGTGAGGTGTTCTGGGCATGTCTCACCGAGAGGACACCTGGAAGAAGACCCAGGACACGCTGGAGGGACTAAGTTTCTCAGCTGGCCTGGGAACGCCTTGGGATTCCCCCGGAGGAGTTGGCCCAAGTGGCTGGGGAGAGGGACGTCTGGGCCTCCCTACTGAAGCTGCTACCCCCGCGACCCGACCCCGAATAAGCGGAAGAAGAAAGGTAAACCATAGGAAGGATGGATGGATGGATGGATGGATGGATGGATGGATGGATGGATGGATGGATGGATGAGGATAGCATTCAGAAGACCTCTATATATGGCTTTATTTTAGGCACATTTGAGGACCTGAATTCAGGTCATGCCATGCTGTTTTGTTTCTTATGGAGTGCAATACAGTACAGAAACCATATAAAGACATATTTTATATCATCAGACCTTGTTATTAAATACACACTATACCCTCCAAGACTTGGCCTCGTTTTTACAACTTCTATATTATATCTGATGCTTTGAGCTCAATGGTGAACAAAGATTTTTTTTCTGTCTGTTTTAAGAAGCTTGTCTCAGAAATAACACAATGTGTATATTCAAGTCTGCAAATTCTTTTTATTTACATTATTTGTTAATAAAGTATGAATTTTCCAAACTTTTAGTTTTTGATAAATGTCTGACATGGGAAATTTGTTGTCAGTTTTTAAAAGAATCCCATTCTATTTCTATTACGTTACTAGGCCTTAAAATAAACTTAAGTTGAAACAGGGTGGGCATACTTTCTTTCATGGGATGTTGACTTTTGGGAAAACGTATGTAGTAAAAATATAAAATAAAATAAAACACATACTGTAGTTTCTAACCTAATTGCAAGAAAAAAAGATCCAAAAGTCTATTGCTGGTACTTTTAATGTGATTAAGATGTAGAAATTCAAAGTAATTATTCCATTCACAAACGCATGGGAATAAATCTTGTTCTGCTCCCGCCTCAACCATTTGAGACCGAACCAAAGCGGGTCGAGTAAATCACGTTGCAGTGTTATGGTTTAAGGTGGGACATACAGCTGTGACGAAAGCAAGAGCTGCCGAGCCCACAGCCCAGTGCCGTATAGAAATCTATAATTTACAACACTCTGCCACAGCTGAACCAAAATAAACGTGGCAGCACGGGAGGACGGACGTGTGGCTGCCACCGTTATCTGTTTTGTCAGAATCCATGATTGTCGCTCCAATCACTTTCCAAATAAGCGTCCCTTGACCAGCGTAACTTGTTGTGGTTTCTCATGCCAGCATTTGATACATTATCATTTGACACCGTGACTGGCTAAAACCAACCTTTGGTAGGCGGGCACTAGGGGCCCCTTTGCCCAATATGGAGCAGAGTGTCCCTCCTTTCCCCACTAATGCTACACATTATCAATCTGGAGTGCCAGGGTAGGGAAAATGTGCATTTGTAATTATATCGGTAAAAATTTAAATAATGGTTTCTCTATCAATCATTGTCAGCCAAAGGTTTTAAGAGCCATTGTGGAAGGTCCAAAGAGTCACATGTGGCTCCGGAGCCACACATTGCAGACCCCTGCAATAAACGGACTTTTGAAGTCAGCTGGTTGCACTGGACCTTATCTAGAGGTATCGGAGTAAAGGGTGGGTGGGGGTGTGGGAATGTAAATTTCACTTCAGTCGAAAGTGTAAAATTCACATCACGTCAGGGCCCATCCATCCATTTTCCGAACTGCTTTATCCCTCATGGGGTCGCGGGGGGTGCTGGTGCCTATCTCCAGCATTCACTGGGCAAGAGGCGGGGTACACCCTGGACAGGTCGCCAGTCTGTCACAGGGCAACACAGAGACAAACAGGACAAACAACCATTCATGCACACACTCACACCTAAGGACAATTTAGAGAAGCCAATGAACCTAACAGTCATGTTTTTGGTCTGTGGGAGGAAGCTGGAGTACCCAGAGAGAACCCACGCATGCACAGGGAGAACATGCAAACTCCATGCAGAAAGACCCAGGGGTGTACTCGAACCCAGGACCTTCTTGCTGCAAGGCAACAGCGCTACCCACTGCGCCACTGTGCAGCCCATGTATTTGACCTTAAAAAAAGGTTAAACCATGTCCAAATTTGTTGTTTATAACAAAGTTGTTAAGATAAACTACTTATTTAAAATGTGTATTAGTCAATCCCTGTCAAAGTATTGCAGGGTTCATGAATATCTTTTTCTGCTATTTTACAGCCATGTAAGCTGCACGCTCATGCATGTTTGTCCCAGCGTGTTGAAAACCTTGAGTTATTTTTCTGTCTCCAGCCATTACTTACTTTGTTGTTGTATTCGGCCTGTCTCTGAAACACAAACAAGGACGTTTGAAAGTTAAGCCCTGGTATGTCAATGTGCCTTTAACACACAAACTTTAAACTCCCACGTTACTCCCTGCCTGATAACATCGTGATGGGCTGACCGCTGTGTGCTGGTTAGGGCTCATGCAATGCGAAGAGAGTACCGTAAGATTGAGAGAATGACGGGCTCACAGATACAAACACCAAGAAACATCACAAATAGAGACTAACTTGTATTAAAGAGGCCTAGTCATGTACTGTGGCCATTAAAACCCCCACAAAAAATGATATATTCATCTGCAAATTAAACAATACATGCAAAGTGCTCATCCTGCCAGTTTACTTTGTCCTTTTTGAGCCTGAAAATAATTTTTCACCAGGCGTGATCAGCAGACATATTACCACAGAGCAATGAGAAAACAACATGGCGACAATTGATGCAGCTAAGAGCCAGTAGACTGTCCTGTAAAGTGACAGCTCAGTGTGATCGTAGATCAACCCGATCTACAGGGTTAGGGTTACGTTTACCTCTTTCTTTTCGCACCTCTGCTGTGTGTTGCTGACTCGCTGGGCTCCATTGCTTCTCCTTGTTTACAAATTGCGTGCATGCATAACATCCTTCCTCCGGTCGTACCTGGTCTTTGTTATGGGAAATAGACACAAAAGCACTTTGTTTGCTCACAAACAGCTAAAAATAAAGGGTGAACCCCAGAAATAATATATAATAAGCCAACAGGGCGAACACGGTGCGGTGATTTAATCAGAAAATCTTTGTATGCAACCAGAGTGAGCTACTGGCGCAGAAATTTGTTGTCATTAATTGTACGTGAGTAGGCCCCTTCAATCAAGATCAGATGTACCAGGAGACAGAGAGAGAGAAGGACATAAAGTTACATTTCTAATTAGCTAATGAAAACCTGAGCTTTAACTCTCAGTCCCCTTCAGAACTTCTTTAGTCAGATGTCATGTCTAAAGTTATGAAGCTCTACTATTGTAATTACTAATTCCAATACAATAGTTCAAACATAACAATTCAACGTGAAATTAAAGGGTCTATATAATATAGTCCTTTCATTCTTCACTATTCATTTATATAGCCTTCATTTATTGTACCCTGTAGTTACAAACACCTTTTTAAGCATCAGCAACAAAAACTGCACATTTTGACTTGCTCTATTTCTCATTACAATTAAAATAAAAAAAATTTTTGCACATTTTTTGCACATTATGGTATTAAACCAACGCTTTGTCTTGATTTTTAGCAGTTTCTCACTGACCCGACCAAGATAAAACAGCGAGCCTCGGTTATGCCTGTACCATACTTTAATCAATAGAAAAAAATATGTAGCTACAATATGGCACAGGTGTGCAACATGAGTCCGTTTCAAATGGCACGGTAATGTACTTTAGTCTTACATAGCATGCTTCCCCATTAAACACTTACTAAATAATGTTTTTTTTGTTTGTTTTTCATGGTTAAAAGTAAGAAAAAAGAAAAAAAAAGAAAGGTTCACATTTCTGGGCCAGTGTGTCTAATATGTACAGAAAACACACGGTGCTGGCTGTGTGCATGTGATGGGGGTGGAAGGCTGGGAGACAAAACACCAGTATTCTCTGAACCAAATGCACTTAGAATTACAAAAAAACCGCCGTACAAACGATCAGGTAGACAGCCATGCTTACAAAAATAGACAACTATTCGTATCGCTCCATTGTAATTTACAACATTAGTTCATTATTGCCAGGCGTTACATGTTTGTGCCTCTGCTCTGAGAAAATAACTTGCTTTCTAAATCTTCTCTCACTTTTCTTTTTTTTTTTTTGAAAAAGGTACAATGTACATTCACTATCACTGAGGCACAGCACTTGATGTACAGATTAAATAGGTAGCCAAAAACAAATAAAAAATAAAAAATAATGTGGTGTGGTCACTACAGTAGGAATGTAATATTAAATATACAACATATGTTAATATGTTCAACACCTTGTACACTCAAACATACCCATGGATCAAATGTACATGCACAATGAAACGTTGCGTACAAGCAAAGATGCTTTTGAACAGCAGCGGTACGCGACTCCAGCGTAAAGGTAGAAAACAACTCAACGGAAGAGGGGGGGGGTCAGGCTGCCATGCGTGGAAGTGACAATTTTAAAGGCGCTCGGGCGAATCTTTGAAATGGACACAAAGTGCTTTCGGTTACTCTATCATTTCCAATTTTCCGTCTGGTGCCCCGCCCTCCTTGAGAATGAGATGAGGCAAAAAGGGTTTTTGTTTCTTCTTCTGAGAAAAGCAGCGAAAAGGACAAAAAAAAAAAAAGGAGGGACGGACGGCTCAGGAGGTAAAACGTGTGTTTTTGTGCCTCCAAATGAGAGGCACAAGCCAGAAGCAAAGCTGTGAGTGCGGGCGCTCGGCGAGCTAATCTAAGAACCCCAGCGACCGGTTTGTGTCTTGAAGAGGAACGTTCTGTTGGGACAAAAGGAAAACAAAAGCACTAATTACTGATCAGCAGATACGGGTGGAAAAAGACAAAAATTGGTTCGCCTACATTACTCCGATACCTTCAGCGAGCTCTGGAGGATCCGCAGGCGGTGGAGCTTGTCGTTTAGGAGCGGGTCGTTGACTCGGCGGACAAAGGAGCGTTTGTACTCCAGGCGACTGGCTGGTCTGTGGTCAGCAGAGGTGGACAGACTGCTCTGCTCCAGAGCCCGGTACAAATCCACCAGCGAGTCCGTCTGCATCCTGCAGTCACGTCCACGACCTTGGTAAACGGATCAGCAAATAAAAGCAAGAGCTTTCCATCTCATTACAATGCTTAATCTGCAGTGACTTGCAAAATAATTCACGTGAGTTATGCTGTCGTATATTTCATCGTTAAAACTATGCACATATACATCAGTGTGTTTTAGTAGAAGTTTTATTTGACGTGTCAACACAAATTAATGTTGTATAGATGTATAAGACATTTGTTACACTTAAAAATCAATGAAGCGGAACATTATTCTAAATAAAATCCAATGTAACCAAGTCCACTTATGTGGTGTTCAAGCTCAGTGCAAATGCAGCTGTTCTGTGAAGATCTCCAGGTGAATGATTACGCAGTACTGTGTGCTGTTCTGCCACATAACAGGGTTTTATTTTAGGTTTGATGGCCTAGCAAATGCAACTTGGACGACGGAACAAAAACCTAATCTTCATTTTTGCTATAGGGTAAAGCAGAGGTCAGCAACCTTCACTGTCCAAAGAGCCGTTTTCCCTCAGTCGAGGCTAAATAAAATTCATTTAGAGCCACAAATGTGACATGACCTTTTGCAAAAAGATAATTTGTATTTTTTTTTTTTATATAAACACCTATAGAAAACGTGGTCTCATTTTCGAAGAACCGTCATTTGACGTCTATTTTTAGGGTTTAAAATAAAGAAAATGGGTCATATTTTCATCTATGGAATTTTATACTTAATTATGTAAAAATAGCACAAAATTAACAACATACTGACAAAAAAATAGATCTAAAAGTATATTCAATGTCATTATTCAATGAATATCAATATTTCCAGAGAGCTGCTTGTGGCTCCAGAGTCGCAGGTTGCAAACCCCTTAAAGCAATCCCAATTTTCATTTATTTATCTACTTACCTATTTATTGAAATGCAAGGTCAGACACATGTTAAGTTGCATTTTGTGTCTAAATATGCGTATGAACTTCATGCACCCTTCATAGTTAATACTATGAAGGGATTACTTATTGTGTTATAGGCCATAGTAGGGGTAGAAATAAATGTGGCAATTTGATTTCTCTCTTCAAAACCACCAGTCTTGTCTCATTCTAATATACAGCGCCCTCTTCTGGCATGATAGGCAAACTACACTATGACATATCCTGTGAGGTGCCTCTTTTGTAGTTCTGTAGTTTTTGTAGGGGTACGTTGTGAGACTTTGGGGCTGCACTTTCAAATGTATACGATTTTAGTTTGAAGCCTGTTTCGCATCTCTCTCAGCATCATGGGAAAGACTAGGCAGGACAAACGTTGGAGCGATACATAAATGAGGACATGAAGACTGGGCCCCTCTGGCGTGTTTCTTTATCTTGTGCAGAATTCAACATTAACCCAGACTGAAAGGATTCCTCTTCGCCTCTCTGTCCAAACAGAGCCAAGAGGGTACAATGGCATCTGGATCGAGCATGAGAGAAAAAGCGAAACCAAAGAGGGGGGAAACGGTGTGCGAGGGAGAAAAAGAAGAGCGGACTGTCGAAATAAATCAGCATCAAACAAGAGATAGAGTTTGATCTTCCGTAGACAAACGCCCTGAAGGTTTAGGAGGGCCGGCAAATAGGCCGGCTTCAAATCTAACCCTATAAAGGAGTAATAGTCAGTATTAAACCTTTGACATTTTCTGGCTCTGACTGAATGCTCAGGGTTTAAAAAGATCCCCGATGACAAATAGGGATAAAAGACTTTGCTGTTTGTGACATTAGAAGACATTTTCACCAACATCCATTGTTCTGTACCCTAGAACCAAGCTCAGATGGCCTTTCATTAGGATCTAAAAGGCTGTACATGCACATATAATGCCTTGGGTTGTCTCTCAGTTCCATTTTAATGCTAATGGTAAAAATTAAAGGCTATCATTTAACCCGTCTTTGTCTAATTCTTCTTAGAAAAATAGCTCAAGCTCGATTAGGTTAAGGTTGAGCTTTAACTGGGCCATTCTGACATATGGATAGGCTTTGATCCAAAGTGAGTCCCCAATAACTAGTTTCCTGCCTGTTTTAGATCTTTCCTCGGTTCAACACACCCGAATCAAATGAACGGGTCACCAGCAGGATCCTGCAGAACTCGCTGACATGCCAAGGAGTTGATGTGCCTGTCTATGAGGACAGCGTGCTCATGTCTTGTGCGCCGTTACCTTTCCACAACAATTAGCAGTTTGCAAGCAGACCTGTCAAACCGTGTCTTCCTTGGTCCCAGTGATACTATCTTTAGGCCAACGTTCTCCAACAAACTTTACAGGACAAGTTATAGATATACTGAGATTAAATGACACACAGATGGTCACACCACTCCGCAGTTGTGATGTCGAAGGGAGAGAATACACATTTTTAAGAAATACTGACAGGAAAGCGCTTTGTGTCGAGTCTTCGACATAAAATCCTAATAAATGCAATGAAATGTGCGGTTTAAGGGCGAATAATGCTAGAACGTCTAAGGGCCGTGCTTTAGCCACAGTCGTTTGTTTCAGATTTACGCCTTAAACGGGAATGAAAAATCATTCTATTTTTTTCATAGTTCATTGATCGCTTCTATCCTTTGTGACTTTTGTTATTTTTCTTTTTAAACTGATCAAAATGAATTGACCTTGGATGTTTTCGCAGCAAAGGTATTGCACATTTCCAGCCTAAAGAGAAATGGTGTGTTATATAGAGATGCACTTGTATTCACTGAAGAAAACTGAGATTTGTGTGCATTTGGGTAAATGAAGAGCCATATGAACTCTTAAAACAAGCTTTTTTTCCCTTAAAAAACTGAGTTAAACTCTAACATAGAAGATAAATACCATTTTTGTTCTCCTGTTCTAGTATGCCACCTCTCAGCAGATTTAGAGAAGTAGTTTTTGATTGTTGGGAAAAGTAGGAATGTAAGATAATTGATCAATGTGTAGAGTATGTAACAATGAAACATTTCCTTGAATGTGAATATATATATATTCAACGCATCTGACCTGTGTCCCTGGCCCGGTCCAGCTGGTAGTTCTGGGTCTCTCTCTGATCCGATGCGGCGGTGGCAGCCAGGATGGCATGGAGCCCGCTGTCCCTGGGGAGCGTAAAGCTGCGAGGTTTCCCTCCCGCTTCAGAGTCGATGCTTGCCCTGAGGGGCAGCGGCAGGGCTCGGTACTGCTCCTGCAGCAGGCTGCGCGGCGCAGGTAAAGTGGACTGCCTGCGGTACTCCATGGCGAGCTGATCTCTATCCTCAGACCTAATGGATTCTTCCACGGGATAAGTCTGCAGGTAGTGCATCCTGGAGTTGCCTTCCATTTGGTCCTGCCACGAGTTTCGATGGCCGCTCGACTTCTGCCCGGGCGAGACGCTGTTGCTGGCGCTGCTTTCCTGAGGCTCCGAGTGGAAGTCCTCGTGTGAGGAGCGGGACTGGAACGTGTCCGAAGAGGAGAGATGGGTACGCTTTGGCTCCAGGTAGGGGCTTACCTACAAAACGACAGATGGCCATGGCTAGAATACAAGGCTGTGCCGCATAGAGCGATACCTGCTGCATCGTTTAAACCACCAGTGTGAAAACTCACTGAGGCTGCTCTGGGATAGGTGTCATAAGGTGGTGGGGGACTGTCCCTTTTGGGCACTGGGGGCATCTCCATGTCGTCATGATCACTCTCGCTCCAGTAATCTGCAACGAATAACATGTCGGTGCGTACAGTCACAATTCAAGTTAAGCGACACATACACACAATATTCATATACTGAGCGGACCAGAGAGCCTTAAAAAAAGTGCTCGGACTTTATCGGGACTGTTGGAAGCTGAATATGAAGATGGACAGCTATAAGGTGTGAGAGCTTCCTGTGAAATCTTCTGGAGGTGTTATAGATCTAATAAAGAAAAGGAAAAAGAAATGTCTCTAATGGAAAAAAAAGCCCCCTCTCAAGAGATAAAATTGTTCTCACACACCCACCTTGGCAGGGTTTGTACGTAGGCACCTCCAAATAGCAGAAGGGTTAGTTGCGTTACTTCCTGTCAGTTTGCTAGAAGCCAAAGAACGTTAAGCTATCTGAAAAACAAAAATATCCAGCCCGCCTCAGCTTGGAGCAGAAATAACCCGCTGGAAGTGAAAACCAAATTTACCAGCTGCTGGCCAAAAAGATGCTGAAATGCATAAATCGGATCTTTTTTTTTACCAAGGTACGGAATTATCACAGAACAGATAAAGTAGATATTTATTAAATCAAATAGTTCCCACTATCATTTTCAGTTTTTGACCAAAAAGGTCTGACCAAGGATTTATTTATATAAGCATGCGTTATTTAAGTAGTGTGATGCCTTCTGTGTAATATGTAATTTAGTCTTTGTGCAGGATTTTATTTCTAATTTTCACTATGGTCCGAAATTGCTATTCAATATCAACGTTGCTGTTATGGACGGTAACAGATATTTAGTAATACAATATATGTTTCCCTATGCTTTCAACACACAAAAACACAGCACTGACGTTGCTTCTCTGCTTCAGTTAAACAACCCAAAATCCCGCCCTGTGTCACTATCACAATCACATGACCAGATAAATACTACATGACCAACCCCCTCCGCCCCTACAAACGGTAAAAAGATGGATACTGGATCTTAATATCAGCCCAGTACTGAGGTTAATGCAGATATATTGTACTTGCATCCCTACCGGTACTTATTTCAATCCATTTCTAATCAAATTGACCTGTTTAGGACTGTGCATCTTTAGCACGAATACAAACTTTAACAGTTACTAAGCTAAAACAAAACTACTTTAGCTACAAAAGGCACCATAGAGTGCTCCCAACACTGATCGCATGAAACAGTAAACTATATAGAAAATTCTAACATTTGATTTAAATGTAATTATTGAGGAACTTTTGAGGAACTTTTGGTAATCTGTGACTTTGTGTTGCCCTGGGTGACAAACAAGATGTTACCCAGAGGCTAGTTTCTCTTAGCCACTCTTAGCCAAATTGGAAAGATCAAGTCACTCGAGGAAAGCAGGTGTCTGTTAATCTTCATAAGTCAGGAAATGGATATCTCAACCCAAAGAGAGCTTCATGGGTTAAAGTCAGCTGCACGTTGGACTTTAAAACTGTGCACCGAAGACTTTTTAAACATTAATGGGTCCTCATCCAAGCAGAAGGAAATTACATGATCTGCGCTCCTCTGCCTCTGGCTGTCATTAGCTACCTAGCGGCTAATGCTAATCATTAGCTTCCAGGTGGATGTGTGCAGTTTCTAGAATGGCTGTTTGTTTAGCTTGTTGGCTTTATTGGACTATCATTAGAGTGTCCAAGATTTACTTTTATTTGCCAGGTCAGCCAAAATAATAAAACTAGATTTTATGTCAAAAGCAATTTGTTTGTTTTTTTCCTTTTTTTCCCCATACCGTCAGATTAAGAGACAGCCTTCACTGTAGGAGCCTGTTTATTTCATGTATTTGAAAAAAAAAAAAAAAAAACAAGAGAAAAGCTATTGAGATTGAAAACGTATACAAGCTTCAATTTCTACTGCAGCCAAAATTATTAAAAAGCTCTTCAGAGCACATAAATTCAAGGCAGATGTGTTTGTTTCTGAAAGAACAGTTCAAATAATTAGGCTGTTTCTTACATGGCCGAGTCCACAGAATGGTCAAAAATGTTCAGAGAAAAGATCCTTGCCTTGCACTAACAGGATAGGAAACAAAACCAAAGGTCCCGAATGTTTCAAGAGATATAGCTGGAAGCAGAGTTCAGGAAGTTTGCAGGTTTAAAGGTGAAGGAACACTACCCACTGTATGCCAAACCCCCCACTGACTGTAAAAGACCTGAAGCAAGACTTGGCAGCAGCCACTGAGGTTTCCATTTTCACAGTAAGACACATACTGAACTCCAAGGTGTCCATCACTACTGAACCAAGAACACAAAAAATGAGATGTCCAATTTGATCCCAACTGTTTAAACACTATATATAAGGCAAAGGGGCTTTGGTATTCTCTTTAGTTGAGCAATGAATCAAAATCGACACCTTTCAGTCAAAGCACGGGCAGTGGCTTAGTGATTCTCTGGGGCACTTTGGTTCCTCTGGCCCTGGAAAAAACCCTAAATAAAACTACTCTGAGTATCATCTCCACTCATGAAAACACAACAGAGGTTGCAGACCTGATTTGTTTGTGACATCATTTAATAAGAGACAGCAGTCAGGTCCAGTACTTTTATAAATCGCAGCTTGTAAAAACACTACAGAAAATCCTAATGCTGTGCAGAACATAAGTACTGTTTAACAATTGCAGATTTATGCAGAAAACCATGACATCTTTTGAACTAATCTCTCTTGTGTTACGACTTTTTGTTTTATTGGAATTAATCCCACTGTCTTAAAACATAATATATATATTTTTTTGCCAGCAATCTAGAAGTTTATCTTATATTATTCAAGGCAATATATATTGCTGATTTACATCATAGGTTTTAGTTTTGGTTGTACACTTAGGGTCTCATTCTTAAGCCAAAACAAATAAATACATAATAATAATTTAAAAATAAAAATAATATTGGTGTGCTAACCCTAACCCTTAACAGCAACAATTATGGTGCAAGAAATCTGATGACCGCCCTCTTAGTGCAACACCCTCAGCATGCAATAACACTTTTAGCATAATATCCAACCTATTCTAACAAAAATGGTGTTAAGACTGATAAGTGTGACGTTTTGCTTTTTTACACAATAGCCTTGATGCAAAAAAAAAAAAAAAAAATGTACGCCATTGCATCCCTAGTCACAGCCCTACATAAAACGTTTAAAACATCTGGAACTGCGACAAGCAGGATGCGAGCCGTTGTTCCCACAACTTACGTAGGATGATAAGGGAGCGCACTGTTAAGAGAAACCTGCAGCAAAAGAGTGACATCTCGGGGTCACCAAGTTACCAAACAACCGGACTAGACACATCCCTAGTGAGTATAACTTTACCAGCTGTGATATCCATGTAGCAGAGAATATTTTAGCCACATTTACCCACCATCCAAGGTCAATGAAAGCTTTCAACATCTTTACAGGCAAAGATAGCATCACTTAATGCTACATGGAGTGTATCAGGTTTAAGGAATACAGACTACAACTATGACCCCCGAGGAACCACATCACACCCTGATGTCCTGATCTGAGTCCTTGTACCAGATCCTGACCCCTAACTAACTTTTTTTTTTTTTTTTTGTTGCAGCTTCATGGAGAGGCTCTGTGACAAATCTCACCTTGTTCCTGGCGCATTTTCTCCTGCTCAGAGAAGCCTGCAACAGCCATACTGAGTCGACTCAGCCACCTGTGGGGGAGAACAACACTGCATGACGCATAAGGTGCATGATTTTGTGATTTTCTTTCTCTGCCCCCCGAAAGTTTATATTTCTCTCTTTGATCAATTATCTTGCAAAACTACCCAGCTTTGAGGACGAGTGGGAGGTTTAATAAGGCAGCTCAGTCCTCGGACAATGGAGGGTTTGAAATGCAACGCTGGAGGAGTTTGCAGCGCGGCTATCAACGCCTCGGATACTCACCGGGACATGTCATCTACATTTTCCGCAGCAAAGTAGAAGGTCTTTATCTTGGGATGGCAAGCCTTGAAAGCACTGAAAGAGAAGGAGTTTAATTATATGGGAAAGCACAAACAAGGGCAAGCAGTATAGCAGACATTAACATATGAATGCAAGACTAAATAACGGCAACGCATGAAGTAGTTTAAACTGACTTTGTCCAATTTTTGTTTTTACAAGGCAACATATACAAACCTGGTGCTATTTTGTCAGAAGAATAAATACTGCCTAATATCTCATAAGTGAAATATCAGGACCACTTAAGTCATTGGGGTACGGTGGTATTTTCAGCGTTTTGCATATTAAATAAGCTGTTGACATTTTGAGGTAAAGAAAAACAAGATCTATAATGTGTCACTTTCTAAAGTATTCCCCGAGAATGTAAATTGCATCTTAAAGGACAAACATCCTCATATGGGAAAGATCAAAACCCATATCTAAAATAAAAAATAGAATCTGATCATTGTAAAACACAATTCTAATGCAAAGACCCACTGGAGCCACGCCTTCTTGAACAAAATGAAATGACCATATACGGATGACCACGTGCCATCTGGAACCGCACAGATCTGCCTATTACTGTAAATAGACGACCATTGGTAAGAAAACACAATCGTTCACAATCTTTAGCTTTTCTGTATCCTCTGACATAAAAGGCCTACTGACAATCAGGGATCTCATATGGATTCATCAAATATTCCTGTTAACCCACGTCACTTAGCTTAAGCAGTGATCATTTTCTTTCACAGTGTCTCAGCCAATTTAACAACAGGTGGCATATCAATAGTATAAACTTCAAGTTACTTTTTGAGCCAAAAAGGAAATGTGTGAGAGGGGTGATGGACACCGCCCTGGAAATAACATTTTGACCAAAGAAAAAATGAGACTTTCAGCTGCTTCCATTCACTGCTGATATGTGTTACGTAGTCACTGCAAGGCTCATTGCATATATGCATTCTGGTGAGAGTTGTTGGGAGAAAAGGGAGTGCCGAAGCCCATCTACGCACATCAAAATAGCCAAAACATATAAACTATATCTTTCTCCTGACTCTAAAGGCTTTGCTGTCATTACTTTCTTCTTGAGGAGGTACTGTGTTGTCCAACCTGTGTCCAGATTTAGAGGTTTGTTGGTAATTTCATCACATCTGTCTCCACTTGAGATACTGTAATACATATAACTATCAGACAAGTCCAAATGTGAGATCCAAGCATACAATTGGAAAGACAAAAAAATAAAAATGATGATATTAGACCTTGTTGGAGCTATGTCACAATGGATGCCGTAACTCCCTGCTGATGGCTTTATTCTAGACACGCGTATCAGGATTTGAGGCCAAATTAAAAAGATCAGCTAATCTCAGGGCAGCAACATAAACTTCTACTCACTATTTTCTTCTGCATTCGGTGGCACGATCAATCCTGAATTCTGGGAGGCTCACAAAGCCCTCTGCCTTCTCATCCTGAGACAAGCAAAGGCAAAGTTACATCCAAGCAACGTCAATTTTATTCGTATCACTGTCAGTGTGGTAAGATAAAAAAAATAAAAAACTTCTTATTCACCTCTTCATTCATGTACCAGTAAAGGCACGTGTCTTTCAGGATGAACCAGTACTTCTTCCATTTCTGTGAAAAATAGGTTTTAGCGTCCTTCTTCTTCCACAGCCAGCCTTGGCAGTCCCCCTGACCCAGGTCCCTGCAGGAAATCCTTCGCTTACTGATTGAAGACATCGGGCTTGCCGCTGCAGGTGGCAGTGGGGAGCAGAAAAGCCAAAAACACGTCGTGAAAGAAAAAACTTGCTCGCGTTTAAAAATCTGACTGCACCTGTTCACGAAATGACACAAAGCAAGTGTTTCTACCTTGTTTTTTCTTCTTAGACCTGGACAGCATTGAGGAGCGCTCAAACACCTGAAAATTAAAACACGGATGAAATTTAAGAATAACGGCAGGTTAAATGTTCCTATCGTAACATCTTGCTTCGTGGAGGGACTGACGTGGTAAAGCGAAGCGGAGTCGGAGCTAGACGTGGACATGGCAACCTCCAGGGCAGGGACCAGCGTGTAGTGCGTGGGGCTGGATCCTCGCTCCATCTTCCTCCGGTTCTGACTCAGGCTGCGGCCCAGTAAGAAGTTCTCCCCAGAGGGTTTGTCCTCGCTGGGGAAACGCAGGAGGGAGTTCTCTGCAGGGGCCAGAAAGATGCAAACTCAGGATGGATCACACATGAACCTGGGAATAAACTTCAGGAATAGAAAATCAAAAGTTTGGAGGCAGTTTACCGACACGTCTGTGCAAGAACACGATGGATGTTTGCCTGCTAAAGCGCGGGCAAGGAAGACCGTTAACCGTAGCCACAGATTGAGTCGTGCCCAGCAGGCTCAGCTTTGTGGTATGAAATACCAGTCTGGTGATAGTATAACACAATCTATCAAGCAGACTCCAAGCAATCCTGTTGTGAAGGAAAGCGCACATATTTTAACCAGTTCACATGCTGCTGAGAACAGTTTTTAGATGCTACTGCAGTTGCAGTGACAGATCCATTTCACAGACAGTCTCAGCCGGTCTCAGAGGGACATAAAGCCGAGGCTCGCCTATTAGGATGATAAGCAGAAGCTGCATCAAGTCCACTTCCCAGTTATTGTTTGTTTTTAAAAATAGCTGCAATGGCTTGTATTGCTAAAGTATTCATATTCCTATACTCTTTTCTTTCTTTCTTTCTTTCTTTCTTTCTTTCTTTCTTTTCTTTTCTTTTTTTTCTTTTACATTTTCTGTGTTTTTGTATTTTAATTTTTAGGCTAGAGAGTAACAAATCAGTGTTTCATTGAAAATTGGAAGAAAATATGCATGGTTTTCCATACAGGTGTGGCATTCACTTGTACAACCACCTTTTGCTGCAATTACAGCTGCAAGCCGCCTAGAGGGTTTTTCTACAAGCTGTGCGATTTTGGCAAAAATCTAAATTGCAATATATCTCAACCATAACTGGGAATTAATTTTGACTTTTCTCTGCAATAACCACAAGCAACAAAAATGGCCTCTAGATAATGATGTTCGCAAATAAGGTTTATTTAAAACAAGAAATCTGACTGTTTTTACTAATCAGAGTATTATTGTTCAAGGAAATAGCTTGTTGAGTTGGACATCAATCATTTTTGAACATAAAGTGCAAAGTGCAACCAATAAACAAGTCAATGTATTAAACAGTTTGACCGGTACTTAATGCTATGATGAGATTCCTGAAAGATTCTGGTAAAAAGTATGATTATATAAACTCTAAAACAAGTAATAAAATCACATTATCTCACTGCTGCAACACTCTTCCCTTCAATGTGGAGGCAAATACCCCTTAAAACACATTACCGACATCTAAGGACGCGTCTGATCCATTACTTGTTACGTAACCAAGAATTGCAGACCTCTGCGATTTGGAAATTGCGTTTCTTGAAATTTAATTAATTGTGCAGCCCCACTGTACACATCTAGATACTGAATATTCTCCATTGTTGGCAGGAAGAAAACGATTCCCGAAGGAAGCCCCTAGTTCTTTAGTTTACCATCAGCCATGTGGGGCACCCAGCAAACACATGGAAGGCGCTGTGGTCAGATGAGACCAAAACCGGATTTAATGACGTACACACAATTCACCGTGCGGCAAAAAACAAACGATACACAGTGCCCCCATGATGGCTCTACAAGTGTCAAGGAGCTGAATGAAAAAACCAAACAAAATCACATAAAATCCTAACAAAATACATGGAAGTTTGTGTCTGTACTTTCTCTAAATTGCCTTTTAAATCATGGCCGAATGACTGCAGCCTGATTACAGAAAACAAAGGATCAAACAACCTGTAACAGGTTAATGCGACACAACGACACTAGTATATCCAGCCATCCCAACAACTTAAACACCGCAGAGCACTGTCTGTGTAATATGTTGACCAGTCGGCGGCTAACGTTTAAGAAAACCTGAACTGCGTTACCACAAAGTCATTATGCAGTCTAGAGAAGAAGCAACTGTCAGAAAGAAAGCCCCCAAACGTCCACGAAAGGTCTCTAAACGATAAAAATAGCCCCATCACCTTTTTTTTTTTAAAAGCCTAGAGGAGCAAGCCCCCCCAGAGGACCCGAAGACATCACTCAACTCTTCCTTGGGTCAGATTTAAAGGAAACACGGCCTTCTCCCAGAGCATATACCACCTGGCCTAGCAGCCACCAATGGCGTGTGAGCACCTCAAGAAAATATATTTATACTGTTGCCAAAGCAACAGTGTACTTTTTATATCCAAACGGAGAACAGCAGGGCCGAGAGAGACGACGGATGAAGGCGAAGAAGAAAAAAAAAAGAAAAAAAAAAGGAGCAGCTATAGATTCTCAACATATGGAGGAGAAAGAGGCAGGAGCCGATATCCAGCATGTTATCAGCGTTGACAGGCCAGCTCATGCTTCAACTTCTTGGCTCAGACATCTGAGAGGGTGCGGGTATTATAAGATATCCACCCCCTCGCCCCAGCTTTCCTCTGTCCTTCTCTGCCTCCCTTCCTCGCTGTCTCCCACTGCCTCCCACTCACCTCTCCTGCTCTCTCTCCTCAGCTTCGCCAGGTCTTCGTCATCTCCCACCCAGTTGTATTCCACGGGCATTGAGATGGGCCTGAGCCTGCCTGTAGCAAGTAGGCGCAGGGGGGGGGGGATGTCAATATCACACAGCCATCCACACACACACATGCACATCAAACAGCTGCGGACGTCTCAAAAGCACCCAGGAACCCACACGCGGCGTACGTCCGTGACTCCGAGCTTTCAACGGTCACGATTCCTTACCATAGGTGGGAGTGCTCCCCCTGCGCACTGACGAGGCCTCCTGGTTCTGGTCGTACTCGTAGCAGTAGAGTATGGAGTCGTCCTCCACCAGGGGGAATTGCCGCCGACACTCCTGGTCCAGGTAGGAGTTTGGCGACTCGGATCGCTCTGCGGCCTGGGCCTCCGACTGAGGATCCTCGTCTGTCAGGTTTGCCTTGTCGTCTCTTTTAAAAAGGAACCAAAGACGTCAAAACAAGCCAAGACGGGACACAGCCGAGCTTTTCAGTTTGCAGCAAACAGATGGATCTGAGGCGGTGTATGTTTTGGGTTTCAATTAAACTAACAGCTTTAAACAAAGACCCGTCTTAATACTCACCGGGAAAAATAAGGAACCAGTCTCCAACTGTGACTCACGCAAGTATATTTATAATATATTGTCACAACCATTGGCCCGCGGGAGAGACCAGGCTTTGACTGCTTGTTAGTTCTGTGCATGTTAAGGTAATTGGTCGAAGAAACATCCTTGTACTGGTAGAAAATAGTCATTGGAATCATAAACAAAACCATGTTTCCTTACGGCTAACTTTAAATGATTACTTGTGAAATGTGGCACAAAGTGCGGACAAAATGCATGCATGGTTGGTGCAAAAACGTCCAACGGCAAACGGATCCTTTTGGTGCCCAAAACAACCCAAGTGCAAAAGTTTGAAATGGCAAAAGGGACAAAACCGCTGAAAAATGGTGTTTACGTTCTATATGAAAGCTAAATGCAGAGATTAAAAACACCCCATTAACATAAAGCTTAATATGTTGTCCACTAAACACTTTCTATAGAGATATAACAAGGATGCAGGTTTTGGGACCTTTCTCACTTTCAGGTCTTGTTTTTGTTTTTTGTTCTTTTTGCTTGTTAGTTTTTTTTGTTTGTTTTTTTGCTCGTGAGTTTGCTTGTTTTTTTGTTTTTACCATTGTCACAATATTCCATAAGAAAAACGGCTTTAGTTTACATTACCCAGCTACTAAAGGAAATAAAAAATATTGGATCGTCTTTGTTCTTTTATTGGCAAAATTTTGTATGATTGCAAATTTTGGACATCAAATATGTGCAGTTCTGCCAAAAGATATTAATACAGATTTTATTTTAAACTTCACTCAACCAAGAAGGTGCCTGCTTCATTTTGTTTCTGATACGAATGACGCAGGCACCTCCCCAAAGATAAAGAACAAGGGCTATCATTTTTGTAAAAAAATAATAATAAAAAATCTATATCGTGATTTAAATTTGAACACGAATAATTCATACCCATCTCAATGATTTATTGGCATTACAGCAGCCGAGCAATTTTTTTATTATTACACACAAAAAAAAGGCAGTGGGGGAAAAAGCTGTGTTAGGTCACTGCAAATGAAAATCAAGATGTTTGACTCTGAAACAATGTACCGTATGTTTCGGACCACAAGGCGCACCGTGAATTAACGTGTCTCAGTGCGTCTTTGTCCACATTTAAGGCACGCTGGATTTTAAGGCGAACTAAATATTCTTCCAAGTGTGCAATATCACTCCGCCCCTTCACGTACGCAGCTCTCTCTATCAGTCTCTGGTCAGGAGAACAGAGTTGGATTACACTGCGCTGTTTCTAACATAAGGCAGAATAAACGTAACTTCTATAATGAATTAACCAACAAGGTTTATTGTCGATAGTACGTACTCCGGGTGCTGGCTGCCTAAAGGCTCCCACATATTCAGGCGTACTGCGCGCACACTGTGAGCTTTGGCGGACTCTGCGCTGACTCTCGCAGACGTCTTACCCTTCATACTTGACCATATTGTTGCCTACATTTCTTGTGTATTAATTTGCACGAATTCTTACAATTCCCACACTTTCTGCCAGTGGACCGAAGCCGCAGAACGGATGGTAAAAATGTGTGACTAGCTAGCTGAGCACCTAGAGCCGTTTCTTTTCCAGCAGGCTCCCACCTGTCAGTGAGAACAGAGAGGGACGGTGATGCCACGCGTCGTTGGAGCAGCTCAGTGTATCAAGCTCGGTGTCACATATAAAACAGTTCGATGTTAAGACTTCTTAACTCCGACTGAGAATGTGAGGGCATTTACATGAATGCACATGTAGTTTCGACATTACAGGCAGTCTTGTAGACAGCTCAGGGGTCCGATCAGGTAGTGACACAGTGTACCGTAATGCTCCTAATATCCACTGAGTGGAGCAGCTTTGTTGCTTAGCAAAGTCAACGCTACACATTTTAACAGATTTCTGAGCGCATTGTACCACATAAAGTCGGTCTGTAAGCACGACGGTGATCATATACAAGGCGCACCGTCGATTTTTGAGAAAATGTTGTGCGCCTTATAGTCTGAAAATTACGGTACCTAAAGTTTCGTACGGGCTGCTACAGTAATTGAGCTTTTCAGTGTTTCTTCCACACGCTTACCTGGGGGTGTAAGGCTCAGCCGGAGGAGGCGGGATGTACAGATCCTGCAGGGCGCAGCTACTCCGCCTGGAGGGAGTGCTTAACGTGCTGGTGGGCGTAGCGGCGCTGCTGCTGGGGCTCTGAGGGAAGATAGGCTGTGTGTGAGCGAGTGTGTGTGAGCGAGCATGTGTGTGTGTGTGTGTGTGTGTGAGAGAGACAGAAAGAGAATGTGTTTACATATGTGCGACAAAGAGGGAGACAGGCGGACAGAGAGGAAAAGGAGACAGACACGGTTACAGCAAATGACACAATGAAAATCTGGACTTCACAACAGCTCAGCGAGTCTGTGACCGTTCCATTTTAGTCGGACAGTGAGGCGGCCGATCTCGGCTGTGAAACGAGCAGAGGACGTTCACAAAGCGTCGTCCCTCCTCGTGGTTATAGGTTAGACAGTCTGTGTAATACCGTACCCGAACTGTAAATAGACTGTACCCTTTTTTTATTACTCTAGGCAAACGTTATTTTTACCGCTCCATTATAATCATCTTAATTCTTCGACTGTATCCACAGATGCGACTGCAAATTGAATAACTAGAGTATTAATGCATAGCCAGAGTTGAATCACAATGCATCAAAGCAGATTGATCAATTGCACATAACACTAAATGATTAATTGAAATCACTTTAACCATCTAATGAGCAACTGGCTGCTTTAAAACAGAGGCACCAGTGCTTGCTGCCACCTTGGAAACTGCTTCTTCCAAAGAAAAGCAACCCGCCATCCTCGCTTTACATTTCAGCTGTATGTCAGAAGGCCCAGGATGTGTCCAGCAAGCACCAGGACACTTTTCCTCTGCTTTTTTACTCTGTAGAAACACTCTGTAGTGTCTCCATCTCTGTAGTGACACTCTGTAGTGTCTGACTATCAAGCAGAGAAATCTCAGCTATGTAGGCACCCAGTTAGATTACCCGGCACCCTACTGTGGTCAGAGACAGTTATATTTCTGTTGACCAAAACAGGGAAATATCAGAAATTGCTCAAGCTGTGCTAATATAGTATACACCTTACACTACTGTTCACGCTCTGTTGTGAAACTGCGATTGAATGTCTGCATGGCGTTTTTTCAAATGAAAGAAGCATAGCCGATTAACTTCTACATTATAGGCTGACAGCTTTTTTCTCCACTCTTGCTTCTGTCCTTAAAACTGCCAGCAGGAGGGTAAAAAAAAAAAATCACTTTTGGAGGAGAAGAAGAACGAGAGAGAGATAGAGGACATTAAGGGGGAGGAGACTGAGCACGACTGTACTTTGTGGCCTCGGGGGAAGAGAAAACATTTTCTCTGGAATGGGACTCAAAAAAGAGAAAGCCTGGACCACTTTAATGCTCGTCCCTCACTTTTCCAGCCATTCTGGTGCTGGCGCACTCACTGTCCCAGTAACGTAACTAGATTGGCTGAAGTAGGACAACAGATGCCACTCAGGGATGAAACGGTGACATCTAAATGAACGACGCCAGAGCAGTCAACTAATTAGTCACGTGTATAAATTTAGCAGCAACAATCTGTTTTGTTAAAGCTCTGTGATAGAAATAGCACATACCTGAATGATAGAGTACAATCCTAACATCTAAAAAAAAAAAAACACCGTGGGGTTTTCCAGGAAAATGTGCCTGTTCCACAATCCGCCGCTTCTTTTAGATTTTGTACACTCTCATTTAAGATGGATGCACAGACACAAGCGCACACAAACGACGACGACGACAAGATAACCCCACAGAAACGGAGTGAAAGCCGCCATCATACCTGCAGCGCTAATGGTTTCCATCTCATGTTCTTGAGCAGAGCTGGAGTGGATGTGAGCGTGCTCTGTGGGCGTTTCTTCAGCGTTAGGGTGACACCTGCAGGGTCCCCACGCAGCAGGTTCACCAGGTTCTTCAGCTGCCAGCCCACCTAGCAAACAGGAATAGCCTTAACGCACACTTTATGTTGACAGACCGGCACAAAGGAGCATACATTTGTGAAGTGCATGGAAAATTAGATATGCTTTAGAAAATCCACAAATAAAAATCAAAAACTGTGGGATACCCCCTCCCCCAGAGTCAATATTTCTGGATATTTTATGCACTTTTATCGTTAAGTCCATGTAGCAAAGGCCAAGTGATCTTCCTAATGCGCTGCAGTTTTATTTCCTGCCGTGTGTCATGCCTAGTAAGCCGTCTTTAACCAATTCCTAATGATATTTGGTGCAACAAAAAAAACTAAACCCTGCTCAGACGCACGCTGCCTGCTGCTGAACCAAATATGCCAGGTCCAGTTTGGGGAGGGAAATCTTCGCCTGCATGCATGTCTGCACTGAATCTTCGTGTACCTCAGGTCCGTATTTCCGACTCGCTTGAGACACAGGGTTTTTTCAGGCTCTGACCTGAAGATCCCTGTGTTCCTTTGAAAGTAATGTTTTTTTTATCTTGACAGCTATTTCACACATATTTTTTACAGAGCGCGCGTTACATAGCGTGAATGAATTTTATCGTTTGTTTTACTATATCTTCATCTAAAAAGAATTATTTGGTTAAGGAGCCAATAGGTGTTAGCCGAGGCCAACTGTTAAGGGGGTTTAAATATAAAACTATACTTCATCATTTGCCGGAAAGTGTTTTGTATAATCCACTGGAAGCATCGTCTTTAACTGTTACATTTGTGTTGAATTGCTTTTTTTCATGTAATATGTTCTTGTTTTGTTTCTTCGTCCAGTTTCCAGGATTGTTTGGTTTCTCTGTTATTATCGTACCAGCCATATTCCTCGCTCAGAACAGTTTTGGGATTTCAGTAACTCAGCCAGTTTTCACGTTCATTTACGTCTACTTTGGATTTCCAGTCTGTGGAAAGCTTTTGGTTTTTTTATTTCTGTACCTCTGTATGGGACCCCTTATGCATTTAAGATAATAATAACAATAATAATAATAATAATAATAATAATAATAATAATAATAATAATAATAATAATAATAATAATAATAATAATAATAATAATAATAATAATAATAACTCTGTGCTACCTGGAGTTTTACATTTCTAACATGGTGATTAATCTTTTACACAAAGCAAGCTAATAATTTTGGATAGCTTCTCAATAACCACGTTTTGGTCAATTTAAATTCATACCTTTAGAAGTGACCAGGATGGATGGATGGAAGTAAACCCAAAATTCTCTTGATAATTATTGCACATTTACAGACTACAACTGGCTATAACATGGATATAGAAATAAAATAAAATCATGCTTTGCAAGCAATATAATAATATAAAATACACTTTGTAGTAAGATCGAATAGGGGTCACTCCACTCCAGACAACAGCCAAGTAGAATGCACTTCCAAGTATTTTCATGGTTATGACAGCAAACTGGAACAGCGTACCACTGAAGAAGTAAAGTCTGAAACTAAGGCACCTGGCTGTAAACAGACCTTAAAACAAACAATAACAAAACGTATAAGCTTTGGCCTACTTCTGAGCATTCATTAATAACCAAACAACCCTCTATACTAACTACTAACTATCCATTCACTTATTTATTGAGCCCTCCTGCACATGCGCATTTCTGCCTTTTGACTTGAGCACATGTAAACTTAGGTTTCAGGTCAGGCCAGTTTGCTGGCCAGTGAAGCACAGGAACACCGTGGTCACAGAACCAGCTTTTGGTACCTTTGGCAGTGTGGGCAGGTGCCAAGTCCTGCTGGAAAATGAGATCAGCATCTTTCCAGGATTTCCTTTTTTCATTGCTAAAATTAGAAATATTTTGTCCAGGGGTGATGCTGAAAAACTAGTCCATGCATTTGTTACTTCAAGGCTGGTCTATTGTAATTCTTTACTATCAGGAAGTCCACAAAATGCAGTTCAAAGCCTTCAGCTGATCCAAAACGCTCCAGCAAGAGTTCTGATAAAAATTTTAGTTTCCCTTCATTGACTTGCAGTTAAAATCAAGAATAGAATTTAAAATTGTCTTTCTCACATATAAAGCCCTTAACGATCAAACTCCATCATACATCAGATCATCTGCCGTTACCATTTAACATAGGATCAACGCCTGCTTCTGTGCTTTTCATGTCTCTGCTCTGTCTTCTCTAACCCCCAGTCGGTCGAGGCAGATGACCGTTCACACTGAGCCTGGTTCTGGTTCTGCTGGAGGTTTTCCTCCCTGTTAAAGGGGAGTTTTCCTCTCCACTGTCGCTTCATGCATGCTCAGTATGAGGGATTGCTGCAAAGCCATCACAAACGTAGGCGACTGTCCACTGTGGCTCTACGCTCCTTCAGGAGGAGTGAATGCTGCTTGTCAAGGTTTGATGCAACCTGCTGGGTTTCCTTAGAGAGGAAACTTTTTGTCCATTCTGTCTTTATGATTTTATCGAATTTGACTTTGTGATGACGTGTGTTGTGAATTGGCTATATTAATAAAATTGAATTGCATTAATAAAGCTTATTAGCTTTATTAATTCCTCGTAGATGACTACGCTGACTGTGGATTTTAGAAAACACAGTGGACCAACACCAGCAGATGACATGGCACTCTAAACCAAAACTGTGGAAACTTCACAGTCAGAGTACTTCAAGCAACGTTGATTCTGTGCCTCTCCGCTTTTCCAGACTCAGAGATCCTGGCTTTTCAAATGAAATGCTCTACTTTCATCTCTATTTTAATCTGAAAAAAGGTACTTTGGAACACTGTGCAAGAGTTTATTTCCTTTTCTCCTTAGTCAAGGTAAGACACTTGTAAGCCAGGTGTAGGGTTTGTCAATGCCCAGTGGCTCTTGAGGCCATGACTCCAGCATTAATCTAATCTTTGTGAAGCTCCCCCAAATTCTTGAATGGATTTTGCTTGAAAATTCTCTCAAGGCTGTGGTTATCTCTGTCGCTAGTGCATCTTTTTCTACCACACTTTCCCTTTCACTCAACTTTCTAAGAACAATGCCTGAATACAGCACTCTGTGAACAAAAGCTTTTTAGCAATGACCTTTAGTGGCTTACCACTGTCATTCAGTGACTTTCTTCTGGACATGTACCCAGTCTGCAGTCTTCTCCGTGATTATGTTAGCCAAAAGATGGTCATTACATAACATTTCTACATTAAAAAAAAGGGTTTTATTGGTTTTATGGAATAATAAAATTTTCTTACACATAGAGTTTTGAGTTTTCAATATTTTTGCAAGCCATAACAATAAAATAAACACCAAAAATAAAGGCTTGGAATATTTCACTTCATGTGTACAGATTTTATATAATGTTTAAGGTTCACTTTCTGAAATTACTAACAAGAGATATTGAACTTTCATTACGTAATTCCATTTTTTTGTTTTTGTAGCTCTAAGTAAGTAAGTACACAAGTAATTAGGCATAGAATATATAATTCCCTTCTTTTGACAAACACTTTTCCAAGCAGCAGGAACGCTTGGTTTTCTGACTTTTCAGTGAGACTCGTCGGTCAGCAATGTGTCTCCAACAGCCTACACCCAGTTTCCATGGTAACCGGCTGCTGTAATGCCAGATCTGATACGCCCACAGCACTGAGATAAAGATTTTGTAGAAAGCCACTGCCTTGTCACCTGCACAACTAACGGCACCGCTGGCATATCCAGATGTGTTGTGTTGCAATGTGATGAATAGAGCTGGAGAAAACACTTATCACTCCAGCCTTTTTCCTGGCACCTCATCAAATAACATTGAACTATAGAAATAGAATGACAGACTGTTAAACATAACTTTCTAAAACCTTATTTTACTTTGATACGAGTAACCAGCTCATGGGTCATCTCAAACATTCTCAACACTGGTCCACCCCTCTAGGTGCCCTGCTAAAAAAAAAAACAAGAAGCATTTTTTAAATAAATGATTTTACCTTTTGATCTCAACATATTTTATTGACCATAAAGAACTTTTCCCTCCCCTCTCTGTATTGTAACTTGTCTCATCGTCTTTCTGTGACTAGGTGTACTGCCGACAACCGAGGCCCACCCAAACATATCAAAGTCCGTCCAGCTTAGTCAAAACTTTTATCGGCATGTTCAAGATCAGTCAACATCCCCTCTAGTTGTTCTTGACAGCATGCCACAGTAAATTAAAGACAGTTACAATATGTATGCTGTTATAACGTTCATTCTGAGTGACGATGATGTTTTGGATCATCGGACATGTCATATGTGTTTACGAACAGTATCGCCTTGTTAAGCTGTCAAACTCACTGAGCTGCACCTCACTCATGAGCCGCTGCATCAGGATGTGCACCAGCGCCATACCATACCCTACCACTATACGGTAGATCTAGTATAATAATACAATTGCAGAGATTTATAGGAATAACCGTAATCTAGACAATCTACCTTACATGTTTTTATTAAATAACTGCTAATACACATATTGCCATTATTAAAACACAGAGAGGTCAAGAAAATGTAATGAAAAGGCAGTTTGGACACTTCTGTTGGTCCTTGATGACGGTGGGTCTAACCTCTCCATCCACTAACCTTCACATGCTTTGAAACTCTGCATGCGTCAGTGACACGAAATAGTTCAGACAACCAAATCTGTGCTGCTTCCTCCAAGAAAGACTCTGTTCAGTGGAGGAGCCCACTGAAATGAGCAGCTGTTGAATTATCATATATCTTGCTGTAGCACGCACAGCCAGTAATTATTTTGAACAAAAGGAGCTATATTTAAACTCTGCACTGCGGGAGGCTCTTTTTCATTCAAAAAATAAACTGTGTACACGTCATCAAGAGACACTTTTTGGATTGACGGCGAAGGCAAATTTCAGAAAAGGTTAGTTGATGTTACAGCAGGAGAAGGACAAGTGAGGCAAAATTTGCATGCAACGGCTCCCTTTCATTAAATACCCGAGTCATCTTTTATAGAATAAATTCAACTTCTACATATCTGAATACATGCTGTCTGAATTCCTTAAATTAATATTAAGAAATCTGCAAACATTTTTCTCTCCTAGTTTGACTCCATATTATTTTCTAAAGCTTGTTATTGTCCCGTCCCTCTTCCTGTGCTTTTTTTTTTCCTTTTACTTCACACAGTCGCATGCGGCAAAGAGGTGTGCAGTTTATGTCAACACTCTAACGTGTATGACAAGCAAGCAGAGAAATTTCAGTTATGTAAAATCGTTTGTGTGGGTGGATTAAGACTTGTTTAAAAAGAAAGACCGATAAACACATTGGCTTGAGCGGTGGATATTTCCATAGGGGAAAAAAAATTCAATGTATTTTCTAGTAATTTTATGTGTCTGGCCAAAGAAAAGTGCAAAAACAACTTGAAGTCCAGATCGACAGCTAATCGGCTTTCACCCAGCAATTATTTCCCCAATAAAAATCAGTTGCCCCATGCTGGTTTGTTAGAAATTAATTGATCAGAAATGGACTTGTCTTTTGAATGACTCTTTGATAGAAAAAAAAAATCTAGAAGATCTGGTTCCCTGAACAGAGCCTTAAATCCCATCTCTACCCTCTTATGGCAGATCCAAGTGCACTTACGTTACTTTGCTAAAGTAATCAAAATAATGACACTGCTATTACATTTTAAACCTACCTAGCACTGAAAGGTATGTGTATATCTATCATATAAAGTTCTAGTTAAATACATTGAACTGTGTGGTTTTAATGTATCAAAATGTTGAAAGATTCAAGGACTATAAATAACACTGTAAAGCATTGCATAGTGGGTATTTGTCATAGTTTGGGTTTAGTTTAGTTTTTAGTTTTGGACTTGTCTTTATTTAACCTGTTTGCTCCTCTGTCATCAGCCTAGTAATCAGTCAGTTCAGTTCACCTCTCGGCAACCAGTCACTAACCAATCAGGTCGTTCCACTTCCAGTCACCAGCCTTCATTAGATCAGTTCCACCTGTTGCCAGTAATTAGTTTCACTCCGGTCACCTGTTCACTCCTCTACTTATACCTGCCTCAGTCCACTCTTCGTTGCCAGATTATTTCGAGCCTTTCGATGTGTCTAATCTAGCATTTCCTGTTTGCCTGTCTACCTGTGATTCTGACCCGATTCTGCCTTCTGATTTTCGGAGCCAGCCTTATCCCTGTCCAACCTGATTACCTGCCTGTTGCCTGACCTTTATTCTGTCTTCTGATTTCTCTGAGCCTGCATTACCCCTGCCTGATCTGTTTGCCTGACCTGTTCTGTCTACGGATATCTGAGCCTGCCTGACCCCTGTCTGATTATCTAACCTGTTAACGGACCTGGATCTGTTCCCTGACTCTCCTCCCGGATTCTGCCCTGGACTACCGTGCACTTCTGATCACCCGGTTTGTCTTTGGACTGTGTTTTGGATTACGAACTCTGTTTATTCCTTTTCATCATTCTACCTGCCTGTCCCTCCAGTTCTCACCCACTACCTGCCTGATTTATTATTTCCCTGTTTATCCGCAGCGGTTATCATTAAACAAACTGCCTTTAAACTATACCTGTCTTGTCTGACTGAATTCTGGGTCCTCTGTTTCCGAGCTTGACAGTATTGTAAAGTGATCTATAATGAGCAATGGAGCAAGCAAAAGTAAAAAAAAAATCCATCCAGGTCACTCATTCATGCCCTCAAAATTTAATTACAAAAGTCACAATAATCAGTATATTAATCAATAGCTTTGCCTCATTAGTATGGCTGTAATGACCTATAGATGTTAACAGAAGGCCTGAAAAATGTACAACACAAACACACTGTCAGCAGTGATGGCTGCTTTATGTTTCAACTCATAAACGGTCTGCAACGACAGATTGGAAGGAGAAAAAAACATGTGCCTCCAAATCATATGCATATTTATGCAGGATAGAGGAAAATAAAGTAAACCAGCAAGGATTTAACAAGGACATACCACTGTCTGATGATTGACCTGAATGACTTCGTCTCCAGCATGGATCTTCTTGCACCGATCAGCCAGGGACTGATGGAGACACAGAAATCATTGTTACTGTATGCATCTCTATGGGGGGGAAAAAGCTGTCTGTCTTTGTCAGAACTGCTAATCAGGGAAGAAATAACAGCCTCATACTAATCAATTCATGATACCAATGTTACTTCAACTATTGCTCTGCCAAATTAAAAATAAAAATAATACATTTTTGTCACATTAGGAGCAGCAGACTCCAAATCTGACGTCATTTCAAACAAGCCATTGGATGCGCCAGAGAAGGCACGTTTCAGTCTGGACATCCACTACATGTATATCAACAATGAAATGGACAGAGGTTAAAGCATAGAGGCTTGTACTCACTCCTTCTGTGGTCCCCGTGATCACATGCAACCCATCATACGTTGATTTGATGTACATACCCTGGAAGAATATAGTGGCAGTGATGCGGATTACCATATTAAAGCCAAAGGAACTCAAAAAACTGTATATCGTCACAGCTACATGCAAAACTGTAGAGCAATTTTTACTTGAAAATTGGAATTAATCTGCTTGAAGTGCAACATGAGTTGAAATCTGGATTTATTTTGCTCTTAATACTAAATAATTCAAGCTCAACTACACAAGTAGAACATCAGAGTTCAGCAAATGTACCTGCCACAATAAAGCAAATGTACACATTAATGTTATTCATTAAAACATTTAAAATGTTTAGATTTTTTTGCTAATGTGCTACAATACAAAAAAAGTAGATTTTATTAGATAGCTTTATTCATTAAAATCAGTGGGCGGGGCCAACAGGCGTCTAATAAAGGTCCAAACGTTTTGCGCTGCGGCCAAAACCAAAAAAGTGAAAGTACACTGTAAAAAGGGAACTAAAAGTAAGTAAAATCTTCTTGAAATTAGTGGATTTGTCCTTGATTTGAGCAGGTAAATAAGACTATCTGCCAATGGAATATATAATGGAATATATATATGTATATATATTGGGCAGATCACCATTTCGAGCAGAGATTGGTTCTGCAGATGAGTTTTTACACCCTGATAACATTGCAGACACCCAACCAATAAACCACCCTTTAATTCTTATTAATTAGTTGTCTCTGTATTTGACAAACTAAGGCTGAATCACATTGCCAAATGAGGTACTCTGGAGTTGTGTGCTACTGTTCTCTTTCAAGGGTATTAAGCTCCTGGCCCAGTTGCAAGCCAAGTGTAAGACTCAGGAATGACCTGGAAATCGAAAACCTTTTCCAGGCTTTAAACTGTATGAATGTAGATATAAACAGCATGCAAAAATACACGAAAAAATGATTGTTGTTGGTGTGAAAGCTCAGAATTAGATGTGTGTGAGAGAGTGAAAAAAACTTGTGACTTTATTCAAATGTAAAATTAGTATTACTTTATATGTAAATACTTAATACCATGTCTATCTTTGTTTAAGAGGCAAAAAAAAATATTTTGCCATGAAATATTTACTTAAACATTTGTTTACACATTGTGTAAACATCAGGGCATTACGATGAGTGATTTAGCCATTATTGGCCAGAGTTTAACATTTTATGGTACCAGGATGTTTTCATTCCAATTCTGAAAAGTGCTTGAAAATAAAAAAATACAAATATTTTTTGTACAAGCATGTTTTTTGTAGTGTCGTTTATTGCAAAATTGCATATTAAAATGCCCAAATAGGCTTTTATACTTTCAGAAATAAAAAGGTAAAATATGCCATTAATTGGCAATTAATCTCGCGATAACTAAAAAATCTCGATAACTAAAATTTTTTATCATGTGACAGCACTAATATAATATAATATATAATATATATATATATAATTTTATATATATATATATATATTATATATATATAATATATATTTATTATATATATATATATATATATAATATATATATATATATATATATATATATATATATATATATACATATATATATATATACATATACACTGACTTGACATGTTAATATTGCTCACTTATCTATCCAGTAAATCACACAGACACTTAAATAACCAAAGATTACAGCCTTCATGCACTGACTATATTTTTTGGCACTGTTGTCTGTACCACTCAAGTTTGCATCCAAGCAGATTAAAACAGACATGAAGGATTATCAATCTGCAAAAGTACTATCAGCATGTTTGCAAAATCGCTGCAAGTCAAAGCTTTCACAAAAAAAATAAAAGAGGCAAAGTAAAGAGCTTAAGAAACAAACGTACATGCACAGAAGCAGCATGCCAGGCTTCAAGATGAGTGGAAGAGATTTTATTTTTTAGGCCACTTGGCCCGCTGTTGCGTTCAGGGTTCACTGAATGGATGAGAGAACTTCCATGCCCAGTCCCGGCATTTGTGTGGGGGCAGGGCTTTTATTGTGGCCCCGAGCAAGGAGCTTGTGTCTCAGTGTAGGTCAATGCAAAGATAAAATCCAACAAAGCGCTCACAGCTATGCAGTGGAGGCAGGGACTTTTCTCTGTTTTGCTAAATAATTACCTACAATACAGGCATGCATGTTTGTCAAGTGCTACAGCTGCAGTATACACCATGTAGCAGCTAACCTGTAGGGTTTTTTTTTTATCGTTGTTGTTGCATGTTACCAGATTACTCACATGCCCATCAGCTGAACAAAACCCAGTTTTGGAGCTGCTACACTGAGCTGCATCGGACACTGGACAGTAAAGCACACAGGAAAACTGCACAGTGTTTCTAAGTGACCTCAATTTCTCAACCTGCACTTTTCTCCTGTCTGAAAAAACATTATAAATACTCTGGGCTGCAGAGGAACAAGCTGAAGTCTCTTTTAACCAGTAAAGATACGTTAGAGCAATTAAAATAAAAAAAAAAACGGTCTTCCAAGTTTCATATCGCCTAAAAGTTGTTTTTAAATCGCAAAGTTGAATTTCTTTTACAAGTTAGCAAAATGCCTATTACTTTTCTGGAGAAAACCAATGGACTGAGATGTTTTTTTTTTTTTTTTTGCTTGAAAATAGCCACACAAAAAACATTAGATTGTATTTTTATGCTTAAGAATCAACTTTTCTAAATGGGGAATAAAGAAATAAAGCGTGGTTAGTACTGTTGTCCAGTAAGGAAACATCTTCAGTAAGCAAGAGACATGCTGAAAGATAATCTGCTCATGCTAAATTTAAATCAAAGCAAATATATCATTAAGGATCATGCTGTTATCATATTTAGAATTAGTTGGTGCGATCATCCAGTATTAGCTGTGGTCTGTTTTTCGTACTTTACATTTTCCGTAGTTTTTTTCCTGAATCATTTCCATCAACCTAAGAAAAACAATTCAACATCTTTACTTATTGAATAGTTAATTCAGAAATTTTAGCAAGGTTCTGTCAAATACACACCTAGGGGTTCTGTTAAAACTTTATATGCAGTTAATATGTTACCCCCAGCGGATGACTCTCTTGGTGTCCTAATTTGGTTTAAATCCAGATTAGCTTGTCCCAGAGGTTAAAGCTAATAGCTAGCCCAGGAGGAGCAACGTCCATAGCGGACTCGTATCCTCTTAAAACAAGTGCAATCCCCACTAAACCACTGCGGTTTGTGCAAACGCTATTTTATAAACATTTATACTTCAGTCACATTAGCAATGGGGGGTTAGTCACACGGACGCAAATGGTTGGTTCAATGGGAATTGAAGCTTGGTCTGTATTTCCAACAGAGAGATTCTTTTTGATGCACTGCCTCCTACTTATATTTCCAATTTAAAACCATAGACTTGCCAATCAACCGAACCAATCCAAGTTTTAAAGGGGAAGTCCGGTCAACAATGAAAAATCAGGGGATCATTAGCTATACCTAAAATTAATAAGTTTGTGGTTATTTAATGAATTTAGCGTTAATCAATAAGAAAAAAAAAAAATTGTCGTCTGGACCACTGTGTATGGGGGCGGCCATTACTGCCCATATCTGGGCAGTAATGGCCGCCTGACATCACATCCTGTGACGTGGATAAACGGAGAGCTTTTCTTTTTTATGATGTAGAATTTGCCCTAACATTTGTTTACCCAATCAGAGCGGCGGAGGGATACGGCGAACTTGGAAAGAATGCTCACTGTTGTGAAGCCCACTTATTTTATGCGACTTTGGTCTTATTTTTTCTAAAGTCGCTTGTAAATTTCATGAGTTGCGGGGTTGCAGTTTTTTTTGGGGCTTGTTTCTGAAAGTGAAGTCGATTGTTTGGGGTCTAAACTAAGTGACGTTGAAATATCCCTCCGCCTCATAATGCGTTGCAGCTCATCTTGACAGGAGCAGAGAGTAAACTCAGAATGAGTCGATCTGGCCGTATTTTCTGCAGTTCACGGTTGCAATAACTGATGATAACTGCTGAAAGTAGATTAGGTGGTGCAGATCACCATTTAGAGCAGAGATTGGTTCTAAAAATGAGTTTTATACTCATCTTATAACATTGCAGAACCCAACCTATAAACCAAACTTTAATGCTTATTTGTTGTCTTTTTATGTCTCTAAAATGTAAAATTAGTATTAATTTAAATTTAAATCCTTAATACCATGTCTATCTTTGTTTAAGAGGTTAAAAGAAATGTTTTGGCATGAAAACGTGTATTTATTTACAAGGGGACAGATAGGGCATTGGGACTTGCTCTATAGCCGATCCCGCGACCTGACGTCACAAACTGTGAGGAGGCAGTACTGTTCTTCACCAAGATGGCGGCCCTCATAAAAAGACCTTCAAATGAAAAATTACTCTTAATTAAAAAAGCTTATCATTTATTGAACAGTATGTAATAATTGTATATTTGAAGTACTTTCAGCAGTTTGAATTCTGATTTTGACCGCACTTCTCCTTTAAAAGAGCAGTGACATAAACTGCTATGGTGTCTATGCCGACTGTGGTGAGACTGGAGGTATTTTCAGAGGATAGGAGTCTGCTTCTGTCTTCTTGACCCCCCCCCCCCCCCCCCCCCTCATCCCCCTCCCCAGGCAAGCTGTTAACAACTAATCTGGATACTAAAGGAAGCCACAAGGAGAGTAATCCACTGCAGGCCAAATCTGAAAGCCTAACAGAAATGTTGAAGTACCCTTTAATGTGCAATCCGTATTCATTCTTAGCACAAGCTATGATGAGGGGAAGACTTTAGAGCAGCTGCACGGGGGAAAACTCGCCATATATTACCCTCACAGATTGCCGTGTGATTTGCGACATGTCCTCCTGCTCAGCAGTGACTGGATGAGCGGGCTCATAGACTTAGAGCTCAGAGCGTTAACCTTGATTTTTATCTGTTTCTGAGCGATGCAAATTATTTCGCGTAACCTTCCCATTTACAGACTGTTAAAGGCTGTCGCTGCAGTCTGCAAGGCGCACTTCTGCGTAAAAGGTAAATAGCAAAAAGCTGTCATGTGTCTTGCGTATTAACGTGCTCTAAGGGTACCCTCAAAGCTGAAATCAAACCTGCATGCCTTATGTCTGGACAGTGCACCCTCCCCCACTAAAAGGGGGTGGTGGGGGTTAATACTCCCTTACTAATCATTAAAAACAAATGTATCCACTTGAACACAGCTTGACAGTAGCATTAGTCTCCTGACTGGCTAATTGTTAGTCATTCTGTGGTACTCGCTGTTTATTGGAATAAAAAACCTGAAGCTGGACGAATCAGTAAGAGGGGCAGCGCGGATGCGATCTGGATCCTCGGAGGCACTTAGAGCCTTTCTACCGTATATTGAAGATGACAGCGCCAGAGATGATTACTAGCCCCTAAAAGGGAGCTTCAAAAACATTTCTCTGTGGTTTTCTGAGTATATTTCACAAACGATGTTAGAAATACTCAGGACCTCGGCCTCATCTTTTTAGACCCCCATTCTGACGAACAACACGTGAAAACGTTGAAGTTCGCATGATAATATTAACATTACATCTGATAAATAATCACTTATTTCTTTGATAATATTGTAGCTTCAAGTGACATAATGCCATAACTGTAGACTTTTGAGTCATAATGAAATCTTTACATCACTCTGAGCACAAAAACCTGCTACGTATACTCTTAATTAGCAACCATTAAACCACTACCATTTGCTATTATATCTCTATAAACTACTGAATTCTGCCATATACTGAACCAGCTGAAGCATAGTTTTTTTCTTCTGTCCAAACATATTTATTCAATCAGAGATTTTGACTATGTCAAACAGGAGTGAAGAATGATTTTAAGGATCTTATTTAGAACCACAAGAATCTTTTTTGTTTGTCTAAAGGGAAAAATGTGTTGTAAAATAATTGAAATAAATGAATGTTTTATTGCAATAGCATAATCTCGCACTGAGAAATGTAGCAAATTCAACAATAAAACAACAATAAAACCGCCGTTTGTCCACTTCTGCAACATTTTCACTGAGCATAAAAGAGAGCGGGATTGTTCATAATTTCTTTTCGAATAATCTCTCTAGATTATCCGGATTTGTGGATCCGCTTTTTATGCACTCTTCTCTACAGCTCACCCTTTAATGGTTTTCTATAGGATTTAGGTCTGAGGACCGAGATGGCGGTAGAAGAAGGTTGATTTGGTGAAAGGTGAACCGTTTCTGGGTTGATTTTGGACGTTTTTGTTTTTTTGTGTGTGTGTGTGATCATTACCCTTTTGAAGGACCCAGCGGCCCATTTTAAGTTTTCTGGAAGAAGCCAACGAATAGTTAAGGATCCTGGTGTTTCAAAGAGTTTATGACACAATGCGCTCTAACAAAGTTCCAAGAGCCTTTGGAAGGGAAACAGGCCAGAATTGTCACAAAACCTCTACCATATTTAACTATGGGGGCTGTTTGTCATATTAATACATTTGTTTCGTGCTAAACTAGCCTAAAGTGTTTGTTGCGGAACGGCTCTATCTTAACTGCATTTTATCAAAGTACACAGCTTTTTTGAAAGCCCATTAGAGTTAGGAAAACTCTACATGTTTACATTTGTAATAGTAGGACAGGAAAGGCTTTTTTCTGGACTCTCTCCCAGAAAACCAGCTGCCATGTAGATGATCCCTAATTGTTATGGAGACTTAAGTGACCCCAGGATGCCACTCTTTGCTGCTGGTCTTGAACTAAGCTTTGCATATTCTTTCACCTCCCGTATAATCCTCCAGACTGTGTGTTGAGGGCAAGATAAAAACGGCGTCTTCATTCAGCCAAGAGGTCGGTGCCTAAAACAAATGCATCTCTGTGTCCCGCCGTCAGGGAAACTAAAGGTCATAGATCACTAATTCCTAAAAACCCCAAATCAACTTAAAAGGTTAAGTATAAAACGTACAAAAAAAGCTTCAGTTACATTTATTTTCAATGGCTTGTCAGGGGCATCAATAATTGAAGCCGCTGGTGAGTTGGATCTTTTTAATGTTTTCAATTTGAGATGGTCCAACTGCGTTACAAGATGAATTTAATTTAAGGCTTTTCACACATCGTCATCAGGGATTCTAATGAATGCAAGTGCTTTTTACAGTGGGAGTCCGGCTGAGAGTGAGTCTTACCAAGCCTTCGGTGGACTTGATGTTGGCGAGCTGCACCACCTCCAGGTGTGCGGACTGAGACACCATGGGGTCCGAGGACAGCGAAATAATCTGGTCGCACACTTCAGACAGAGTTTTACACTGAGGACAGCAAATGAGGGACGGGCGAGTTCTTAAAAGCTGCTCAAACCCACGGGAGGTGACTTCATGTTCAGTCCGGCAGGGAAAAGAAGTTGGAAACTCACCACATGCAGGATCTTGTTTTCCGTTTCATACACAGAGCAGTCCTAAGGAATGTTTAGAAGAAGGAAGAAACGGTTACCTCAAGAGAATTAGACTAAAATGGAGTTATTGGCCTTTCTGCTGTAGGTGGATATAAGAAGAAATTGAGCAGCTTGGCACCTACACCATAACCCCCCTCCCCAACCAACCCTCCCACACAGGCATGTACAAACACCAAACAAATGAGTCACCAATGCGGAGGCAGGTCTCTCTCTTGCTCTCTGCTAGCCTTCCTCTCTCTCAGTCTTCAGCTCCATCTAATTTGCCGTCTTTAACCCCCCCTCTCCCCCACCCCTCCTTCAATTCTTTTCTATCACCTTCTTTTTCTCAATATAAAGATTATCCTCCACAGAGACCAAGCTAAAAGCCATTAACTACCCCTTCCCTCTTTATTTACCGAATCCCAGACGAGTGTCATCACTCACCATCCGCGAGCGGAAAACCAATACAGTGACATAAAGAACCTAATACAGTGTCTTCAAAAACCATTCACACGCTGGGAACTTTTTCACCCATTATCAAACTACAGCTCCAAACGTCGACGTGTTTTATTGGGATTTATGTTACAAGCACCGACACAAAGCGGTGCATAGAGTGTAAGGAAGTGAGGCTTTCAACATGTCCTACATTTAAAAATTGGAAAAGTGTAATGTACTCATTACGTCATAGAACCACCGTATGTTACAGTTACAGCTGCAGGTCTTCATGGAGAATGCCTCCATTAGCTTTTCCCATTTTTTTGTGCAAAACAGCCACAGCTCAAACAGAGGGGCATCTTTATCGGCATTCTTTTCACATTTAAATCATTTAGTTGTGGTCTATATAAAGTGGAACAGCGATGCTTTGCTATGAATTCCTCCTTATTGTAGCTCCACAAACCCCTCTTTCGATCCTGTTCTGAGGTCTGACTGAGAGCAACTCGTCTTGGTGCTGTCTCTTTAAATGCACACACCCCGCCCCCTCTCCAGGTCGCAGAGCGTTCCACTCCAGCCCATTCGTCCACTTTTGTAGTATGCTACAAAAACATTTTCTTCTATGACTTCCTCGTATGCATCACCTCTAACGACCTTTTGCGTCCACACTCTGCAGCTCCTCCAGAGTTACTGTGGGCCTCTCGGCTGCTTCTCTGATTTATTTAGGTGGTGACCATGCCCTGCTAGGCTTGCAGTTGCGCCTTAGTTTTTCAAATGGTGGACAGAAAATTGCTCTGTCAGATGTTTAAAGCTTGCCATTTTGTTTTATCACCTATCCCTGCCACAAACTTCTCCACAACCTGCTGTGTTTCTTGGTCTTAATGATGCTGTTTGTTCACCAACGCACGCTAACAAACCCCTGGAGGCTTCCACAGAACAGCTGGATTTAAAAAATAATCACAGATGGATCCTGTTCACCAATACGTGACTTCTGGAGGCTTTTGATCGCGCTGTACTTGATTTACAGGTCTCTCAGGGGTAAACAAGTGAATGCCAAACTTTCAGATTTTTATGCATAAAAACTTTGAGGAAAAACATGTATTCTTTGAAATCCACTTTACTATTGTGCACTTAACTGCGTTGGTCTACTCACAAAGGTGAAACAAAAGTTCAAAGGGTGTGAATACTTTTACAAGGCACTGAAACACAATTATTGCTATATTTGAATGAACAGAGATGAATATGTAATCATAATCTCATAATTAAGCTCTGACAGTGCATGTTCCTATATTATCAGTAACTTAATGAGGTTGATGGTACAGAAATAAAGTCTTTAACACTAAATGCAGAACTGTACACTTTGATTCCTTGTTTTTTTAAATGTGTTTTTTTTTTTATCGAGAGTGAAAGTTGTAAATTAGTAGATTCTGTAAATTCTTAATATTCAGCTTTCTTACCTAAATGAACTATACTGAAGTTCTGAAAAAGGCACCTTTATTTAAATTACTATATTGTACAAAATAGATAAGTAAATATGTAAAAAAGGCAGCATAGGCCCTACAGTTTTGTGTCGCTCGAAGAGAAATATGTGGGTCAAACATCATGATGGGATGGTTTATTTACCTGCTGCACGATTGTAGTGAGCTCGAGACACAGCTGGATCACGTTGTTTCTGGTCACGGAGTAGTCCGCCACTGCGGCAAAAGGTGACCTGAAAAAGAAAGAGCACCTGAAAATGAACCATTAGACTGTTCTTCATCACAAACCGAATCACTGCTAATGTGGCGGAGACATGTTAAAGACTCGATGATGTGCACAGCTGTGGGAGAAGCAACGTCCTATCTATCAACATATACGCACAATATGAGCAAATATGTAGAAATTATTCACCTCTTTTGCTTGTTGTGATTTAGACCAAAGCATTTACATATTATTTAAAACTATTTTTTCCCCTGTTTATTTATTTCAGTAATTTTGCCCACAATTACGAATGCAAAAAGGATGTAAACCTCATTCTAAATTCATTTGAACGGGATGAAAGCCACAGATTGTTTCTGTTTTTTAGAACAAAAAAAATACACACACACACACACTAGATCACTTTATTTTTGTACAGTGTCGTCGGCTTTGAAGCCTAAATTTAATCAAACGTAGAGGCAAACGCACAAAGACAAACGGGGCATAAAGTGACATAAAAATAGTTTCTTTCGTGTCAAAATGTCTGCAGAATCAAGGCCTTCCTGTCAGCTGATACGTCATGGATAGAATAGCAAAACATTACATGACTGTTCGGTTGTCAAAATAAAATAACACAAAATATTCAACCCCCTTTGCAAATTCAAAAGTTTTTTCAAAAAGTAGTTCAGGAGTTTGAGATAAACAGATTACACAAAAACAGTTTAAAGCGTAAAATAAAACTAATATAAGGTTTTTCTTCAGATTCAATACTAAATCCTACTTTGCTGCAGTCTCAAAATAACCCCCACCCTTGAACAGAGTTCCTTATGAGAGGCAAACATCACGGTGGTCTCAGACGCACCTGATACAACGAATAAAGACCTTCGTTGGCTGCATTAAGGCCCCGACCCCACAGAGACGAGATTAGATGTATCCGCAAAGGTTTTTTGTTGTTTAGGCCGTGCATCCACATGGATTTTAGGAGACCGCAAACGATCGGTTTTGAAACCGGTTCCCAGACTGGATACGTTTCAAAACCCCAGTTTGGTTTTTCCGTGTGTACATGTGAGCAACATGTTTTCAGAAACGAAGACATCGTAGCTTTGTCTTTCTATGTAACCCACACGTGCCTCACTCTCACAAACAACAACAAAAATGGCGCTGTCCAGTGTTGGGTTCATGCTGAGGCCAATACTGGTTTTGTTATGGCTGTTGGTAGCGTCCTGTTAACGAGGACGCTCTGCATGGCGTGCCCCTGCCAACCGTCATGAAATTGCATAATCTTTGTGTATGATCTTCCGCAATGTTGCTGCGCTTACTCCAGCTGAGTTGTCTGCGCATGCCCGGTGTTTTTTACGTTTTTTTGGCAGAGTCACAGCGCCACCAATGGGCCCGGCATACCTTACTACAGCGCTTTCAGTTGCGCTGCGTCCGCTCGTGCCGAGGCCATTTTTTTCTTAATTGTTTATGAAAATGTATCGTGTTCATCTACGTGTGAACATGAGCCATGTGTGCTTGAGCTCTAACAGCTCAAATAATAATAATAAATAACTGAACAGTTAGCAGTGATGTTTTATTGCTTGTTAGAAATAAGTCAAAAAGGTTAAGTAGAGAGATCATTGCCTTGCAAAAAGGAGAGGAAGGATACCCTGTGGAAAAAAATTGTTTCTCTAAAGCAAAATTCATTAAGTTAGCAAGTTTAAAGCTATTACAATTGCAGCTGGGCAGGAAGAATGGAGGTGGTGAGAAACGCTTGACTGATTGCAACAGACGTGTAGCAAGACATGGTGACTGTAGCCACTACGCTTCCAGTTTCCACACTGAGGCACTTTTTAAACGCTGAACCCCAAGACGTACACCACCCCCGGCACAAAAGAAAAACAAAATTCAGCTGCCATTTGCTAAGAACTATGTAAATAAGCCAAAGGGGCCTTGGGCTGCTGTTCTGTTGCCCGATATGCTAAAACCTTTCAGGCCGGCGGATCAGTGGTGTGTTAGGAGGAGGAAGAATGAAGCAACTCCTGAAAAGAACAGCATGCCTACAGTGAAGCATGGAGACCCCTGGAAACCTGCAGCATCTGGAGGACAAGGTGGATTCAATCAAGCATCAGGAAATGTCGGAAGAAAATATCAAGCTGTCTGTGACAAAGCTGAAGCTTGGACGGTACTGGACCTTCCAACAGGTCAATGATGCAAAATGTATCCTAAAGTCAACCAAGGGTGGCTTTCAGTGGAAGGCCTAAATGATTTTAAATTTGCCATGACAGTTGCAGGACTGGAGCTCTTTTGAAAATGTCAGGTGGAGATTGGAAGAAGGAGGTTGCAGCTCGCAAACCCAAGTACACTCATGACTGGAGGCCTTTCCCCCATGAGCAGCGGGGATGAGAAGCCTCAGGAACGATGCCAAACGCCGGTGTCTGACTATGACTCATGCATGCTACAGGTCATAAATGCAAACAGGTGCTGGGAAGGGTTTAAGAATGCTTGTCCTTGATGAAGGGACCTCAGCAGTCATTAAACAGGCTGATTTGTGTTTGCTTTGGGGAAAACACTTGCAATGTTAATTGTGCTAAACTGTTGAAATTGTTCTCGACAAATGTAGCAAGCAGCCGCTAGCTTGTTCATTTTGCCAGTAAATGTCCTTTGCAAGTGAGGTTGAATAATTTTAGGCACCTGACTGTATTTGTGCTCCCTAAAGTCTGTCTTTTATGCGTGATTATAAACATGCTATCATTAAAAACATCGGTACAACAACTACGTCTCACAATGGATGGACGGACGGATGGATAACTGGATCCAGAACCACCATTTAGCGAATCTCACCTGTCTAGCCATGCAAGCAGACTCTTGGCAGCAGCGATGAGGTCCACCACAGAAGTGAGGAAGTCGTTGGGCAGCTTGTGAGTGGCTCGCCCGTCGTAATGGCCGCTCCGCCGCCGGCCCGTGATGAAGTTCTGCAGGTTTTTCGCCGACGCGCTGAGCTTGTGCGAAAGCGTCTTCAGATTCTCCGTCTCCAGACCGTAATTCTGGAGAGGAGAGAGGAACGCAGGAGATTGTTTAACCGGTGACGCGTTCCAATAAACTCTTCACACACAAAGGAATGAAACTTGTTGTCACTCTGACACGAATCTATGAAAGCCACAGGCAGAGTCGGCCCCCAAGAATGAATCTGCTGAAATGAAATAACGAAACAAAAAAACGTTAGAAGCAAGCTGTGAATGTCTACAGATAGACGAACACTCTTGTTTTTGTACAAATTGCACGTACAGGCCTGTGGAATCTCTCCCGTCAGGGTTTCTTAGGAGGAGAGAGCGCACCAGGAGGGCCGCTAATCATATTTAATACAGGAGAGCCTGACAGACTTAAAACCAAATCCCAGTTACGTAAGAAGCTTTGGAGTCGATGCACCCCAGCCCCACCCGCACCCACCCTCGGCAGGGATGAGAGGAGTTCAGATTCAGATAGCGTCTACGACCTCGGCCCACCAAGTCTGCATCGACTTCTTCCACTGAATCGTCAGATTACTTTTCCACTCAACAGTCGCATTCATTATCTCGCCTATTAATTTGTGTTTTATCGAGAAGAATTAGCAAAAAAAAAAACAAGAATACTAAAATGTATTGATTTCTTTAATCACCGTTTCCATATTCAGTGTTATATCCTTGTACTTTAAAAATGCTATTAATGGTTTTAAATTAGACAAAATGATTCCTGTTTCCAGCAAAAAATATATATTTAAGTTAACATACATATCAGATAGGTAAATTGTTTTGGGTATCCCTGCTCCAAGCGGATTTTGACCTAATTCCTCCCAACAGATCTGCTGTAACTGAGTCAGGTGTGTGGGCTGCTTCACTCACACATGCCTTTTCAGCTCTGCCTATATAGTTTCTCCTTAAAAGTCACTTCCTGACACAGATCTTGCTTTTATAAAGAGTCCAAAAATCTTCCCTATACGGTTGAGGTCAAGGCCACTCAAGAGGCTTGAAGTCAGCCTGTTTCATCCATCCGAAACCTGTTTTGATGCGTGTTTGGGATCATTGGCCTGTTGGAATGCCCAAAGTCCGAGTTTCAAGCATCTGACCCAAACCAGCACCCTCAGCTGAACGAAAACAGAAGTTACCTCCACGGACAAGCTCAATACCTTGTGCTGAGTTTTTTTTCATCGCAAAGACAGGAAATCAGTGTGAATCATGGTAAGGCTTTTGGATCTGAGAAAACTGTTTTAACTGTGAAGCATGGTGGTGGTAACACGCTGCTGAGGGGCTGCTTTGCTGCCATCGGGGCAGGTGCAGTCCACAAAGTGGATTGAATAAGGAAGAAAGAGTCGTAGCTTTAAAAAAAAAAAAAGCTAGATGGTTGATACCTGATCAAGTCTGGGTGTTCCAGCAGGACAAAGACACAAAAATTCAGTCAAAGCCTCCTTAAAGCCCCACGCTCACCCTCTTGAAAATGAGCAGACTTCGCTCCAAAGCCAGAGCCAATGCCTCAAAACCATCCAGTTTTAATGAGGTCAAATATTCAGCCTGAGCTTGTTGATGGCTGCAAAAAGTGCGTGGTTTCTCTGCAACATGGTTATGTGACATTTATCCAAATATCACTAGGGGGTGTATGCACATAATTTACAGCGTTTTCGAGAAAAGCTTCAGTAAATTCAAACAATTTCAGCCAGTTCTTGTCTCCGAAATTCCCCGAAGCTGTCGCTTGTATAATCATTTGACACTAAATCAAATTAATTTCGCATTCAGGCCAATGACGAGTGTGCTGTAAGTTAACATCTGACAGAAACTCTTAAGTGTCTGCAAACTGATTTTCCATTCGGGATCCGTTGGTTGAACTCCAAGCCACAGATTAGCGTTGCCTGTTCCCCTCCTGAGCAAGAAAACAAAACCCTATGCTTTTATTTGTGAGACTGACATAACCCCACCAGTATCATTCAAAAAGTAAGAAAGGACACTCAAGTATTCTCACACTTTAGGGGCTCATTAGCCAAACCAGCAGAGCGGCCGTGCGTCATGCTGACACTAAGTTCAGAAACTACTTCAAAATGAGCCAGTAATGGATGGCACCACTAGTCAGCCCAAAGTTTTGCCTGCTTGAAGAAGACATTTTGTCTAGATTATCAACTTATTATCAAGGACAGTTTTAAACTGGGCCCCAAAGCAGTACTTTACGCATATAGGTCAGATTTCCACACCTAACGTGTCAAACTGAGCTGGTTTAGTCGATTAGGTAATCTTCTAATATCTGCTGTGCTCGGTTTCCTCTGGGGGTACAGATGGACACACAGGAATGGACATTCATTCAGTGATTTCCTCCAACTAAACAAGCCTCTATGGTACAAAGGTATCATAAGACAACACACAATCCTACAACATGCAATAACTTACTTCATCCTGAGCCGTCCCGTTGGAGCTGTGGCAGCACGTTTTGGGCCGTTGTCCTGCCAGAAGGCGAAGCTCTGCACCAGCGACGAATCCTTTGCAGGCTTTAAAAGGATTGCCCCGCCCCTCTTTGTGTCAACTCCGACCAGCTTTCCTATTCCTACCACTTCTCCACAGCATGACGCTGCCACTACCATGTTTCGAGGTAAATGGACTATATATAGTGCTTTTGTAGTCATACTGACCACTTAAAGCACTTTACACTGTAGCCATATTCCCCCAACTGCACTTGCTAACGCACCCAAACACAGATCAGTAGGCAACCTGAGGTTAAAGTGCCTTGCCCAGGGGCACACATTGACAGGCCCCAATAAAGCTACGTTCACACTGCAGGTCTTGAAGCTCAATTCCGATTTTTTTGTGAAATCGGATTTTTTTGCGTGTCCGTTCACACTTCCAAATATATGCGACTTGTATGTGATCTCCTGTGTGAACTGCGTTCATTCGCCTAAGTGTCCCGCATGCGCAGTAGAGGACGCGATGACGTCATACGTGGCAAGCGCGCTCATTGTTTGCGGAAGTAAACATGGATCGTAATGCTGCAGCGTATCTTCTCCAACCGGAGCCAGCACATTACAACGCAATCTTTTTAAGAAGACGGAAAAGGAAGAGAGACAAATTTTAGCGACGTGAGCGGCTTTACTGATACGGACTTCATTCATAATTTTCGAATGAAAAAGGCAACCTTTATGTGCGTCTGAACGGATCTCTTTAGCGCTCTCACGTAAAGACACACCTCTTCAGCCAAAGCGGCGAGTAAACGCGTTGCCGTGTGGCTGTATTGACTTGCAACAGGTGCTTGTTACCGCACAATAATGAACCTCTTTGGCATAGCCAGGTCCACCGTTAGTGACGTTTGTCGAGTATCGGTGACGTACAGGTCGGATTAATGCGACCCGGCCGTACAGACACAGGTCGCATTTGAAAAGATCAGATACGTATCGGATTCAGGACGACATATTCAAGTGGCCTGGGTCGCATTTGAAAAAATCCGATCTGTGTCGTTCAGACTGTCATAAAAAGATCAGATACAGGTCGCATATGGGCAAAAAAATCGGAATTGGGTCACTTCAGGCTGCAGTGTGAACGTAGCCTTAAAGGCCTCAGTACAACCTTCTGATTACAAGACAACTACTCTACCCATTGAGCCACAGTCACCCCAAGGTACATGTACGGATGCGCAGTGTTTTTTTTTCAGGAAGCCCGATAAGTTTAATTTGATCTTCTGCGACCAGGCCAGCTGCTTCCCAAGTTTGCTGCGTCCTTGATACATAAATTGCAACCAGAAAGTAGGACATCGCGTGTCAACAATGGCTTCTTATTGCCACTGCTCCAAAAAAAAGGGCAGATTTGTGAAGTCAGCGGCGAACTGAGCGCTGGATCCCTGCAGCCCCAGCACAGTTTTCATACAATGTGCTCATAGAGGTAGAAATGCTTCGGCAGGATCGTGTGTTCTTTTCCGTCAATCCCCTCAGCAAATAAATAATTTTTTTCTCATTTCTTCGTCCCCTCACATTTACTAGGGCCTTGTAAACTACAGAGGCACACGATATTCATCTGAAAACTCCTTCTGTGACTCAAAGGTAAGTAGTGGGTAGATGTGAAGGAAGCCTTGGACTCACCAGTGCACAGAGTAAGTCCACGGCCTCCAGTATGAGCTCCTGGTGGCCAATCCTGGACACTCCCAGGTCCTCCAGCTCTTGGTGGGTGATGCGTAGCAGCTGGTCTCCCCCTACTTTCTCCTTCTCAAAAGTCTTGATGTACTGCTGCAGGCAGTCGTCCAGGCCTGAGACAACACAACACAATCGCGTCTCATTTTCTGAATTCTTGCAAAATCTGCTTTTTTTTTCCTTTCTTCTTCTTCTTCTTTTTTTTTTTTTTTACATGCTAGCTGGGTTAGGTGCTGCCTCCCATACCGGGATATGTGCCGCAAATCTGTTAGGCGTGTGATCACGGGTCGCGTTCTGCCACATCCTAGTATGATGACAGTCTGTGTGACACGAGAAGTGGGACACATTCGCTCTCCACAACATCATTCGAGCTACATTTTCAGCACTAAGCATAGGGGGGGGAGGAAAAAAGCGTTTAATTTAACAGGGTTACGAGTCGGCGCGCAACTTGTTTTACATGTTTTAGCACTGCAGTAGGTGTGAAATCCTTGTGAAAGAAATACTTGATGAGGTGCAGCAAACTAAAACAGACTGAAAACTTGTTTTGCGCTAATGCTTCGTGCTTTACACGTGAAACGACGTAGGAATGCCTCCGTGTTTGTTCACATAATAAACAGGTTTATGAGGAGCTGCCTCGATTTCTGTCACAGGGAACCTTCAGAAATCATTTCTCAGGCAAGAATAAGAGTCTCTCTGATGCAGAAGTCAAAGCCATTGCATGCTGATGGGACACTGATGAGGCGCTTTACACAAAGACTGCAGTTTTATGACTCACACTGCTAGAAAAATGGGAAATCTACTGCAACCAAATCCACCGGATTTTCTTGAAATGGAGCAAACGCGGTTATTTGATCTGTAAAATAGTTTGAATTCTACCATATGCCTCCTTTTTCTAGTTAAATCTTATTTTTGACAGAGGGAGCTTTTTTTTAAAGGAGGATAGATCAAAACACCTTCACTTAGTTTCCACCTTACGTAAAGCATGACGTCAAGACCCCCCATTTCTCTTGCAGTGATTGGATACATAACTGATTACAGTGCTTTGGGGGGGAAAAAACATATTAAAAAGCAATCAAGTGAATTAGAACCTTTTGTAATTAAATTATATATTTTTCTTTCTTAATTACCCTTCAGAGAAATTGGGTCAGTTTCTTTCTCATAATAACCGATTTTCTTTTCCATTATATAACAATAACATAGAATATTGTGACGCTTATTATCTCTACATTTTTGTCGAAAACGCTGTAAATTATGTGCATACAACCCCTATAATAATCATTACTTAAACTATAGCCAGATTAAATACAGTTCAGGTAATGCAAACAAATAAAATTGAATATAATTACGTTGGTGTTTTGGTGTATTTTAAGGGATAAAGAAATGATCTGTGCACTATACGTTTTATTGTGACTGTACTCCTGTTTTGATCGGCAATCATTGTTCATTTATCTCTACTATAAGAAATATTACTAGCTTATTGTGTTGAGCATAAAAATTAGTCGTTGAAACAAAATGCTGCACACCAGGACACTTGTTTTGGTTGTAAACTTGCACTTGCCACTCACAATATGGTGGCCGCAGACGTCTCAGTTCTACTCGGCAACGGAGCCGGTGCCACATCCGCTACTCTATATCTAGATCAGAGTGTCTGGGGAGGTTTATTTAGTGGCCCGTGACTTCATGTTTCCCTTTGGGGATTACTACGATGCGGCACAGAAGCCACACTCTTCAAAATGGGAGAGACAAGAGAACATGAAACGTCAGGTAAGGAACGACGCTAGGTTGTCGATCATAGGTCTGGCGTTACGAAAATATTACTTTGCCACATCTAGTAGAAATTGAAACGTTTAGAAAAGCTGGAGCTGTGACAGAAAAACAAGCTGCAGAAGAGAAAGCTGCAGAGTTTATCCTGCCACCATGCACTGCGAAGACATATGGGGAATGGTCAGAAACTCCAGGACACCTTTCGTTTTGACATTACGCCACAGCAATAAAATATTAATAAATACTTCCATTCCTTTCACACATCAGAATCAGAATCAGAAATACTTTAATAATCCCAGAGGTAATAATAATACTACTTTATGTGACCATAGTGTCCACTTTCTACCTCGCCAGCTGTCCTTTTTAGCAGTCAAGACAGGGAAGTCAGCTTTTGTGTGGCTCATGCGGCGACTTTCTCTTCTTTTCCCTTTCTTCCCTCGCACCCATGCCACTGCCCCCTCGTCTCATCTCTCTACTGCGGTGAGCTAATCATACACATGGGACTGGGAGCTCAGACTTGATCAAGCATTCATGTCGGGTTCAGCTAAGTGGTGGTGGTGGTGGTGGGGGGGGGGGGGTATAGAGAGCTCAATGCTGAAAGGCTTTACTGATCAGTCTCTTTACCTAGTTAACTCAGACTCAGTATGTCAGCCAATTTTTCTGAGTGTTTTCCAATGAAATAAAATGACAACATTGGTGGGTGGAGGAGGATAATAATGAAAATTATATGTAGCATAAATCAACCTTTGAAGTCTGACTCTCTGCTCCCCTGCCCACTTTAGGTGACCAGCTAGATTTTAGTATGCGGGATTAACAAACACTCGCGCCAGCAGAAACATGGAATCTTTCTAAAAATCGAGTGAGTCTCCAGGAATACCTGCTATACCTGGACATCTGGAACTGTTGTTGTGCCGCTCCGTTTGTGTGAAAGGCGCCTGCAGCTACATTGAACTCTTGCGTATTAGACAAAAGAAGAAATTATGAAGGGCAACGGAGGGGTTTCATTGCAAATAAAGTCCCTTTTATCGCTTCACCTGAGGGTCAAAGTGATGTTTAGGTGATTGATGCTTGGTGGTCGTCACCGTAATCCTAACGGGTTTCAACCAGGTGACGATTCAGGTGAATTCCTGAATGGCCCTGACTTCAACACCAATTGTGTTTATTAGTTTGCCTTATTGTTCATTAGTCTGGCCTTTTTCATTTACTTTAATTAGCCCATCAGTAAGATGGCAGATGCAGACATCCATGCATTGATATTAGACGTGATATGTCTCGCTCTAGTCTAATAAACTGTACAATTTCTGTGTTCATTTATTTTTAGATAAATATGTAAAAAAAAAAAATAAGAAATCTCTTAAAAATCTATTAAACCTCCCTGAAAAGGTCATCTATAGTTGAAAGTGACGTAATTGATTTGATCAGTCCTAGACGCTGACATCCTTTTGAACGTGGCTGGTTAGTCACTACATATTAAACGCAGATATTTTTTCATCTCCTCTTTGGCATTTATTTCACATTTAAATAGGACACCATTCGCTGAGTGCACATAATGGTTTCTGCTCCATCAGGTTTTCCTGCCCGTTCTATGTATGGGTCAGATTATCAAGCACCTAGAGGAGAAATTAAAAGCACAGCGCCGACGTCCCCCCGATCTCCATTACCGATAATCCACTTTTAATAGCGGGGGCTGGAAAAAAAATAAAAAATAAAAAGAGCAATTGGAAACAGCTCTGCGATAATCTGAGTGGTTTTAATCAGTGTCACTGTGTGAGTCAGACAAGTGGGAGCAGGAGGAGCACAAGAGGGGGGAGAAAAAAAAATCAACCTGCAAAAATAAGGGTGGCGTTGACCATAGGCTTGAATTTGTTCCGTAGCACAGAAAAAAACACCATTCTGAGGAACGCTCCGTCTTTCCTGCCGCAAACTGTTCCTGTGGTGTGTTGGGAACAAATTTGGAGACTCTCGTCCTCTTTTAAAGGACGAGAGTGTTTAAACAGCTCCATCCCGGCCGGGAACAAAGAGCCGCGCTCAGACAAAGCTGACGGGACATGGGAGTGGGACTGTGGGAAGGTCACCGGGTGCCCCCCCTTTCCTGGCCTCCTGTGACATCACGGGGCGCGTTAGACATAAAGGAACCTGGGAAAGGCTGAAAGCATCGCTGCCCCAACGTCGGCAGCAGGGCTTCAGGAAGACGCCCCCAACCCCCCCGTCAAGCCGTTTCGTCTTCCTTTCGGTGTCTCTCATAGTCACTTTTGTCCCTCGCTTCACATTACCATTAGGGAGCGCCGGCCACAGTGACGGCCTCTGCTCCACTTGTCAGATACGGGACACAGCGGAACCCAGTGGTCGTTCTTTCTCCCTTTTTCAGCATTCGTTCTTTGAGCCTTTTCGCACATCATCTCAGAGCTCTGCTGAACAGCTACGATCACTGCCTCTTCTGCCTGACTCGGCATCTTTTTTAACGTTTACAGCTCCTATTTCTCTTTAATGAGCCTCCGAACGCATGTTTAAAAGGAGGCATCAGACCCAAGAGGAAGGAGCTGAAGCTTGCCACCGGGCATGGGCTGCTGACCGATATCAAGTTGCTGTGTGCTGGCCAGTCAGCTTGCAGAAAGAATGCCCCCCTCCTCCACCTGTTGCTGCACACTGTCAGTCAGCTGGCTTAAAAAAGGCCATATTCGGCCGGCTGAATGAAGGGTATATATTCTATACTATAGGAAGGGCCCCTCCCCCACATGTTTACTGCACACTGCCAGTCCGCTGGCAGACCGAAGGCTAATATAGAAAAGCGAAGAAAGCCTCGGAAAGAACCGTGTTTAGGATGTGTGGAGGGCAGAGTTACACTGCACTCCTCCTCCTCCACCTCCACCTGTTGCTGACCACTGCTGATCAAAAACTAGGCTGCTACACATTTTCGCCACTTAAAATGAATGCTAATTTGGCTGTTTAGAGGTGTAAATTTAAAAAGACAAACTCATGAGCCCACCATATTAGCCGGCTTATAACAGGTTATTATATTTTACATCTATATTTATTCAGTAATAACCCATGTCCTGTACATATAGAACCATTGTTTATCCTGCACTTGCTGCTATTGCACTTCTGGTTAGACCTAAACTGCATTTCGTTGCATTGTACCTGTACCTGTGTAATGACAATAAAGTTGAATCTAATCTAATCTAATCTAATCTAATCTAATCTAATCTAATCTAATCTAATCTAATCTAATATTTGGGTTAATCTATAAAGAGCAGATCACCAGAAAAAATAAAGTATTCTTTGCAATAAACACCTTCACATCCTGTCTCATTACTTTAATTTTGTATGTCTATCAAAATATCACACACACACACACACACATATATATATATATATATATATATATATATATGAGTAGATTTATTATATTTTGGGCTTTTATTTCTTACACTGAAATATTTCAACTATTGTTATTATCAGACTGAGAGGCAGGCCATAGCTTTCAGTTAGATGTACTAAGGCATAGTACATCTAAGTGAATGCTGTGGATGGACCTTAAACAGGCGATTCATGCCTCAAACTCCTCCAATGTGGCTGGATTAAAGCAATTCTGGGAAGAGGAGCGGGCCAAGATTCCTCCACAGGGATGTAACGGACCGATTGCCAGTTATCACAAAAGCCTGATGTCAGTCGTTGCTGCCAAGGCTGGCACAGGCAACTATTAGATTTAGGGTCAGGGGGTTTAGGGGGGGCGATTACTTTTTTCCACATAGGGCCAGATTGGTTTGGATAGCTCTTCTCCCTTAATAAATAAAATCAGTTTCTGAAAACTGCTTCTTGTATTCACGCAAGTTATCTTTGTCTGCTGGTAAAAATTCGTGATCTGAAACATTTAAATGTTCCTGGAAAACACAATAAATAATTAAGGGGAAAAAACTTCTTTACAGCACTGTAGATAACATTATTGTAACTATAAAATCATACATTTTTGCAGGTGGAGGCATATTATGTTGCTTATACATTACCACGTTAAACATTGGTGTTTTTCATTTTTCAAAGAGGAGTCTATGTTACTCGGTGTTATAAATACGAAGCATCTCGTGCAGGTCCATGTCGCCATTATATGGCTGAAGCGGTAGCTGCGACCAACAGGCTGCGAATTACGATGCTATATTTATATACATGCGTGTGCTGAAGCGGCACAGATGTATGGATGTGGAGGCCTGTGGCTTGACACGTGAGCACAAAGCCCCTTCTGAACAATACACAGTGCTGAGACAATTACTATTTAAAAAAAAAAGACTAATCTGAACAGGCTGAAAAATCCCTCCCTGGGGGGCGAATTTTTCCACTTCCATTCTTAACACATTTGGATGCTGGAATAATTTAGAAAGCCAAACAGCCAAATATAAGCATAACTGACGAGGAGTCTGAGCAGAGAGCGGGAGTGGGCTGAGGATGTAAAAAAAAAAAAAAAAAAAAAAAAAAAACAGCTGTTTGGGGCATTTACAGATCTTTGGATCAAAGCAAACACTAATCTGACACAGCTACCAAAGCTGGGTGGTGACAAATGAATAACAACTTCAACGTTTCTAACTTTTCCAGGCTTTTAACAATGGCACGTCAGATCAGCTTTAGCATAAACATTTCTCGGATGGAAAATGGCCCCGGGAGAGCTTCAGGATTCCCCCCCGTCATATTAATAAGAGCTTTGTAAGAATAAACTGTGGAACTACATGTTCTGTTCATCTGATGATGCCTAAAAAAATATATTATTTCTGCTAACAAACGTTACAGTAATGGTAAAAACATAGCAGGAAAAAGAACTATGATTTCCTCTGCAAGATTTCGCACACATAAATAAATTTTAAAAAAACACAGAAAAATGATAATTCTGCTTTGTGCTTATTTCTGTCGTTTGTGAACGTAGTAGGTGAAGGACTGGTGCTGTGACAAAAATCATTACTTGACCATTTGGCATTTATAACTAGGTTTGATAACTAGGTTTGATAACTAGGTGTGATATCTAGCCTTTCCAACTTGTTCCTATTCACAAACATGGGCAGATTTTTTTAAACTCGTGCCGTGTACTCACAGAATACAAGTATATTCACTCGACGGAAGGAAATTGGTTAAAAACATGCAAATAATAAGGTAAATGCAAACGTATGTCTAAAAAAACAAAAACTGCATTACACCTTCTGTGATGTCACCAGAAGCCATGGGCGAATGGAAGCTTGTTTTTAGCAGGGTAGCTTTCATCAGTTAAAAAAAAAAAATACCCAAAGAGAAAAAAACTTACCAAAATATGTTTCCCTTTACACTATAACTATATCTAAAGTGAGTTTGGGTGATTTCCCTGAAATGTCTGAGGAATAGCTTTAAGCTTTAACTCCGGTCTGTCTCAGAGGAGGTTCCTCTCCATCAGCTGAGAGAGGAAACTCGGAGACTTGCAAACATCCGTGGATGAACATTTAGCAGACGTCTGATTCAGTGCTGATCTTCTCAGCGCCATGCACACGATAACTTTAGCCCGTTTTCACGTAAACGCGGATTCTGAGTCGCTGTCATTTGGGTAGAATTACCAGATTTCCCCATCGCCTCCGTGGGGAGGAAGCTCTGGTTTTTAACAATGGACACAATGGGCTTTAACGCGTTTGGAGATGTTTGGATGCGCTGTGCCCTGGAGAACGTCGCATCTACTTCGTCATTGTTCCAAATGATCGATTGAAAATAATACAGATTTGTATTTTATTTTATTTTTTTAAAGAGCCAACGACGCGCTCGACGCGAGGATCGGCGGCAGGTGTTTGTGCTTTCTTTCTTTCTTTCTTTCTCGCGTCTCGGATCAGTTTGTGTCGGAATGTGACGAATCGCTGCGCAAACACTCATTTGCAACAGTTGGGTTAAAAGCTGCACCTTTTCAGCCACCGGACACCCACCTTTCATCCAGTCTACCACTTGACTGGGGCTCCACTTGCTCACAGGCTCCATAATCAGCGCCATGGAGAAGTTTGTCTTCAAGCTTCACAAAAGAAAAACACACCCAACTCAACCAACTCCCTTCTCAAAATTAGACAAAAAATAAATAAATAAATAAACTCAGAAAATGAATTCGAATTTCTTTCTTTTTGAAAATGAAAAAGGGTCCCACTGGCTTTAAAGAGTCTAAAACATCATTTGGGGGGTACGCATAGGTCCAAGATGTCCAAATGTGTCGCTGAGCGGAGACTGAGTGAAGCCTGAAAGGCTTGCGCAGATCCCAGCGCTGCTCGGTCCTTGGAAGGAGGTCTTTCACTTATCATTCATGTCAGACTCAGAGGCGCTGGTGCTGGTGGCTCTCTGCTGCCCGGCTCCTCATCCTAAACGCATCCCAGTACCGTCCAGAGCGGCGAACAACACGCAGACTGTTCACTTCGTCCTCCCGTCTGGAGAGGTAGCATTCGCTCTGAGCATCCTCCCTCCCCTTCCCCAGACATGGAGTCACAGCCCTGGCTGCCTCCAGCAGGCGAGGTCCTTAGGTATGGCGGGTGATTAATGCCGCCCAGGCGACAGCCGCGCTACAGCATTGTTGTGTGTGGGGGTCAGAGGATTTACCCTTTTTTTCTTGCAGGCATCTGTGGTAATGCCTTCAAGCTTGCTTTCTCATGAGAAATCCATTGGGTCTGGTTTTATGTGAACCAAGTTTCGGATTTTTGACGAGGGCTTCTGTTATAACTTTACAAGCTGGTAATATTTTACATGCACTAAATTAATCTCTTGGGAATTTTTTTTTATTATTATTATTTATGCAAATATATGACAGCTTTATAAAAGTTTATTGACTCTAAATCAAGCTTTGCAACCTTGTCAAGTAAAATGCCGGAAAACTTAAGGTTTGTACATTTGTTAAAAAAAAAAAAAAAATATATATATATATATATATATATATATATATATATATATATATATATATATATATATATATATATATATATATATATATATATATATTTATTTATTTATTTATTTTTTTTATATATATATATTATAATTCATGTTTGGTTGGAAAAAAAGAAGAAAAAAGAACAAAGTGAATAATAATAATTATAATAATAATGATAATGATAATAATAAACAGCCATGTGTGTGTTTGTAGAAAATAGTAACACAAAACAAGAATCTGTGGGAAGTTCCTCTGCTCTCTCTAGACTTCAATCTCAAGCTAACCACAAAACTTGTGAATTTTGGCAAAAATATTTCCTCCTGTAAATTCATCCACCTGCCTGTGAGAACTCAAGTGAACCAATCAGAGCTGAGATATGTGCGTTCTGTTTGCACTCACCCTGTAAGGGTTGTAGGTTATACAATATGTCCCAGGACAGAGAAAGTAAGGGACCAAATAGGTAGATTTTTCTGAAATAATCTTCAAGTACGCTGTGACAAAAAAAAAAAAAAAAACTTGTGTTTAAATAAGAATATAGATGCTGAAAGAAAATATGTGCTGCTAATTTCTCAAGTTTTCTTTTAATAATCTTCCACAAGCTGTCAATTATAGCAAGCCCGGTTATGTGACTAGAGTTACAACAGAACAGAATACAATAGAAAATCCTTTACTGTCATTGTCACAGAGACAACGAAATTGAACAAAGATATGGATATAGAGACATAAAAAGTTGTACAAAATAGAACAAACAGCAGTTTTTAAAAAAACATAAAATAAATACAAACAGACTCACATTAAGACTGACTTAGTAAGGCAGAGACGTATATAAATGTTGCAGGACGCCGGACCCCGAGGAATGCGTCTCTTCAGGTTAGCTTAGGCTGTGCTGTAGTAGAGAACCCTATTATGTTGTTTCCCTCCTTCAGAAGCTGCTGGACCTCGCTGGTCATCCAGGGCTTCTTGCTGGGGTAGACCAGGGTTCATTTTTCCTCAGTACCAACTTCTACCCAGGACTTGATGTAACATGGAACATTACCTGTGAAATTATGTTTTGTCAAAATTGACAAATCCGTAGAATTAGATGCTGAATTTCACCATTTCGGATAGATTTCTTTTAAACTTAAATATACTTTATTGTTCTGCCTCATGAAACACGGATTTGAGTTTGCAAACGCTGTAATTCTGCATCGCTACCACAAGTGGACTGTCCAAGAAAGTAATTTGAGGGCTGTGGGAAAAAAAGTAATTGACAAAGAGTGACTGAAAAAAACCCGGATTGCATTAAAAAGACGTCGTGAAATAAAACCAAGTAGGCAGTATGGAGAAGGTGATGCGATCATGAGTCAGTGTTCGTTTGCCTTTCTGTTCGGATTAAATCGGGTAAACTTTCACTACATATGGAAGGGAACAATGATGGCAGGCAAGCTGCTGGTGCACAGAACAACTTTTGATTTGAAGAAATAAAAACAGCAATGATTTCTGCCTTCGGTCTATATTAACAGAGTGAGGCATATTCTGATACTAATTCCTTTACATCTTCTCCGAGCCCACAGGCACTGATCACCCCCCATACCGCCACTGTTTTCTCCTTCTGTGCCTCCATCACACAAAGCGCAGCGTAGTGGAACACTGGTCACCAAGGAAAGCAGGATGCTGACATGCCAGAGCTCTTTATATATACATCACTGAACAGCTTGAGGGTTTAAGCCCTATCTTACCCATGTATTGCTCAATATTAAGTCATATTTACAATACACTTTACAGATAATTAATAAATACCTAAATAATACATTTGATATGTTTTATATAAAGTTCTAATTAAATGTCGAATTATTATAATATTAGGTGGCACAACCGTTTCCAACAGATGTTATTTTACAAAAATATATTTAATCATTTTACAAATAAGTTCTAAAAAATTTTGAAATCAGGATAATAATTATATAATTTATATACCTTGCACCCATTTGTCAGGAGGTTCCATATAACCGAGTATTGACTTAAAAGCTGCTTTGTTGCCAGGTGCGGGGTATTGCACTCTTGTTTTGCTCATTAATTAAGCCGGTAACAGCTCTGTCTTTGATTCCAAGTGATGCATTTGCATTTAGAAACGGTCAAATGTTAATTTGCTCTTAATGCAATTTATAAAGGCTGCAAGCAGCGAGAACAGAGCAAATCAATGTGAAACTGTGCTTTAAAAACATGAGACTGGGCTCTCTAAGATCTGTTGTAGAGAGGGGTGTACTGAACAAACCGAATGCTATTTTAAAGAAATGAGGAATTCAGGGGATCCTTCAATAAACAATAATAAGCTTAACTTTTTATGTTGAATTTCAGCCATACATTCAATCACACACACAACTACTCTCTCATTCTTAATGCGCAAGCTCTCTTTTATATTTTAGAATTTATTTTTCTTTTTGCTGTCTATGTTATATAGTATTGTGACAGTGGCGGTTTTAGGGAGTTCATCCTCCAATTGGCGGGTTGGCGGTTCGATCCCCCGCTTCGACCGTCTCAGTCGTTGTGTCCGTGGCAAAGACACTTCACCCAAATTGCCGGCTGGCGGTGGTCAGAGGGCCCGGTGGCGCCGATGTATGACAGCCTCGCTTCTGTCAGTCTGCCTCAGGGCAGCTGTGGCTACAAACATAGCTCACCACCATCAGGGTGTGACTGACTATAGAGTAAAGCGCTTCATCAGACTTGGTAAAGCGCAACACAAGTACAAGCCATTTGCTATTTATATAGTATTGTGTATGACTAAAAGTGTGGGTTGTTGTTTTTTATATTGAACTATTTAAACAATGGAATTTTCCCCCGGAGATTAATTAAGTTTAATTTTTTTCTATTGTACCAAACTATACTATACTCAGATATAATGTATTTTGCTATACTATATTATACTATACTATACTATACTATACTATACTATACTATACTATACTATGCTATACTATACTATACTAAATTGTACTATACAATATTATACTATACTTTGCTAAAGTATACTATAAATATAACATACTATACTATACAATAATATACTATACAGTGTTCTACTATGTTGTAGTAATGATACGATACAATAAGATGTACCACACTATACCAGACAATGGTCTGCTATGTTCTAGTAACTATACTATACTATCTTGTATATTATAACACACTGTAATGCACTTTTTATGCCCAAAAACTCCAAAGTTACTTAAATGGTTTCATGGCATGCTTGAACAATAGTTTAGAATAACATTGAACAATACATAAAAGAGGAATAGAGATTCATGCACGCGGTAGTTTTGAAAAGCTCATTTGCAGTCATCTACATGAAAGCTGGTGCAGCAGAATGAAATCCAACTCTGTTAGCCCTGACCCTCAAAATGATCAATAATTATAAACAAATAGAGAGGCAGGAACAGTGGGGAATTTGAGAATGTGACTTGATACGGCATCTATAAATCATGATTCTTTTTTTAACTCCATGAATCATACTTTGCAGCCCAGAGGAAAATCCGACATTTTACTGCCCATGCAAGGGATTGACATTCAGTCTGTCTTATATAACTGGATCATCATAATGCTATAGACTAAAACTGAATGATTTATCTTTTGTAGCGAAGCAATACATGTGCTGTGAATTAAGTTCTCTTAAACCATTAAACTACATGTTAGGTATAAAAGTCTTTCTTCATAATTGAGGGATAAAACGTGTTAAAACAACTCCTCATGAAACAAACTATTATATCTAATTACAAAGTACAGGTCATTTAAATTTATGTGACACAAACACTTTAAATGCTACTGCATATATTTTGTGAATGTGTATATATTAAATTGTAATTTTAATATTCGCAAGAAATTAGAGTTTAACTACGAGATTTTAGAATGATATTTTTACGGTCCTCTACAGTTGCTTCAATTAATTTATGATGTAAAATGTAAGTTTTATTCCAGTAAAAAACGAATTGTTTTGGACATGATTAAACAGATCAGTCAGTTATGTGGATGTTAGCTGTTTACATGATAATAGAAACCTACAGTAGGTGGTGGTGGTCCTCTTTTGCTCACTCTGTTTGCAGCTGCTTTATTAGCTCTAGCCTGAAGGGGGCAGTCGCGCGCGTTTTGAGTTCAGCTTGACAGCGAAGAAGAAACTCCACTTCCGTGTAACGAACCTTAGCTGACTAGGTAAGAACATGTACCCCGCATTGAAAACGAAGTTTATTATTTATTAACAATGATATATTGTATTCCAACCTACGCTTTTACATACATATTATCAGCCGTAACAGCAGCAGTAGTCAAAAAGTTTTGTCTAAACTAGCTGTGTGTGAGTTGTGTTTGGCACAGCGAGGAAGTTAGCTAAACAGCACCTACCTTCCCAGAGCCATCAGGGGAAAAAAGAATATTGCATAAAGGTTTGTATGTCTGGATTTAGACGAGTGAACGTCAGGCGGCATAGATTCAGCCGCCTACATGTCCTTCTGCGTAGTAGATAACCTGAAAGACAGCTACGGCTCTACGCTAGATGAAGCTTTCAACTTAGGGACGAACGTTTTATGAGTTTATGAGTTTACAACATGTTGCGTTGTGCAACTGGCTCTCCAGAACATTCCCTGGCAGATTTCAAATTTTTCTTTTTTCACTCAACCAAGAACTTTGGTAAATGAACAGGAAAATGAGACTGACACCTCTCAGGACCTCTCTTTAAATCGAAATCTAGCAGGTGCACGATTGCTTTATTCGTTTATTTATTGTGAAAACAGGGGAGATTATATTTCACCCACCCATCAGTGCCAGGCTTATGACAGCAGGAAACGATATTGGGTGGAAAAAGCTTTGATCTGGATCACCCAGCCCAAAACTTTTGCCCCCCCCCCCCCCCCCCCCGTAATTTGCTGCAGGCAATTTTGAAGGTTTTCCGTTTTTTTTTCTACAAAACTTTCCTCCCACTCCTTTTATTGTTTTTGATCTCTTTGTGTTTTCTTGCTCATTTTTCCTTTAGGCTTGAAAAAGGTGGGTCTTCTGGTCTGACTGCTAGTCTTAAGGATTTGGCAGCTTGCTTGAGAAATGGGAATTAGTCATCTCATGATTAGTTTTTATGTATTTTCAGTTACCTGAACTTAATAATGGTATGTATGTATAAAGCTGAATAAAAATGCACAGGAATAATTTTTGCATACCAGTGTTTCCCTATTTTTCTACAATTAGACTTAGACAACTTTATTTGTCATTTTGTATGCACAAAGAGCGTACAGAACGAAATTGTGTTTGCATACAGCTTGAAAAACAAGTAAATTGCACTAAATTTCAGGATAAAGATGCAGCAGCGATTTATGTAAACAATTGGAATGTAAACAATGTAAAACAATGTAAACAATGCAGGGGAAATAAACAGTGTGCAATTCCCGGTATCCAGGGGAGTATCATAAAAACCGTGCAAAATACGAATTATTCTTGTTATATGCTTACATGGCGTTGGCTCCTTGTCTAAATGCCTTTTTCGTCTCCTTTCTTTTTAATATATTTGTTCAGAACGTAAGTTGATATACCCTGGAGCCGACCGGGCCTGAATAAACCTGAATATCCTGTCCTCACAAATATTTCTTCTCTTTTCTCGCTGCTACACAGGTTCAGACAGGTCACCCCATGATCACACTGGGACAACCAAACGCTCACTGGTCTGTCGCTGAGTGTACTTCTGCGTGACATGATGGCTGACTCGACAGCCATGGACTGGGACAACTTGGATACCAGGGGGTCGGACGACTCTTCCATCGGGGACGCAGTATCTGGTAGAGGAGATGGCGCATCCCATGAGGAGGGGGAGGAGGAGGAGGAGGATCTTTACTACATTCCTGAGAGGAGACCATCCCTGGACCTGGGACCGTCTCCAATGGACACCAGCCAATGGTACGCAGATTTCTATGACTTCAAACCTGTAAGGGCCCTTTGTCTTTCTCTTCTTCAGATCCCAGCTGGTACTTTCTAAAGGAGCTAAAGATGAATACGATCACTTAAATAATAAATAGATGGAAAGAGCATGTGCTAGTAACTGAGAAGGGGGCAAAGGTCATTACTGTATATCCTCAGGTTCCACATCACCAACATCAGTATCACTTTAAATGTAACGAAAGCAGTTTTTACTTGTGGACCAAAGCAGGAGGGGTTTTAGGATCTCTGTTGGCTGCTTTCAGCCTAAGTATCATAGTCATCTGTTAGAATTATAGATGTTACTTGAATAAATGTCATATATTCATAAAAGCATTGTGTATAGCATTAGGAGAATGCACCGAAAGATCTGTAAAAGCAGAAAAATAGCTTTATCATGTTATAGTCATATAATAAAGTGAAAACGTTTATAGGTAACTAAGGGTGTATTCATACCGGCCACATTTGGTCCGCTTTAAACTTTAAATGGACCAGAGTTTGTTTCCTGCTTTGGTCCGGGCCGTTTGTGCAGGTGTGAGTAGGCTCAAGCAAACCTTGGTCCGGACCAATCAGCCGGAGCGAGACCCACTTTTCAGTACGCTTCCAAGCGGAGTCCGGTGCATTTCTGAATAAAAACCAGCTTTGATGCGGCCCAACTACAGGAAACATCCGTCTTTTTTGGATTTGACCAGCCACCATTGGAGGACACCTGGCAAAAATGAGCCTTTTAGTTATGCTAACACCATCTCTGCACAGATGCTACAAACGATGAGACCTGGAGCACAGAGGAGACACGTTGCCTCCTCCATATTTGGGCAGGTGCACACATAACTGAGCTGCTAGGAACGACAGAAGAATGCGGTCGCATGTTTGTTTTTCGTAGATTTTGTGAATTTCCAGGTCTGTGTTACGTCCCAACAGTCGTTTCTGTCCAATGGGAGCAACGGTCGCCACACCTGTGGCTCTGTTACAAGTTATAGGTAACTTCCAAAACGTACAATGTGAAAGCAAACCGCAAATGAATGAAAATAAATAAAGTCCACTTTTGGTCCAGACCAAACAAGCGGACCAAAGGACTTTCCTGGTGTGTATACTCCCTAAAATAAGCGCTCTGGAGGCTAGTGGATTTATTAAAAGTTCACCCTATAAAAGACAAACATGGACCCTAAATTTGTGCTGGACTCTCAAACTTCTTAGATCCTACTTTAAATGCCTGACTTGATGTTACCTGCAGGAGTGCTTTGAACTCAGAGTGGATTGCTAAACTTTTTTATTGTGCCTTAATATTTAAGCTTGTAATCGCTCTGTGAAAACTGGAGATGACCCAATTAGCTTTTATGGTTAACTACAACTTTGTAGTTTCTTTGAATTTCTGTTCTCTGGCTGAGCACTATAAACAAAGCATTTTAGATTGTTTCTCATATCTGCTTTTTGTAGATTGACCTGTTGATTCCAGTTTAAAGAAATGTAAATAATAGTTTTTAAATGATCTTTTTTAGTCTTCCTGTTGTCAGCAGGGGCAACGCTACACCCTGTGTGTCTGATCAGTTGCTACAAGGAAAACATCTGTTGCTTTTTAGCCTGTCTTTAGCGTCTTATCAGGCATCAGTGCGGTCAGCTCTATTAACTGAACAGGGTTCTTTGTGTTCAACATGTAGATCCAGCCCTTTTCCCTTGGATTTAAAAATCGATGCCAGCATTTTTAAATCTGGTATCTTTCGTACCAGGCGGTGGTTGAAAGCTAAAAAAGAATAAAATCGAACAGGGGATATTCAACATGTTGGATTGTCTTGCCCCGAGATCCTAGCATGTGTGGTGTCCCAAGAGGACAGATTGGTTGATTTTTTTTTTTTTTTTTTTTTTTTTATTATTATTATTATTCCACTCCTATTTTTACTTAACTGTAAAACAAGTAAAGGCTGAATATGGGTTTATTTACAGAACCCATAAAAGGAGCCAGGTTCCGTCCCACCAAGGCTAACCAATGGCGATTTGTTTGATTTCAATTATTAAACGATTGACTTGTGCATCACTACATATAAATAAAAAGCTCTTCAACTCCTCTCTTCAGGCATTTTGTAGACCAGGCTCTGTCTCCAGCTCAGAGCTACAAGTCATTGATCAGTGAAAACCCAGAAGAAAAGACGGGCGAGGAGGGATCCTCTACAAGGTACGCGCCGCATAATGGTTCCTCAAACAGTTTAAACATGAAGCTTATAATCACTAATATTAGAAATGTGCTTCAGTCTTCATAGCCCCGCTGTATGCTGTTAAAGCGTCCTTCTCTTTCTGCTCTTAGGGTCCAGCTGGAAAGAGCTGATTCATTTTCCAGCTGCTACTCCATCGACAGCGACGACTGCGAAAAGTTAATTCGTAGGTAAGAAATGAGACCGCGTCGTTAAATTTCAACAGCTTAACGTTGGACGCTGTTGTATATCGTGAAAACCTGTGTGTTGGGGCTCCACCAGAGAGAGAATCCGAGACGCCACCACAGATGACATCGCAGACAGCAATGCCGAGTCCTCCAACGAGCTGGTCTTAATCCAGGACCCAGCTGAGATCAAACATCCGTCTTTGACCCTGAAATTCACTTTTGAGGTGTGTTTATTGTCTATCAGGCCTTTAAAACCAGTTCAAGCTGGAATTCATGGATTAATTAGTCTTTTCGTTGTTAGGCTCTGACTGAAACCCTGAAGAAGTTACACAAGAATGAGCTGGACATGTTAAGTCGGAAGCTGTGGAGTCATTACCCGCAGCATTTCAGCTCCTATCAAAGCGTGGACACCGTGGACATCGTGGACATCGTGGACCGACTGGTGGCGGCCTTCGGCTGTGAAAGCTCTGTGCAGATCACCAGGACCGTTCTCGTCTCTCTAAACCGAAGCAAGATTGCTGAATATTTGCAGAGCTTGTGCATTGAGAGTGAGTACATTCATTCCTGCTCGTTTCAATTTAAAAAATGTACAAAAACGATACGGTGCTGTTTAAGTGTTTGGACAAATGCAAAATACAGTTTTCAGATGATGACCTCATTTCTCAGGTTCAGTTTCATTAGCTACAACTGGGCCTGTAGAGTCTTTTAAAGAGAACCTATCTGGACAGCAGGAAGTGGGCTAAAAGATCTCAAAACGTAACACATCGTGCTAAAATAAAAAGAAATTCAGGAACTAAAGTCATTGGAACAGCTTAAAAAGCTATTTCTAAGGTCAAGCAAACCACAACGAGGGTCGTTAACCACAAACTGAGAAAAGACGGAACAAAATCATTTTAAGACGGCCTCAACAATTCATGCGGGAGATCAGGAAAGAACCCAGAGCAACATCTAAAGTAAAAAAATAAATAAAAAGATGGCAGCTGTTGGAGAGTTCTAAGGTAAAATCCACCGCCATTATGACAAATGGCTGAAGGCAGCTGTTGCTACTAAAGATTGTGCAACTCGTTATTATATTATGGAGAATTACATTTTCACATGGGGACAGGTTGGTTTGGATAGCTTTTTTTTTCCCTCAGGTAGTAAATCAAATCATTATTTGAAAACGTCTGTTAGCATTTATTAAAGGGGACATACCATGCAAAATCCACCTTTTTAGGCCTTAAATACATTTAGTTGTGTTGGTGTCTCTAGGGATGCAGAAAAGTTGAATGTAGTCTGCCCGAGATCTGCATCTTTACATTCTTTTTTTGGTCATATTTCTCAAGCTGTTCAGCTTTCTCTGTTTTTTTTTAAACAATTACGTCGCAGCATGTGCTGCAGAGCTGCTAAACGAGGTCATGGACTTCCAGTTTACAAAATCCATTATTTTTTTGTGTCTTAGAGCGTTTTTTTAGTCCAAGATGAAGGATGGCGAAGCTACAAGTGGATAAGTCAAAATGTTCGGTTGTTCATCCCAGCCTACTACAAAAATGGCTGATCAGGGTGAAGTGGAGCGCTCAGCGACCTGGAGGGGTGTGAAAGTGCCTCCTTTAGATTTAAAGAGACGGCGCCGTGTCGCTCTCAGACGCACTTCAGAACAGGGGTAAAAAGGGGGAACGTGGGCGGAAACCAACGAGGGATTCAGACCAAAGCATTGCAGGTTCACGTTATGAGTCCAATGTGAAAAAGAAGAATTGAAAAGCATTAATATGTCCCCTTTAAGCTCATCCTTCGCTGATGTGGAATTTGTTTGATGATCAGCAAACGTCGGAAAGAGTGCAAATGTTTTTTCACGACTCTATATTTTTTGATTTTTTTGTTTCAGACGCAGTGCGCTATGAATTACGTGCTTCCCTGAAGAAGAAGTTTTGGGAAGAGACGATCACGGACGGAGAAAAGGTCCCGCTTGACGACATCTACACGGACCTCTGCGTTTTATCGGCGATCGACAACGGCCCGAACATCGAACACGAGGTGGTGACGGTGGAGAAGCTGAACACCAAGAAGACCCCGGACAAGCAGATTCCTCTTGAAGACATCCTCTCCCCGGAGATGGTGAAGGAGCCCTTTGGGGAGCTGGTATATCTCGTTGGACTGGCGGGGTCGGGGAAGTCCACGTTTGTCCGAAAGTTGGTCCTGGACTGGGCCATGGAGCGATCACACCACCACCTCTCGTTCATCTTTCCCCTGACATTCAGAGAGCTTAACCAGTTCTCTGACGCCACCGTCTCCCTGGAGAAAATGATATGGACCGTTTACCCGGAGACGGAGCGGTTGAAAATAGACGACTTGAAGTGCAAAGACAAAACCGCCCTGTTCATCTTCGACGGCCTGGACGAGTACCCTGGCGTACTCGACTTCTCGAAAACGGAGATTTACTCGGACCCCTGCGAAGCCTTCAGCCTGCACGTCACCGTGGTGAACCTCCTCAGAGGCCGGCTCCTCCACCGCCACCTGTGCATGGTAACGACCCGGCCTCGGTTCTACTCCTACGCCCCGTGGGACGCGTACTACGAGGAGATAGAGATGCGCGGCTTCCGCGACGCCGACAAGGACGAGTACTTCAGGAGGCGCTTCAAGGACCCGGGCCAGGCGGCCGCAGTCATCGAGCACGTCAAGTCCTCCAAAAGCCTCCACGTCATGTGCCACCTGCCCCTGTTCTGCACGCTGGTGGCGGACGAGTGTCAGCGCGCGTTCAGAGAGGCGAGGGCGGCGTCGGCGGCGAGACTCCCCAGGAACCTCACCTACATCTACACCAAGCTGCTGCTGACGCTCGTCCGTCAGCTCCGTAAAAACAGAGCTCCGGATCTGGGCCCGGAGAAAGAGCAGGCGTTCCTCATGGATCTCGGGAAACTGGCCTTAACCTTGCTGGAAAAGGGCCAGTACAGGACTTTAGCCGCCGACTGGGTGACAGAGCTGGCCATGGAGGCGGTGGACAAAAGCGGCGTCTGCATGCTGTACACCATAACGCCGTACGTGTTGTTCGACGAGGAGGTGATGACTTTTATCCACCCCACCATTCAGGAGTACATGGCCGCTCTCTATGCGTACCTGTCCTTTAAAAACCAGGACAAGATCGTTTTTGAGCACTCCGTGAACGTGAAGTCTCTTTTCAAACTGAGTTCCAAGGGGCATAGGATGATGGAGCTGTACAAGGCAGCGGTGGACAGATGCCTGCAGCGTCAAGACGGCAAAATGGACATGTTCCTGCGTTTCCTCTTCGGGATGGCGTGTAAGACCAACCAGGAGCTTCTCAGCCCGTTTCTCAGGTCTTCAGCCAAGTGCGAAGACATGACCAAAGACTGCGTCGCTCTCATCAAGAAGATCAAAGAGCCTCAGCATCCGGACAGGAAGAGCAACTTGCTGCGGTGCCTGGAGGAGCTGGAGGTCTGAGCTAGACTCTAACAAGCAGCCCATCACTACGCAACAACGCTTAAGTTGTGCACTTTAGCATGAGGCAATACTACAGTGCTAATGCCGACTGTGTGTGATTAAGCAGCTAGGTTTTTTAGTTTAGCGGCGTGAGGAGATCGTCTTAGTGATCAGATGTTTCCCCCTCTGCATCTTGAGTGGTTTCATTAGTTGTACTCTATGATCTTTCCCAACAAGTTGTCACGTTGCAACCCCAGACTTTGATACTTTTACTGGGATTTTATGTGACGCACCAACAAAAAGTAGTGGATAATTGTGGCCTAAAAGCAGTTTGGTCAGACTGGATGGAGAGCGTTCATAAACAGCAGTTTTCAAGTTCTGCTGCTGATTCGCAGTTGGGTTTATGTCTGGCTGAGCCGTCCTGATTCATGGCTATGCCTTAAGCCGCGGCACGGCGGAGCAGTGGTCCCGGCAGGGTTCGAGTGCCGGGCCTTTCTGGGTGGAGTTAGCATGTTCTCCCCGTGTCTGCATAGATTTCACCTCCCACTAAAGACATGCTGGTCGGGTCGGCCACTAGTGGCGGCCACTGAGCTATATTATACACTGGAGTGCTAATCACCGTCTGTTTGAACGAGTCGCTTTGAAGCCACCAGCCGCCATATTGGTACTCCCTAATTCCCTCCAGTAACTAGGGAATATGTGCGCTACAGCATCGAATAACGAGGATTTTCTCATGTTCAGGGGGGGCTTAAGACTTTTAAAAAGTCAAATGCCATATACTTTTATTTTATGTTCTAAAACTATCAAGTACTAAGAAAGTCATGTGCAGAAATATTTAGCATTTTATTCATTTAAATATAACATTTATAAATATATAAATAACAATATACAAAAACATATTTACATATGTGTGTGTATATATATATATATATGTGTATATATATATATATATATGTGTATATATATATATATATGTATATATATATATATATATATATATATATATATATATATATATATATATTTAATATAAATAACATGTAAAATTTTTCAGCACCTAATTTCCTAGTAGTTGATAGTGTTAGTACATCCACTGACTGTAGAATTACCTGTGAAACGTTTTCACTAAGCCAGAAAACTGCTTGTTATTGCAAATCCTATGGGATTCTGTGAGAGTAGGGAGTAGCAAGATGGCGGCCAGTGACTTCAGTTTTTCGGCAAAATCAGCACTCCAGTGTATTATATAGCTCAGTGGTGGCGGCGCTCTCAGTCTCAGTGGCTCAGACTTAGCCTCCCTCTGATCTACGAAATGTCGTTTGTATAATGACAAATAAAGCACCTCGTTCCTTAATGCCATCCCGGCTCTGGCTGTATGTTTACATTTATTATTCAATTATTCAATAATTGGTTGGTGATTAAAATCACAATAAAATGTATTCAAGTTTGTGGTTGTGGAGCGACAAAATGTGGGAAAAGTTCAAGGTCGGTGAACGCTTTTCCAAGCCACTGTGTTTTTCATTCATCTGCCCAAAACCTACTACTAAACTGGGATAAAGCAGAAATTTAGGGGAAAGAAGTTTACCATATATCAAAAAGCCAGAAAAAGCAGTCGTCTTCCTCCTCCTACCTTTAGCTGAGTTTTCTCAGCTAACGCCTGTGACGGGCCGTGAACTGGATCTCTCTTGGTGCCATTTGTAATGTTTAAAGATGCGTTTAATATTTTAGTAGGTTTGGCTAAATCCATCTAGGGGCGTTTTGGGATTGCAGTCAGATTGGGATTGCCTGCTCTGCATATGTCAACATACTAAAACCTGGAAAAAGATATTTCTCAAGTCAAATTTTTAGTTTGTTCAGTTTAGTTCTTCAGGTCCTGCAGTTTCAGAAGCGTGTATCTGACCAGTTTTAGTTGTGATTCATCATGTGTTTAATGACAGAACGACCCCCTTTACACTAAAGGTCGACCTCCAAGGTCACAGCAGATTCAACCACCAGAGAAAGGTTTCAGTACTAAGGGTGAATCCTATTTCCTAGGGTTGTCCTGTCAGCCTCCCCCTGATTTCAATGGGTGGTTAAAATATTTCACCGGGAAGAGCTGTTGCGTTCCATTCGCCTCGGAAAACCAAAAGACGAGCAGGGAATGAGTTAAAAAGCTGAGTATTGGTGCGTTCCATTTGTCCTCGGTAGTCGGGATTCTCGAACTCCGTGTCGGTAAACTTATCTGGAACGGCCCCTAAAGTCGGTATTACGAGTCGGTAAATCGGTGCAGCAGGATGGTACATTCATGACTGCTGCGACATTGATACTTCGTTTGTAGCGGCTCTCTGTTATTTAACATGTAGTCGGTTATACAGATGCTGCCTTTCAGTGTCCCTCAGACAAGATGTTTCAGCTGTTGATTTGCACAAATTACCGCCTACAACAGCGTTATTGTTTGAACAGTGCGAGCGTCCATGTTTTTCCCTTTTTGTCCGACGGAGGGAAACTGGGACGCAAAACGGCGGAGATGACGTAATCTGCGACGTGAGTTCTGACCTCCGAGGCAAAGGTAACGCACCACGTGGCGGCTTTTAGTTCATTTTTTTTTCAGATCGGAAGCAGGTATTTCCGACTGCAAATGGAACGCAACACAAAAAGCTCCTTTTGGGAAACTATCTCACTCATGTAGACACTGGTTTTAAGCGTAACTATAGCATGTTTTTTTTTTTTTTTTTCCTGTTTGTGTGTGTGGTAGTTGTAACTTAATCCTCAGTCCTCCTTCTGCTTAACACTTTCCTTTTTGGTGAAGGTTTTATCATTAATGTCTCCAGTTAGTAGTCATAAGGTAGAGATCCTGATAGCGGGTTTATACCCTTATTGTTTTACCCATGACACTGTCCTACCCCCCTACACCTGCTTATGTGGACTTTTCCTTCTGAGCTTTGAGAAGAACCTCTGCATACCCATGCCAGTAATTTAGCCCGGACAAATAACACCAAAGTTCTGCAACAATGAGTGCATATACACAATATAGCAGAATGAACCCATAAGGAGAGACGGCAGCATGTTTTATATGACTCATTAGCACACAAGGATAGTAAACAGTCATTTATTTTTTGAAATATTCTGCATATAATCAGAAGTCAACATAAAGTGCCTTTGTGTGGTGTCTAAATGACAAGTGTTGGCATTTACAAGCAATTACATCACAGCCTGTAATAACAAAATACTCCCTCTGGATGTTTCAACCTATGAACTTTTCACAAGAGATTTCTGACATCTTCCAGTCAAGTGTTCACTTTCATCTTAAAGCACTCTCACACTCAAACAACCAAAGTGTGTCTTTTTCTTTCCCTTCTGTTAAATGAAATTCAGTATATTTGTTATATTCACTGAAATGTGCTATACAAATAAAATTACCTTGCCATAAGAAACTCCTTTAATTGTCCCGCAATGGGAAAATTTGGGCATGACCGTGACAAAAAAAAGTCACATTAAATCGGTATTTAAAAAAAAAGCTGTTGCTTTAGAATTAAAGCAACAGCATGAACTCAAAGTCTAAAATAAATGTTAAAAAAATACAAAACCAGGGTAAGTATTGCACAGTTATTGATAATATGGCATATTTAGGTAAAAAAAAAAACAATATTCAAGTTAAACAGAGGAAATGCAGCAGCTGATTGACACAATGAAGTGAGAAAAAAGATTAAACATGCATGATTGCACAGCAACATCTCAGTAGCTACTGTAATTTTTCAAGCTGTATGCAAACAACATTTCGTTCTGTACGCACTCTGTACATAGAAAATGACAAAGTTGTCTAAGTCTAAGGCGTGTGCAAGTGTACCTTAGCTTCAGAGACACTAATGATAATCAGATAAATGCAATATTCAGTGAAACAGGAAAATACAGCAGCTGATTTACAGAACGCTGTGGGGAAAAAAAATGCATAATTGTACAAGCAACACCCATAGTAACAAAAAAAATAAAATAAACGTGCAAATGGACATCAGCATCTGAGAGACCGTGTTTCGCCATCGCTGTGACCGAAGGGACTCATCCGCCGGGAAGACGTGCAACTAATGCCAGACGTGCGTAGCGCCGGATAAATACATCAGCAAAGTGCCTCGACTCATTGTTTACCGCCACAGTCGGTGCTCGTCAACCTGATGAACTTTTGCGCCATCCCCACAGCGTTCGTCACAACGCAGCTGAAGGTGGAGTTGAAGTCGTCCGGCGTGACGTTTTTCAGCAGTAAATTCTTCTGCAGGATCGACCCTTCCATTAACCTGAAACGAGAGGTTTTCAGGGCAGTCAGAGGCCGGCTCACGGGAAAAACGACGGGACGGAGGCGTTAAAAAAAAAAAAAGTCATTCTCACTCGTTTGATTCGATTATTCGGTCGCTGCTGGGCGCGTCTTCGGGGAAGGAGCCGTCCACGAGCCAGTAGATGAGAGCCTCGTCGTCGTCGCAGTTCGGCAGAGCGTCACAGTGGAGAACCAGCTGCTCGCCTGGGAAGGTCAGCAAACCAGGGGTGAGACACCGCCCTGAAGAACTACTTTTTACATCGAGTAAAACAAAGGCCGGGAAATAAAAAAGGAGAGAGCATTGCACTCGTTTACCTGCGTCCGCTTTTATTTGGTTCCGGAGAGGCCCGATGATCTTCGGAGAGTCGAACTCTGAAACTGAACAAACCTGGATGAGCGAGTGACGATTACACGACTCCAAAGCTCTCGTGTGATTGCGCCTTACCTGGAAATCCATCTGCAAGCAGCAGGCACAGGCATCCCAAAGCTGTCGCAGAGACCACAACACATTCACCAAAAAGGAACGCACAGAACAGACCCACAAATGTTTCGCTCCAAATATGCACAGTTACCTCTGAGAGCAGACTGCAGCTTCATGTCGACCCGTCCGGTTAGCGGCGTCTGCTGTCTGCAACTTGGGCTTTATGCATTTATCCAAACTTCCCCTTTAAAGGGGATTTCCTCTCTCTTTTGTGACCATTTGTTCCTTTAAGGTCAAGAGTTTTCCATCACGCGTACCGAGTCATTTACGGTTGAGGCCGTGTGTGTGGTTATGCTGTGTCATTCAGTGGAAACCCTGTAACCGGACGATGCTCAGATAACAGTCTACATCCATGGGAGGGGGGCATTTATTAATTGGTGTTAATTGAAAAGGTTTGAGCAGGAACCGGTTGTTTTAGGCTTACTTTGCAGGCCCGTTACTGTCAAATATGAAGATTTTAACCTTAAAACTGACCTTTTTGATGCTAAGGCTGTTTAACGTAACGGCAAAAAAATAAATATCCAGCCAGGATCTTTTTTTTTTATTTATTTTACTAATAATTATGCTGCCTTTGGGTATCTTGAAGTGTAGTTCAAACTATTTTCCCCCTCTCTGACCTCATCTAGAGTCACCAACTAAACAACTTCTATTACTCAAGCGCTAAGAAATGTTACAACTAAGATATAAAAGCCAATGACCGCTGAGTGAGGCTAATCAGATGGTTTCATTAAGGGTGGCTGTGTGGGAATCCTGGGTTTTAGGTTGATTCAAATGTTTTTCCCGGTGACTGGACGCTTCCAGTCACACCGCATGTGACGTCCGCTTTATGAAACCCGCGCCTCTGCGAAGCTAAAAATATTGCAGACAAATGTAAAGCGGCGAGATGAGTGACCGCACGAAGAAAATAAAGAACGTATCAAGGTTCAAATGTTTAAGGAAGTAACGATTTGTGTCGTTTCTCCATTCAGAATTTATGACTCACAACTTTCGCACATGAACATGACAAATCCCAGCATGACGCCTTTAAGAAACATTCAAGACAAATCAGTAAAAAAGCACCTTTTTTCCTAATGATCTTGAAAACCAGTTTACTAGTTCAACCAAATGACACGGGTGTGACGCCGTGTGAAACAAATCTTGACAGACCTCCGGGGCGAGGACACTAATAAAATTCAAATAAACCGTAAGTACAGATATGCGCCTATAAATATTTACAAAAGGTGGAGACACTTTTGTTGGAGTTTTAGTTTAATGTCAGGGCCCAGTCTTTTTGAGCGAGTGCATATCTTCTGTCCGTTAAGAGGTCCGGGATCACTCCAGACCCAGGATGTAGTTGATGCCTTGGACGAACCCGATGATGACGGGCTGCCAGGCCACCAGGTACCGAAGCCAGTCTAAAAGCTGTCCATACATCACATGTGGCCTTTCCCAGCTGGAGAAGGTAATTAAGGTAAAGACCGACTCAAAATAATCCGAACTGATTTGAAGCCTTAAAAAGGTTAATAACAGCGCATCAGAAGCTAAATGAGAACATTATGGAAATCTAAATTTATTTTAAAAAGTCAAGCTCATAGAAAATAGAGTGATACATTTCAAGAGTTTATCTTTGCCTTCTTTGATTATAGCTTACAGCTAATTAAACGACAAATTTCCACTACTCTTTCCACAGCTGCTCTGAATTTGGACTCGATAAAACACAGAGGACCAACACCATCAAATGACGCCCCGAATCATCATTAAAGCTATAGTTGGCTCAGAAACCTTTTGTTATACCGGGTGAAATCGTCCTTCCATCCTGAAAGTACTAAATACATTATGTATTCAGAAAGAGGAGGTTACTTTTTTTTTTATTATCTCTATGGGAGCTGCAGGCCTGTAAAAACTCTAACCAATCACTGCGCTTCGCACTGAAGTGCAGTGATTGGTTATGTCCCTTCAGTTCCAGTGGGATCACCTCATCTATTGGTTGTCCCACAGGCCAATCGTTCTGATGCGCTCACATAACACCAGTGTGCGTCTGCATTCCTTGTTAGTCTCTCCGCTTGCTGGCTGTGCATGCGCACTTCTAGTGTTTATGTATCCCGTTAGCTTAGCGGTTAGCTTCGGTGTTAGCCGTTCATTGTAGCTCTGCTGCTCACGCCGTAGACTTTGAACATGGCGGAGAGTCACGGGAAGCAAACCGTGCACAAGTTTAAGAGAAGAAGAGTAAGTACTCAGTAGAAAGAAATAAGACCAGAGTGGATTTGGGAGATTTTCCAGTTATTCAAAAAGGGACTTGAGGAAACTTCTGGAAAAATTACTGACTCTAGCTTTAACTGTGGAAACCTCCCACTGGACGTCAAGCAACTTGGATTCTGTTCTTCCAGACTCAAAGGGGCCTTGATTTCCAAATGAAATGCAAACTTTACTTTGGGCCACCAAGTAGCAGTCCTGCGGATACATTTTAAGACCACATCTTGGATACGCCTGTGTTTTGTGGCTCTTGAAGCACTGACTCCACACCTTTTTGTTTTATTTTGAGAATCATCTCCAGGCGATTCCCTCTTATCCCTGTTGCTTGTACATTTTTTCCTTCCACTCAACTTCCAGTTGATATCTTTGGGTGCAGCACAATTTGCTTCTTAAGCAATACCGTTTTGTGGCTTACTCTCCTTGTGCAGGATGTCAATGATTGTCTGACGGACACCGGTCAGGTCTCCCCAGGATTGGATCGGCTATAATATTTTTGAATTAAAAATATTTTTATTGGCCTGGAGTAATTCATTTTTGGGTTGCCATTGGCATTAGTCATATTCCTCTAAATTAGCAGAAAAAAACATTTAAAATGTATCAATCTGTGTGTATTGAATCTATAACTGTTCTTTTTTTAACTGAAATACTAAAAATAATTGATTTACTTTTGTACCAGTAGAATGCCATGTCTGGACACTGTCATCACATGCCTCTAATGGATCTTTAACTGAGCCATAAAAAAAGGAACAAGAACTTGATAAGCAAGCTATAAAGTTTCTAATGTCCTAGAGTTAATTGAGATTAATTTCAAAAAAAGTGCTGAAAGTGGCAGCTAAACTTTACAGTTCAAAACTTCCGCTTCGTCCACAACAATCGATTGTTCTCTCAGGACGGAGCGCAGCGGCGTTGTTTGTTTTTCCACAGTTCACACAGTCTGCTTATTCTTCATTTGCAGCTTGAAGCCGCACACAGAAATATTTCAATATTCCACTCAAAGTAAACTAAGAATATTCAGTTTTTAAAATACTAAATAGCAAGAGATAAGCTTAGCAAAGAAAGTAGTACATACAGTTACGACGTTTTATGGCTGAAAGAGTCAAAAGGATACGGATTACTGAACATCCTCTTCAGATCCACCTTCTCTTTGCAGTACGGACACATCTGCTTCTTCCCAACGATGCACCAGCCTCTTATGCAGAACTCGTGGAAACTGGACGAGGAGTTAAGGCTTCATGTGATACAGCGGCTGGAACTCGGGAAAGCGTCGCACAACAGGATAGCGGCAGTGAACGGGCCGACTGCAACCAACAAACTGGTCATTTCCAGGAGTTCATGGGAAAAGATGGGCTTAAAAATTACAGAAAAAAACAAAAAACATTTGTTTTGAGTCTTTGCCATAGGACAGCTGAGGGAGGATGACTCTTTAGAAATAGAACAAATTAATCATAGATCATAAGACTTTTTAATGATATCCGATTTACTAGAAAGTTCCCCTTAACGCTGCACATTTGAACATTAACATTTTAAATCATATTGTTAAAATAAAACTTATTGTGGTGACCGAAAATGTGTATTTAAATGATACATTTATTTGTTTACAATGTTAAAAGAACATGTGAGTCTAAATGCTTAATTGACAGAAATAGGAGGAAGATATTGATTACTTGGTTACTTTATGGAATGAGTTACCTCTCTAAAGCAACCCAGGTCTGATTAATGGCACCGTTCTGCTCACTGAATGGAGCTCGGTTCAGCTGCTCGACCTTCAGCCGTCGCAGGTTTTGACACGGCTGGGGATCAGTCTGCTAACAACTGCCCCTGCTGCTGGATCAGACGCCACGGGATTTATCAGAGCAACTAAAGCCGAGTGGACGCAACCACTGTGGAAACTCTGGCAAGGACGACGGTTTGAAGGAAGAAAAGATACCAGCAGGTGGCAGTGATAGAAAATATCCCCTGAATATGGAGGGTTCATGTTCATACGTGAGATTTATTCAGAAACGTCAATTCTTTAATTGAAGACTACCATTGAGACCACTTTAGTCCGATACTGCTAAATAAAAACATTGCGGGGGCGCTATTCTTCAGAAGGGATACGGAAGCTGGTCAGAGTGGGAGATAAATATGAGGAAATCCTAGAGAAATACTATTTAAGGAGAACAACTGTTTAAGTTCCCCTTTCCAGCCGGACAATGATGCTCAACACACAGCCACAGCTTTAATAGCATCCTTTGCAGCAAAGCATGATTGTTAGAATGGCCTAGTCAAAGTTGACAGCAACCAACTTAAGGCTGATACTTTATGCCAGCTGAGGCTCTCTAACCAATCTGACTAAAGCTTGAGCTAGTTTTGCAAAGAAAGGACCAACATTTCTGTCTCCTGATGAGCCAGGCTGGTAGAGACATAAAGACGTAGCTGTATTTGCAACGAAAAAATGGTTTTACGAAGCAAAGGCCGATTTTTAACAATCCTGCTGCTGTCAGTAGGTCTTTCTCATGCATAAATATACGTTTTGCACGTTTCTTAAAAACCTCCTCCCCCTATTTCTTGAGTATGCTAGTTTTAATAACAGGACAATATTTGTTCCTATGTCGTAAATTTGCTTTTTGCTGCTGGTACAGCTGGATTTCCCTACGGTGGGAAAGGAAAATCCTCCTATTGCGGTTCCAGTCACAAGCGGTAACTCTGCAATCTGCAAGTGGCTCTTTGGACCTTCCACAACGGCTTTTTTTCACTGAATAATGAACTTACCATTAAAAGCACCGGTGATGTCTTTTAGATCTATTTGACATGTCAATAAAAGGTGAAAAACTATTAGCTTTTTGGGGATAATTTTCCACAAATAACATCACATGGAAGAAAAATGTAACCACTTTCTTCTTTTTGCAAAAGGTAGATGTTTCTCTATTTTGAAGCCTGAAAATAGAAAAAGTTTGTTCGAACTCTTCTGCAGTACCATGTCTTTTTTACAAAGGTCATAAAACATTTGCAGCGCTAAACTAATTTTACTCAGCTGGATGCAGGCAAACATGGCTCTTTGCGGTATAAAGGTTGCAGAGTCCTGTTCTGGACACGACGAGCAACAGTTTCATAACAACAGAGTTTTCTACTTGTTATCGAATCAGGCAGAGTGCATTCCAGAACCCAGGCTTGTACGGTGGTTGTTGCGGTCTACAACATTTAGGAGATCACGATTACTGTTGAGGAAGTAATTTTAAAATGGACAAACAGTCTGGGATAAAGGTCAGGCTAACCCTGACAATTCCTCTTTACGTGTTGTTCCTAAAACTCTTTTGAGAGAGTAAACATCCCGCGACGCACCTCTACTTCTCCTTCACCGATTAAAAAGCCCGTCGATGGGCGGGACGGGAAGGATACACGTGATTGCAGGACAATCTGTAGGTGTTCTCGATGATCCCTTCCTCACTGACGTCGACGAGGATGGGCTGACCGCACACGGCGCAGATGTTGTCCGAGAGGTGCTTGGTTGGCATCCCGGATGCACTGTAATACTGGGATGAAAAAAACAGAAACGTTCAGGTAAAAACTTTAGGATAGGGCTTTTATTCAGTACAGGAAGGAACAAACATGGCAGCTCTTCTGTGCGTGGGGGAAAAAAATAGTCAAAACGCATTTGAAACAGACTGAATTCATTTGATTTGACAGTCAAATCATTGCATCCAGATGTTGATGGAACTACTGAGCTACTTGAACCTGTTTCGCACCAAACGGACCTTATGATCGTCTGGCTGCAAGACATTTTCTCTTAACTGGACCCCTTTCATTTTGTTTATATACTCACGCCAACGGTTGAGGCCATGAAGTCTGCACACATCTCTGCAAAGTCTCTCCCAAGGACCCCGTAGTACAGCCCGTAGAACAGCAGCGAAACGCCAAAGTCCATGGCGTCCTCTGGCTTTATCCTGGAAAGACGATCAGAGAGCTAAACCAGACCAATCAATGCCTAACAAAAAAACTAAGATGAACACTGCAACACAATGATCCAATTAACAGTAATTTACTGAGTTTGCTTTGACTTATTTGGGAATTTTTATAACACAGACGGCACATTTAAAATGTAAAACCTTAATCTTAAAATGCAATTTGGATTAAATGAACGGCGTACGAGTGCTGACCACGTTTTAACGCCTCATCCTGTAAACAATGAAACTGAAAACAAAAGCTTCCTCTCCATGACAACCCTGGTTTTGGAAAATCAGGAAGAAAACAGAGATTTGTTACGTGCAGATTATGTGTTTTCAAGCTCTCCGTGTGACTTTTAAAAGCAAAATATATGAACCGTGGCCATTTTAGGAAGCAGACCACCCACCTTATAGGCTATTTACTGTCAATCTAGGCTCTAAAACAATGAAGTCAAGTTCAGTGTATTATGCCAAATTATGGCAATCAACTAAATACATAAGAACTATTGTTGGTCCTTGAAATTACATCAAAAAGTGGTAAACGGACCTACACTGACCGCTAACTTTATAAAAAAAGGATTATGAGCCTTTACCCTTTAACCTGGTCCAACATGGAGTTAACCTCAAATATGGGAAAAATAAAATAGCGATATGTCCAACAGCTTGTTCACAGGAGGGTGGACTAAAATGATATGTAGGATTTACCATAACGTACAATATTTATTTCTAAAGTGCTTAAAATATAACATAGCAGCTGACCGAAGTGCTGCACAAATATAAAAACAAAGAATAATAAAACAGTAAAACAGATGAGTAACCAGAATACAAGTTAAAAAGTGCAATATTAAGACAGATATTAACTCACTCTGGGTTGAAAAGCAAAGACAAAAAAATGTCTTTGTAAACAAGTTTTAAAAACAGAAAAAGATGGGGAGTGCCTGACCTTCAGTGGCAGCAAATTCCACAATTTCTGGCTTTCTGAAAAGGTATTTGGAACTGCTAAAGGCATCTGGTCGGACGATCTAAAATCACGTGATGGCATATAAAGGCGCAATAGTTCAGACAAATAAGAAGGGCCAAGACCATTTAGAGACTTAAAAACAAACAAAAAGAACTTTAAAATCGATTTGAAACTGAAACTGAAGCCAATGAGGGGACGCCAAAAACCGGAGGGCGGCCTGACTAACTTTGGTAAAAAGAGAGTTGCAGTAATGCAGACGTGAAGTAATAAAAGCGTGCATCAGTCTCCAAGAGAGGCCTAGAAAGGAAGGGTCTGATTTTCGACCGGGCGCCTCAGCTGAAAGAAAGACGACTTAACCACGCCGCTGACATGACCGTCAAATTTCAGGCAGGGCTCCGTTTTCACCCCTAAGTTTGTGATAGTGGATTTTTGGTATGGAGCCAAAGAGGAAAAATCAAAAGGTGGGGATTTTGCTAGAACCACCAGATTTAAAAATCCTAACCTCAGTCTTTTTTTTTTCATTAAAAATGGAGGAAATTAAGTGCCCTCCATCGTCTGACGTCGTTGACAGTCCAGCAGAGATTCAGTGGAACCATTATATGTTTCACAGGGAAGTAGACTTGATAGTCATCAGCATATAGATGAAACTGCACACCATGCTATCTAAAAATAGAACCTAATGGCGGTAGATAAAGTGAGAACAGGAGAGGACCAAGAATGGAACCCTGGGGTTCGCCCCAGGGCAGGGCAGCAGAAGCAGAGGTAAAACCATCCATCATCACACTAAAACTTCAATCAGAAAGGTAGAATATCTAAACCAGTGTTGCCTGCCCATTGCTCTAATTCAAAAGCACAAGTAAAACACGGTTTCCAGAATCCACTGCTAAAAATATATCATTAAAAACCCGTAAAAGAGCAGATTCTGTGCTGTGGTAGGTTTGGAATCCAGATGGAAGACCTCCAAAAACTCAAATTCACCCAAAAAGGCCTTCAACTGGATAGAAACAACATTTTCTAACAGTTGCCAAAGAAGGCAGGAGCTTTTCTGGCCGCTTTGTGTACAGCTACCTCTAAAATGAAATGCCTCACAAAATGTGATTACCTATGACCAATAAAGAAACCGAATGTTACAGAAATGTGTAAGACTGCTGACGGCTGACCTGCAGACAGCCTCCACAAGCAGATTTAAGTCACAAAAGGCTTTTGCTACAGAAGCTGGCCGCTCATACACCGGCATACGAATGGAGAGTTGAGAGGAGGGAAAAAGTAGGGTAAAAAAAGGCTGCAGACGCGGGTTTAGTGTGTTATCCTGCTTAAAGTCAGTGCAGCCATGTGGCATTTTAGAGCACTTTGTGGTTCCCTTTGCATCAAAGCTTTATGAAGATGCTGCTTTTATTCTCCAGCAGGACTTGGGATCGGCCAACACTGCTAAACGTACGGACGAGCGGTTAAATGGCTGCGCTTGATAGGCTGATCGCTGACTCAGCAACTCATGCAAAAGGAGCCCAGACCAAGCATTTAATCCCTCAATTGTACAGTACATGGAAAAAAACACATAACTTTCAGAAGACTCGTAGAAATATTCATTCCTAATATAATGCTCTAAATTTTCTACATAACACGTGTTTCAGTTTTGCTAATCAAACTAATAAAAGAAACATTTCGATGGCCTAATGCAGAGGTCACGGATTAGCGGACCAGGGTCCGGATCCGGACCCACCTGCTGGCTAATCGGGACCCAACCTGATTTACAACATTTATATATTACTGCATGTCCAACGACAGTGTCTAACTCAGGGGTTAAAGTTCTCCGTTGCTGCGACGGATTTCCGTCATTTGGAAATTGAGCGCAAAAAGTCCCGTCTAGACTTTTTATTCAAGGTTTTAATCTGAAGCTGCTCTCAACCAATTAAAACCTGGCAGAGGCGGGACATTGGCCAATCAGCAAGAGAGTAGGGCGGGTCTTTGCAAAGCGGACATTGCCAGTCTGAGGTTTATCGGCGTTCAATCATTTTAACTTTTGGAAGAACATCTCAAACTGACCACAGATGCATGAATGAAAGTAGCGGTGGTCAAAGATTTTCTTTGGATTAATGCAAACCAGCAGGTCAGAAAGTTCAGCAGAGAGAACAGCTGACAACAACTTCCCTCGGTACGCGTGTCAATCTGCTCCTGCATGAATTATTTCCACCTGTGGCCATGTCGTCTGTCAGCGTTTATTTTCTCGCTGATAAACGCGGCGGCTAACCAGGGATCTCCTCTTGATGCGCTATTATGTTTTATTTAAAACACAAAGAAGAGTAACGCGCTAGCTCAGGCTAATTTAGCATGACCCTTAAAGAAGAAAAGTCGACATTTAACTGGGTTCGATTTGGAAAAAGTACAAAAAAAAAACTGCGCTGTTCTGAAACAAAGAAGGCAGAGCTGCATCTGCTGTCGGTATGCAGCAGTGATCACCTGATGAGCAGCTGCGCTCCAGGACAATAAATAAAATGACAAGGATTTTGATGCTTGCAGATTGTTAAGAGAACTACATCAAAAAGATAAAACAAATAAACTGCAGCTACAACATGGACTGGAGAATGGGTTCTAACTGGGTGAGGCCAGAGAAAGGCGATTCTCAGAGAGTTTTTTTATTAAGTTAAAGTGGAGCGTGGACACAGGGTTCATCCTGGACAGGTCTCCAGTCACTGGGCTAAAGTATAACCATTTTATTAAACTTCAAAAAAGTTAAATCATGCCTTTTTATAAACTGTAATGATTAATTGGTGAACAATAACGGGCAAAGCAGAGACTGATTACTGTCGTGCAATCTGTGTCAAATTAAAATGTATTATGTCATGATAGTGTTGGTGATGTGTCCTGCATTTCCAAGGCTGTGTTTGGTTTATATTGAATGTGACAGGTAGCACCTTGATATGTGCTTGAGGTTGGCTTTGTTGCCAATCAAACTCAGGTTTAAAATCCTTGCAGGGCAGCCTAAAGCTCACTTCTATCATTAAGCCATAAAATAGAAATTAAAAAAAGTTCAGGTGTTTTATAAAAGATGAGAAAGTCAAGAAATTGTCTATATACCAAACTGTGAAAGATTGTGGTTCTCTATTTCAAAAAGCACTTTGGATTTTAAAATAGAAAAACATTCTATTTTTATGTTATTTTTTTGTGGATGCATAAACATTTTATTTCAGTGTTAAATACTGTTTGAAGTAACGGATTGTAATTACAAATGTGTCCGGACCTTTACTGGTTGTTGATGTTCTTTATTCGGACCCCGCTGATTTTTAATTAGTGACCCCTGGAGTAATAACCTGACAACAGCCAGCTGTATGTATCGCTCCGCCTAGCTCCACTCACATACATCTGGGACACGGCTCCTTGAAAATGATTTCCCCAACCAAATTTTTGGTCTGGCCAATCAGGACGCAGGGCGGGTGTTTCATGGATGTGACGTAGTGGAGAAGCCACCGTGAGATTCCAACAACAATGGCGGCTCGCATCGAGGAAGCCAGCGTTAGCATTGATGCTGCTATTTCCTCCGTGTTGTCCAATCTATCTGATATTGTTTCATTAAAAGAACATCAGAGAACGGCTCTGAAGGCTTTTGTTGGTGGAAACCATGTTTTCGCCCTTCTCCCGACCGGATTTGGCAAGTTTTGTTTTCCGGGGCGCGTACGCGGACGCGCCCCGGAGCGGTTAGCGGTTAGCGCTAACCATATTGGGAGGCCTATTAGTCCTCAACGCGGTCCGCCCGGGATCGACTCCGACCCGCGGCGCTTTGCCGCCTGTCTTCCCCCTCTTCCTGTCAGCTCACTGTCAATAAAAGGTGTGCCACTACAGTGTTTCCCGCATGGATTTGCTTATGCGAGGCGGACCGACTCGCGGAGCGGGGGGGGGGGGGGGGTGGACGACACGTTTTCCGCGGCCGCCTCGCCAAGATAGCGCTGCGGGAAACCCTGCACTAGAGCCGCAAACACATAAAAAAAAAAAAGTTTTTTTTTTTTTCCGGCGTCGGTCTCATCAGCGTCACGGGTTAGCTTCGGTGTGACTGGTTGAAATAGCACGTTGATAAAGATGACAGACAAGTGGCTTATCCAATCATATGCAAGGAGTTTTGATAAGCCCCAGCCTTCAGTAAAGGCAATGCCTATGGCCGTGTCCCAGATGTATGTGAGTGGAGCTAGGCGGAGCGATACATACAGCTGGCTGTTGTCAGGTTACTGGAGTAATGCATTGCGCCTGCATTTGGATTCTTAAAGCAGTGAAGAATTTAAAAAAAAAATAGCACCATCTAGTGGTAACAAAGTGTAATGCATCGTGGAGTCCAAGAAGCTCACAGAAAATGTTCAACTTTCAGTAACACCGTCTATCCACGCGAAATTTTGCATCATGTGGGAAAAACAAGAATTTTCTTTTTTGTTCTTTTGCACAGCTATACATACCTGAATATAAGGTTAATACCAAAAAGAGTAAACATGACGACGCTGTAGCCAAATATCCCTGTGGCGTAGCTGATCTTGTACAGGAGGAGGAACCACTTGTACACCAACCTGCGAGCACAAACAGACGGTTTTGAAGTAAGAACAGCCTGTGAACGACGGGTGCTTTAAAGCAGGTCAATATCATCTAGAACTGAGGCTTTTGTGCACGTTTAAGCACCGGGGTTCACCTTGGGGTGGTGCAGGCCAGCGGCTTGCGCGTTGCACGGAAGGAGATGTATGCTGTGACGACGGAGAAGATGAACCACGTGATCAGAAACCTCCACCAGTGAAGCTTGGTGGTGAAATAGAGAGGAACTACCCACATCTGGAAGAGTGTCACCAGCTAAACAACGAGACAATGTGAAGAGAAATATAAAATGTTCCTTCTCTTTGTAAGCAAACATTACAGTCAGGCGCTGCCAAAGATATAACCTAAGAATAAAAAGTGCCTGTTCTTCACTCATAAAGATTCCACAATAATATATATTTTCCACATTAATGCAAACGCACATACCTCTGGTCCCCCTTGAACAGATTTTGTACTCAGCATGAAAACCTTTACATGACGATATTTTCCAAATTCACACTCAGAGCCTGTGTCTTTGGTGCCTTACGTTGTACGACTTCGGGTGTCTCTGCTTCCACTGAACCAGCACCAGCTGGGCGACCACCAGGGTGACGATGAGGATCAGGACCATCTCGGCGTGCATGGCCTCGTGACCCTTGTGCTTGGCGTGCATCCTCGCGTGCTCCACTCTGTGGAGATGGAGAAGAACGTACATAAGCTATTTGTGCCGGATGCGGGCTCGTGCTGGGAAATGAGGCACACGTGCTGAGGGAAATAGTTTACATACGCTCATCGCTAAAAAAAAAAACAAGGCCGAGTAAAATGTTTTTGTTATTTTAACATAGCTGAGATTAGATTGTCATGCATAAAAGAGACAGAGGCAGATATAGTGAGTTATCATTGGTGCGTGGTTAGAAAAGTAGCGTAAAAATCTTGTGCATCTAAAGAAACCACGGACATGCAAAACCGAGCTGTGCAGTTAGTGTGGTTCAGATACTAACCTCCATTTTTCTTCTGGCGAAAGCTTGGACGCGTCAAACTGTAAAAAGACAGAGCGTAGAAAAGTCACTTTGGAAAAGTTAGAAAGTAGAAAGAGTGAATCAAGATAAATTGTTATATTGTGAACAAAGACGGAACGTCTTGTGATTCTTTCGTTCTCCGTTAAGAGCCAGAACTACAGTCCCGATCAAGCAACCTGCAGGGCTTGACGTAAGCTCTAAGAAGAAAAACGAGTAGCAGCAGCTCAAATTTTCCCAAAAAATAAAATAAAAAATAAAATAGTTCTGGCCAGGGAAAAAACCTGATCTTGGCATTACCTGATGTTATATGTTTAGTTTATGTAACTTTTATTTCACAAAGTGAGACAACTGAGTGATATCTCTCAATTCTGGTTAAAGGCAAAAAAAAAAAAAAAAATTGTTGGTGTAAATCATTACCATCACCAATGAATCAGTGATTGAGATGAGATATTTTGTTATTTACCTTGACTTGCTCCAATTATATATATATATATATATATATATATATATATATATATATATATATATATATATATATATATATATATATATATACATACACACAGAGTTCTTTTTAGTAAAACAAAACAGGATGTTATTTGATGCAAAGTGATGTAAAAATTAGGGCTGAACGATTTAAACGAAAATAATCTAATTGCGATTTTTTTTTCTTAATATTGTGATTTAATGCGATTTTTTCCCCCAGTTTAATTTATCATGTCTTTTTAAACTTATACAAACAACAAATTATTTTGTTTCCTCGCCATGTGGATTAGTTGCTAAAAGACCCGCAGCGTCTAAACTCAGAGCAGAAATGATCGCGTTCTGCCTACAATATATTTCAACCAAAATTGCAATTTTGACTTTTCTCTGCGTTAACCACAAGCAACAAAAATGGCGTCTAATTAAAGATCTTTGTAAACAAGGACTACGTAAAACAAGAACTTTTAATGTTTCTATTAATCAGAATATTATTCAAGAGAACAGCTTTTAGTTGATTTGGACATCAATCCTTGTTGAACATAAAGTCTATGTATTAAACTGATTGACCTGTACTTAATGTTATGTATGATTATATAAACTCTAAAACAAGTAACTGTCTTCTCTTCCATGTGGAGGCAAACCCACTTTAAACATTTTACCAACACCTAATGGACGTGTCTAATTCCCTAATTGTTACATAGCCAAAAATTGTAGACTCTGCGATTTGGAAATTGCGTTTTTTTGTTCAGCCCTAGTAAAAATGCTTTGAAGCATAGATTTAACATTTTCTGATTAATCCAAAACTGTATATTTTTTTTTTAATCAAGAAACCATCTTTATTCCCCTTTTCACAGATTTTTTTGAACATTTATAGTTGAAATAAAACATTTTGAAAAAAGAAAATCAGAATAACCAGGTCAGATATAAAAAAAAATAAAACTATATATATATATATATATATATATATATATATATATATATATATATATATATATATATATATATTAATAAACACGTCATAATGTAACGTCAATCTTAAGTCTATCTATTGAAAGAAAGCATTCCAGAGTAATTAACAATCATAATGCATCAGCTGTGCTTAGCAGTTGCTGATCCTCCCAGCTTGTTGAGCTTGTTTAACTACCTGAGATGAATTCATAAGCTGATGCATGCCTCCCTAGCCTCACACGACAAAAGCACTAAATGTTAGCCGTCATCCTAGACAGTTGTCCAAGTAAAGGTTCAGATCTCCATAACACTGAACACTGGATAAGCCGAACTAAATCATTAACTAGTTCATAACGTGGACTCTTTCTTCTCGCACTCTGATCTCATCACTTTGAATGAGGTTGAGTTGAAAACACTGAAATGTCTCAGGAAGTGTTGATGTAGCTTCCACTGAGATCCCCCGACCTTTGAACCCCACCAGCCACATCATCTCGTAGAAAGGATCCGTTTCAAAATGTCCATCACTGCTCAGCGAGATCCCCGGGGAGGAAACTAACTCTAATCAATAAGAGGAACAGACAACCAGAGTTGGTCTGAAATGATAGCAGGTGATGCTTTATCCTCTTAGCGAGCCTGTGGTTCTTTCTTTCTTTTGCAGCGCTGGTTCTACCAGCGGAGCTGTCAGTTTAGCCGACAGCGTCCTTTCTCCCAGAAATCGCCGCCTGGTGATGGTTTGGTTACCCGGGGGCAGTTAGCTGCCTTTGGAGCTAAATCTGGGAACAGGAGCTAACTCGGAAGCTAGCCCCTCCTCGGGCTAACCTACGGCCGCCTGGTCAATCTGTCACCTTTCAACGCGGCCCGCTCGACTCACCTGGTTCGGTTCATTGTGCTGCCCCAGCCCGTGGTCGTGCTCCACACCGTCAACCTCCACCTCAAACACTCCAGCCATCTTCGGAGAGCTTCTTTACCGTTCCGGGGCCATTAGCATTAGCGGAGCGGCTTAGGAGGGTCACTTCCGGTTTTTTTAAACGCCTTCAAAATAAAGTTCGAAAGTGAATGTAGGTCAACCTGGAGAGCTGGGGTTTTTCTCACAGTTAAAATCTGCAGTATCACGTTCATGTTTTCATGTACCAATGTGCCACATGTCAGCTAATCTGATATTTAGATTTTTTTAAACGTGTTAAAAGACATGTTTATGCATACAAAGTTGCTAAAATATTAACTTCCTGCTTGATAAAACACATTAAACATGTACTATTATCTTATTTATGGTAACTGTTACATTTCATATAGAAAAAACAAAACATAGAAAGCGCTATCAACAATACTCACTGCAAATTTTATTGAATATCTCTCATTGGACAGTAAGCCAAAACAAGTTTTGGAAGATCAGATTTTAATGTAAATGCCGAAATGTGGCTCACACACTGCTTTTCCCTAAATCCAGGAACCATACAAAATAAAACGTACCACTCTTTATCAACAGCCAAACTCATGGTTGTAAAAATAATAATAATAATAATATTAATATTAATATTAATATTAATAATAATAATAATAATAATAATTATTATTATTATTATTATTATTATTATTATTATTATTATCATTGCAACATACATGTTTGCATCTAATTCTAAATAGAAATGATCATTGTTCATTTCTTCTGAGTTATATCTTCTTGCTGATTTGACAATTGTTGTGACATCTTCGCTTTGTGCATATTTCAGAAAATCTGCAAAAAAATAATACCAGGAAAAAAAATAGCCTGAGTTCCCCATTTACCCAAAGAAAAAAATAAGGAAACACTGGCCTCTGAGATCAGTTTCGTTTTTGACACGCCTTAAGCTTTCTGTCTACATATTGCACCAATAAAAATAAGGACTTTAGATTCAGTGCTATTTTATTTAATATATAAACTTTATGCGATGGATGTGACTGTCAAGCAAAACATAATTTCTGATTATTTTTAATTAATTGTTCGTTTAACTGTACACAACCTACGTTAATGGAAAATAAATAACGGAGAATAAGGGTGAATTCTGCTTTTGTTTATCAAACCTACAGTGGGCCATTGTTAGAGCTATGATCATATATCATCATCCTGCAAAGATATATCTACAGCCATATAGTATGTGTATGGGTTAAAATTTTATTATGGGTGAAACAACAACCGACAGCTGTATATCCCGCCATATGAGCGGGGGCTGTTTAAGGAAATTATTTTGTGATTGGTTCATCGCAGAGCCCAGAGTCAGCCGTGATTGGCTGAAAAGGTGCACTGCCCAGAACCACTGGCTTGCCATAGGCTTTTGACTTGTTGGCGCTCTCAGTTTGAGATTCAATGTTGCAGAGTAACAATCTCAATAATCACTTAGTAATAACGTAGATTATTCTTTTTCCATCTCCGTCCGAGAAGAAAGCGCTACAACCTCCTGTCTGGGAATAAACAGCTCCTCTGCTACCAACATGCATGTGATTAAACGAGGTATCGTAACCAAGTTTTGCCTTTTTTTTTTACTGTCAGAAAAGTTACTTAACAATTAATTGTTCTCCGAAGTTTGTAACGCAGTATAGACAGCTTTTTCTTACGGTACGGTTTCGTTTTAGACGCCCTTATAATCAGGCTGTGACGTGTTTTATTTCTGTTTGTGCAGTTTCCGCCGAAACAGAACAAAGACTCCAGTTATATGACAGGGCTCACGATTACTCTGTTGGTTCTAAGGTTCTCTCTTTATTTTAGCGACTCATTTATTCGTGGAAACACATTTCAGTTCAGCGAATACCGAAACGTTAACCGAGGATATTATTTCATTTTTATTTTTTTGGTTTCCTCATTACAATAGACAGCTGCTGTGTAGTACCGTAAGTGTTTGAATAAGGGCGCGTTGGCGCGCTCCTTTTTTTTTTTTTGTCTCTGCAACTCGCCAAGCAGGTGCTCAACGAGACCAGATCTGAGTGGCACCAAGCACCAGTTAAAAACGATTGTGCAATATTATTAATTTTCTCTGGTGATTTATTCCAGAAACGGACTAAATTAAAAATGCAAACCCTCTTTTGTGTCTTTGTTCGTTCAGATGGGCGCCGTGAGGCGGTTTGTTTTGATAAAATCACATCCCGCATACAGAAGCTCTGCTATGGACTCAACTGTGACTTTGTGGACCCGGTGAGTTCAAACAGGCACAGAGGACAGGGGAACATAAACAGGGATGGGCTACTCTGTCTTAATCTGCTTGGATGTAACCACGTCTCCTTGTTGCTGCAGGCCCAGATTACTATGAAGGTGATCCAGGGTCTGTACAGCGGGGTCACCACTGTGGAGCTGGACACTCTGGCTGCAGAGACCGCTGCCACTCTCACCACCAAACACCCCGACTACGCCATCCTGGCTGCCCGCATCGCTGTTTCCAACCTGCACAGGGAGACCAAGAAGGTTTTCAGTGGTGCGTATGCTGCTCGTCTTCACTAGTACATGTACTGTACCAGTAAGTTTCTAGGGCTGAACAATTAATCGCATTTTCAATATAATCGCGATTTAAAAAAAAACGCAATTTCCAAATCGCAGAGTCTGCAATTTTTGGCTATGTAACAATTAGGGAATTAGCCACGTCCATTAGGTGTTGGTAAAATGTTTAAAGTGGGTTTGCCTCCACATGGAAGGGAAGACAGTTGCAGCAGTGAGATAATCTAATTTTATTACTTGTTTTAGAGTTTATATAATCATACATAGCATTAAGTACAGGTCAATCAGTTTAATACATAGACTTACTTGTTGGTTGGACTTTATGTTCAACAAGGATTGATATCCAATTACATTAAAAGCTGTTCTCTTGAATAATATTCTGATTAATAGAAACATTAAAAGTTCTTGTTTTGAATAGTCCTTGTTTACAAATGTCTTTATTTAGACGCCATTTTTGTTGCTTGTGGTTAAGGCAGAGAAAAGTCAAAATTGCAATTTTGGTTTAAATATATCGTAGACAGAACGCAATCATTTCTTCTCTGAGTTTAGATGCTGCGGGTCTTTTAGCACCTAATCTGCGCAGCGAGGAAACAAAATGATTTGTTGTTTGGATATGTTTAAAAAGACATGATAAATTAAACTGGGGGAAAAAATCGCATTAAATCGCAATATTAAGAGAAAAAAAATCGCAATTAGATTATTTTCCAAAATCGTTCAGCCCTATAAGTTTCTATAAAAAAGTGCCTTTGGAAAGTATTCGTACCCCTTGAACTTTAATTATTTTTTACATTTTACACTCATTTCAAAGTATTTTATCAGGGTTTAACGTACCTGTGCTGTAAAGATGTCAAAGTTTTTTTTAATTTAGAAAACATTAGAGAACAAACGGGGCGATGAAGAACACAGCTGACGAGTCTGGGTTGAAGCTATGGAGAAGTTTAAAGAGCAAAAACAATATGGCGAGCTGTGAACATCTTACAGAGCAGTGACCAGTCCAGCTTCAAACCTACCAGGAGCGGGCTGTGTACACGATGCTACAGGGCAAACAGGGACATCATTAATAGGAGAAGCAGCTAAGGCCCATGGTTACTCTGGAGGAGCTGCAGAGATCCACAGTTCAGCTGGGGGAACGTAACGCAACAAAATATGAATAAGTTCAAGAGGTCTGAATAGTTTTCCAGTGTGGCGTTTTCTATAAGCGTTATTCACTAACCAGTATCCAGCCTGCATTTTAAGAAGTGACAAGGTCCATGCACCTTCATAATGAGCTTCCTGTAAGACTTCACTTAATCCCCTCTGCCCCACGACTCGATGTTAAAGTCAAATACTACTCTGCTACTCACACAGATGTGATGGAAGATCTGTACAACTACGTCAACCCCTTAAACAACCGTCACTCCCCCATGATCTCCAAGGAGACGCTCGACATTGTCCTCGAAAACAAGGCTGTGAGTAAACATGGGGGGGGGGGGGGGGGGTGTATTCAGATGTTTGCACGCTGAACTTTCAACTCGAGCTAATCGTGTTTAGCAGGTTTTAACATAATTAACTCGATCCTTGCAGCTCCTCAACTCAGCCATCATTTACGACAGAGACTTTTCCTACAACTTCTTTGGTTTTAAGGTAAGATTTTGCTTTATTTTGTAGTAACGTGTCAACCAAACAGCAAGGACACTGACAGGTTTCTCTTTTGTTCTCACGTAGACTCTGGAGCGGTCGTATTTACTGAAGATCAACGGCAAAGGTCTGTTTCCGTGCCCACATTAAGAGCTACGTTTATGACTGCCTTTGTCCCTCATTTATGGTCTTTAACACCCTAAATTGCCGATTATCACATTTTGCAGTTGCTGAGAGACCGCAGCAGATGCTGATGAGGGTGGCAGTCGGAATTCATAAGAGAGACATCGAGGCAGCCGTCGAAACGTACAACCTGCTTTCGGAAAGGTGGTTCACGCACGCCTCTCCCACCCTGTTCAACGCAGGCACCAACAGGGCTCAGCTGTCCAGGTAAGGAAGGAAAAAGAAAAGGAGGGGGACACTACCTGTGAGAGGTTTACGTTCACTCATCATGGGAGTAAATGACATGAATGAATGGTGCCTTTGTACCTTTCTTTTTCCCCATGGTTGGATGGTTACACGACAAATCAACTTTTATTAAATTGGGTGCAAAACATTTTGTTTATTGTGGATTTTCTCTGGTCCACACGGGGTCAAAATTGGACATAAAGGTTCAGATATAAATGACACTGTAATGAATAGGGATAACTGAACCCGATATTCAACCAGACACAGGGGAGTGCGTTTAGGAGGTTTAATAAGGAACAAATGAGGGTCAGGTAGAAACAAAAACAGAGACAGTCTTCAGGTGAGTCCAAAGGGGAGACCAGCAGAATAAACTGCAAGGAACAGCAGCAGACCGGAGGAAATAATCCAGGGGAGAGTCCAAGCTCATGAGACCGTCCAGACTGGGGACTCCAAGACACAGGTCCACACCAGGTCCGAGATACTGGCAACCCAAAAAAAAAGCAAAAAGGGATTAAACAGGCTTGGTAACTCACAGATAGGAAAAGGTCGGGTCAACAGGCAAACAGAACCCAAGGTCCAGCAGGCAGGTAACGTCCAGAATCCAGTTGGGCAAAAAACAGAAGCAGACAAGGGTCAGGCATGAGGATTGAGACATTCTGGCAAAGAAATGACAGGGGAAGCAAGCTTAAATAGACAGGTGAAACCAAGTGACTAATTAACTAGGACAGGTGGAGGTAATCATGGGAAGTGAAATGACTGACAGAGAGAACTGGCTGACAGGATAAGTGGAGGAAAAACCAAAACTAAGTCAATCCAGAACCTAATACCACAAAGACCAAACCTAAGATAGAAACACAAGCTAAGACAGATCTAAAACTATTACAGACAAAGATCTAATTTTTAGCTAATTTCCCTTGCATGCGTTTTGTTGCCATCAGCAAAGCCTGTGGCATCGTTCTGAGTCGGTATTTGACCTCCATTCAGATCTCAGGTAAATTGGTAGGGTTCCCGGCCTTCAGACGTAGCTGAGACTTTTTGATACGGTTTGGCTTTGAGCCATTTCTGAAACTCTATGATAGCCTGCATTATCTGTTATCAACATCAGTTTTATGGTGTTTTTCTGGTAATTCTTCTATCGGACCTTCACACTGTGTCCAAGCTTCAACGATCTGCTGATTTGAGGTTTTCGTCTGTCTTTGTTATTCCATCCTCCTTCTGCAAAGCTCCAGTACCACTGGCTACAGCCAAAGCCCCTCAGCATAATGCTGCCATCACTGTCTCCGATAGTCAGTGCACCGTTCCTAGATTCAACACTTCACCTTAGCCCCCCCCCCAAACACATCTGTGGCTAGATGACTCAATCTTTGAGTTGTCAGACCACTAATTTGTTCTGCAGATGGTTGGTTGGTTGTCCAACAGGACGATAAGCTCAAACTCATCAAAGGTGGTTTCAGAATGGATAATCCTGGTTAACATCAAGCGTCTGGAATGGCCTCGACCCCAACCTTGTTAGAAATTTGCGAGCTACGAATAAAAGCCAGGGTCTATTCCAGTAAACAAACTAATTTGTCAAAAAAAAAAAAAAGAGGGCAGAAGTTGGTTGATTACTTCAGAAAAGTGTGTGGTTTCTCTGCAACTTGCAAAGAGACATTTATACAAATGTTAATGGCGGTGCATGTATGTAAAGATTTGAGTCTGTAGGTATAATCGTGACCCTGTGTGAGAAAATAAACCCAAACCTGTGTGCTTAAGTCCGTTTTTTTGCATTGTCAGTCCATTGTGGGGGAAAAAAACTACTTAAATACGTCTTTAAAAGTCTAAAATTAATATGACTTTCTGGTCTACTCTATGTATGCAAAATTTATCACTGGGAACTTCGAGGTTCATCTTGCTTTTTGTTCCCTTAATTCGACGTTTTTCGGGCGTCTTTTGCAGCTGCTTCCTGCTGGCCATGCGTGACGACAGCATCGCCGGCATCTACGACACACTGAAGCAGTGCGCGCTCATTTCCAAATCAGCCGGAGGCATCGGCGTGGCGGTCAGCTGCATCAGAGCCACGGGCAGCTACATCGCCGGGGTGAGCCGCAGAAACACGGCTGACACCAAAACCAGATCCACAAAGAAAAAAAAAAAAAACGTCAATAACCAAATATATATGTTTGTGTTTTGCAGACTTGCGGCAAATCCAATGGGCTGGTTCCCATGCTGCGGGTGTACAACAACACAGCACGATACGTGGACCAGGGCGGCAACAAGGTGAGGAGAGGGGATGTTCCCAAGACGTTTGGGGAGGAGGAGGAGGAGGAGGAGGTGATACATACAAAGGTAACTGAGGGGCGTGTCAGGCCTTTAACCACACGGGTGCTTGGCTGTTTCTAGAGACCAGGGGCCTTTGCCATGTACCTGGAGCCGTGGCACGCTGACGTGTTTGAGTTTTTGGAGCTGAAGAAGAACACCGGTAAAGAGGAGCAGAGGGCCAGAGACCTGTTCTTTGGCCTGTGGATCCCAGACCTCTTCATGAAGCGGGTGGAAAGCAACCAGGTGAGTCCTGAGGGGGGGGGGGTTCCTGTCTGGTGGATCGCGGGCGGGTTCCATGCTAATCCTCTGTCCCCGTAGGACTGGTCTCTGATGTGTCCCAACGAATGTCCCGGGCTGGATGAGTGCTGGGGAGAGGAGTTTGAGAAGCTCTACACTCGGTAAGTTCAGCGCAGCAAAACCAATTTTTAAAATTTTGTTTTTTGGTGCGCACTTCATTTTTTGGGTCTAACGCGTTCCTGCCGGTCATGTCCGCCCCTTTAGCTACGAGCAGGAGGGCAGGGCCAGGCGCGTGGTGAGGGCTCAGCAGCTCTGGCACGCCATCATCGAGTCGCAGACAGAGACGGGCACGCCGTACATGCTCTACAAGGACGCCTGCAACAGGAAGACCAACCAGCAAAATCTGGGCACCATCAAGTCCAGCAATCTGTGCACAGAAATCATAGAGTACACAAGTAAAGATGAGGTACCCGCCCCCCAACGTGTTCAGATTCGTTCTACAACGATCGCCCCCCTTCTACGGCGCATTGATCACAGATGGTGTGGATCTTTCTCTAACTCAGGTCGCCGTGTGTAACCTGGCCTCCATTGCCCTCAACATGTACGTCACCCCGGAGAGGAGCTTCGACTTCAAGAAGCTGGCGTCTGTAACCAAAGTGATCGTCAGGAACCTGAACAAGATCATCGATGTCAACTACTACCCTGTGCCCGAGGTAGCTGCAGTTCCAGTCGGCGCTTTATATGCAGTTAACCTGGGCAGCGACGGCTAGGTTTACACGCACGACATTTCACGATCGGATTGAAATGAGTTCGGATTAAAAAAACAAAACAAAAATCGTCGGATTGTACTGTTTATACAGGCACGCAATCATTTAATCCGATCGTAATGTGTGTTTATATCCACCTGGCTTTATTCAGAATATTACCCCTCTGACATGCGCAGTTATCAAATTTCCCTTTAAGAAAAAAAAAAACATAGAAGAAGAAAACCTTCTGTCTTTGCTGAACAACAGAAAATTGTAAACATAACAGTATTATACGAGCTGGCTTGTCTTCCGAGCGCCCAGGCTGGACTTCCACGACGTTCTGGTTACAGTTGAGCCGTTGCTGAATAAATCATTTTTAAAGTCTTTTAATGTTTACGAATAGAAAGGTTGTATCAAGAAGCCTGACAGCTTTGCTTCACGACGTATTTCTGCCACTTAGGTCAGTTTGCCACATTGGGAATAACTTGAACCTGCCCAGCGTTTACATGCATGCTGATCGGATTATCCACCGGCATAAACCACCCTTCTCATTCGGATTACAATTTCATTCCGATTGATCTTAAACTGATCACAATAATCCAACTGGGGTGTTTAAATGACACATTTTTTATTCCAATCGACCCTTTATTCCGACTACATTTGTCCACGTAAACGTAGCCAGTGTCGTATGAAGTAGTCTGGATTTTTTTTTAAGGCAAGGCAAGGCAAATTTATTTATATAGCACAATTCAGTATAGAGACAATGCAAAGTGCTTTACATGATTAAAATATAGGAAAATAAAACAGAATAAAAGCAAGTAGGGATAGAATGTAGAAACAAAAAAGATCATTAAAAACAGTAGAACAGTTTAACTAGAACAGTCAAAGGCAATTTTAAACAAATGTGTTTTTAATCTTGATTTAAGTATGGATTCCAGCAGCAGGTTATCTGGGGTCAAGTTATTTTAGACTAGGGCCAGACGATAGTTCAACAACAATACATATCGATCAATAGACCTGTGAAGCGATAGGGGAAAAAAAACGGGTCAGTAAAAAGTTCAATGGAACAGCAGTTTTTCTTTCTTTTGTAGGTTAATACTTAAGTCGTTACATCCTCTGTCACCAAGCCCCGCCCCCTTCAAAGAGTTCAGAGAGCTGACGGTCTTTTTAAAAACTTGCAATTTTGGTAAAAAAGTTGGTTGATTAAAGGGTTGAGTTTGAATTCAGTGTTTGTTGTTTATGTAAAAATAGGTCGCTAAGCAACAGCATGAAATGACCAGGGCTGCACTTTAGATATATATTTAGAACTTTTTGATAATTATCAATCAATCTATCAAAATGATTTCTATTTTATCGACACCCCTTTTTTCTATATGGTCCCGCTCTATTTTGGACCATAAAATTTTAATGAATTTTACACAAAAAAAAGTGTGGATTTTTTGTAACATTATACCTACACCCCCTAATCTTGGATACATTTTCCTTACCAAGTTGCAGAGAAACACCTTTTTTTGTAGCCATTAACAATCTTTCCGGCATAATTCTGGGTGGCGGTCACCCTTCTTGTTAGAAACGGTTGACATAATTTTAACTTATTGGTTTTCTGGCAAAATCTGGCTTTAAAACATAAATCACAGATGTTTTTATTAGGGTTGAGGTCAGAGGCGTAACGTTACCTGTTTTAATCCAGCACAAATCAGCCTTACAAATTACACATCCACTTTTATTGTGTTTGGATCATTGCCCAGTTGCAACATCTAACTGTGTCCCAGTCCCGTGCTTGCGTGGCTGTTTAGCTGCTAGCGGTTCTTCTGATTTGAACGCTGCAGGTGGAATAATTTTAAAAGGAGGCAACCTCTAAAAACTTCAGCTTTACCTCTGATCAATAGTAAGACAGATAAAACTTGGACACAATGGCATCCCAACGGGACTGTGATCGAAAACACATCTGCGCTGGTTTTGGAACGGTTGCAGCTACATTAAGCATCTGTAATGTCCTTATCCATAACGACAATTTTACAGACTATGCCTAAACACTACTAACTATTAATAAGAACAAACATATGTATAGGTTTGAGCTGGTATGTGTAATCTTGACCCTGCATCTATTTGAGAACTGGACCATGATTAGGGTGGCATGCATTCCCAGGATGACTGTAGGTAAAATATTGACTGAAGCGCCAAACAAACACCTCCTCCTCCTCCTCCTTCCTGAATCACAGGCCGAAAAATCCAACAAGCGCCACAGGCCGATTGGGATCGGTGTGCAGGGCCTGGCTGACGCCTTCATCCTCATGCGCTACCCGTTTGAAAGCCCAGAGGCCCAGTTACTCAACATCCACATCTTCGAGACCATCTACTATGCTGCCCTGGAGGCCAGCTGTGAGCTGGCGGCTGAACTCGGCCCCTATGAGACCTACGCCGGCTCTCCTGTCAGCAAGGGGGTGAGTACCTGTCGCACGCCCGCCCGGAGATGCAGACAGGGAGCGTGAGATTGCGTGCTGATGACGGCGCACCGTGTTTCAGATCCTTCAGTACGACATGTGGGATAAGACGCCGACAGATCTGTGGGACTGGACGGCGCTGAAGGAGAAAATCGCCAGGTGAGTGTCGACCCGTAATCTCCACCGCCGCTCGTCTTTAAACGTCTCAGCTTTTCCTGTCGATCATCCGTGGCTCATCCTGTATTTAAAATTGTTTTCGTTTTGTGTTTTTTTTTTTCCCATTAGGCACGGCGTGAGGAACAGCCTGCTTTTGGCCCCAATGCCCACAGCTTCCACTGCCCAGATCCTGGGTAACAATGAGTCCATTGAGGCATACACAAGCAACATCTACACTCGCAGGGTGCTCTCAGGGGAGTTTCAGGTCAGCTAACAATACATTTGGTGTTTTAAATATCTAAAGAAGAGAAAGGAGGAAACAGATGCACCCGTTCGGATTTAGCTTATTCCCGATCCCATATAAGAAAGACAGGCACTTACAAAGTCATTGGCATTTAGATGCATTTAAAAAAACAAGCTGTGGTTTTCCTACACAGTTCTCATTAGTCATGTGAATGGATACATGTTAGTTTAGGCCCCCGGAGTGACAGTGACTTTTACTCATTGTACAGGATGAAAAAACACTGTAAAATCAAGTTTTATTGGATTAACAGAATAATGTGCATAGTCACGTATGCCAGGTTTGCACACAAAAGTGACCGTGATTTAAGAAATTAAACTAGATTGTGCAAGGCTTGCCGTTAAAAAAAAAAAAAGCACCGTTAGACCTAAACTGAGCATACGGAGTGAAGCTTAGTTTTGTATTTAAATGCTAATGTTTTAAAAATGCTGAGATTTATTCAAAAAAAATTTTTTTTTTTTTTTTTTCCAAATGTCTTTTGTACAGATTGTGAATCCTCACCTGCTGAAGGACCTCACAGAAAGAGGACTGTGGAACGAGGATATGAAGAACCAGCTCATTGCTCAGAACGGCTCCATCCAGGTAAAAAGGAATCTATAACTGAATTCACTATGAGTTTTTAACCTTCTCGTAAGATAAATCTGTTCTGTAGATGTAACATCTGTAACTTCTCGTTCAGGGAATTGAAGAGATCCCAGATGACCTGAAGCAGCTGTATAAAACAGTGTGGGAAATCTCCCAGAAGACCGTCCTGAAGATGGCAGCAGACCGCGGCAGCTACATCGACCAGAGCCAGTCTCTGAACATCCACATCGCCGAGCCGAACTACGGCAAACTCACCAGCATGCACTTCTACGGGTGGAAGTTGGTGAGTCAGGCGCCAGAGGAACAAGGATGCAAACCGCAGAGCGTCGATAAACAACAACGCTTTGATCCCTGCTCATGTGTCCCCTCCCCCCCGCAGGGCCTGAAAACCGGCATGTACTACCTGAGGACGAAGCCCGCTGCCAACCCCATTCAGTTCACCCTGAACAAGGAGATGCTGAAGGAGAGCCAGTCAGCCAAGAGCGCGGAGGAGGAGGAGGCCAGGGAGCGCAACACAGCGGCCATGGTCTGCTCCTTAGCCAACAAAGACGAATGCCTGATGTGCGGCTCCTAAAACAGGGAGCGCCCCGTCGCCCTTCACGTTCCCAACCCCGTTTATAATTGTCTGGGAAAATCTTTTTGAGTGAACATGTGCAAAATTTCAAATTTATACAATTATTTAATATTTTCAGAATGTTTTTTCTTAACCCATGAAATGTATGTGGTATTTCCACGTTGTATAGTATTAATAGGAATGTGTGAATTGCCAATAGCGCTTAGATTTATCGTCGTCGCTTTTCGCTGTATTTCTTGCTGAATTTCAGGTCGACCTGTGTTTGAAGTGGAATCGAATCATCTGGCATCAAATGCTTTTGCTGCACCTTCCACATTTTATCCCCCGCGCCTTCGCAAAAGAAACGTGAAAAAGATGAATTTGTAGCATAAGCTCACCTTGAAGAGAACGGAACAATTACAACCTTCAGTTCGAGAAGTAGTTTTAGTAGAAAACTTTAAAGGTGATTTTTTTATTGTCAGTGTCACATTTAATCTCACCCGTGTCGATTCCTATAAAATAATGCAACTAAAACAGTTTTTTTTTTTTTAATTAAGTTAAAGCCAGTGTCTCAGAAGTTTGCCTTCTGTTTTCCTGGGGAGTAAATTAGGGACCAGTTTCCTTCGGTTAATCTTCAAAATGGGAAAGATAAGAGAATATGCTATTCCTGCAAGGCAGGAAATGGGCTGAAGGAAATAGATACTCCATAAAACCCAACACATATCGAAGCCATAATACATAAAAAGATGTTTAAAACAACTTAAAGGTCAACAAACACGGCTAGATGAGTACCTGTGTTTATCCAGCCACAAAGCACACAGGCACATTTGACATTTTTCCACAGCAATACGTAATGAATTATTTTATCACGCATTGCGTAATGAAGACCTTTTACATCAATATCAGGGTATAAATAAATGTGGAAGGTGCAACTACTACATTTTGACATCCAGATGTTTTATATCTTCTTTTTTATATATATTTTGGCTATTATTTATTAAAACAGGGACTATTTTTCTACTTGTCCATAACGTTCCTGAAATAAAAATGATCCAAAAAAAAAAAAAAGGAGTCAACATGTGCAGTACTTTCCATCTCTGTTCAGATTCTTAAACAGGGAGTATTCCTAATATATCGGATGCCAAAAAAAAAAAAAAAACACAAATCCCTTCATTTGAAACGTCTTGAGTTCGTCTGTTTTGGCCCACCTGATGCGGACACAAACCAAAACCCCAGGCGGACCTGGTGTCTTATGCAACACCAAATAAATAAAGGGACGTCAGGGTGTTTTTCCAGTGGAGGAGAATGCAATGTGCCCTGGGAGCGATGACGCAGCAGGTGAGAAATTAATGAGTTGGTGTGCCGCTGCACGCCCCAGGGGGGGCAGATGGGTGTTAAACAGGCAGGGACCTGCATCTTCCACACTGTTGCATAAAATACAGATAATCTGCTTAACGAAAAGAAACACTGAAGGAACATTCGTCTCTGAACCCGGTCAACCCGTACATATCTTCACGTAGACACAGACAAATGCCATTTTAGACACGTTTAATGGACACCGTGGTGCCTTACATTTCAGGCGGCGACTATCATTGGCCTAGCCGGTACATTTTGACGATTAAATGAAGCATATCTGTTTGTTGTTACTGTTAGTGCAGCAGGTACGCAGGACTCCAGCACAGATAAAGTTATTCGTCATCAAAAGCTTAAGTTTCACAAGACAAGATCGCTTGAAACTAAATGAAAAATATCACCAAAAAAAAAAAAAAACAAGAAAGACATCCAGTCCATTTAGAGGGAACAACAACGTCTAAAAGGATTTGCTCTCTTTCTAAATATTTTGTTGCTTTTTTTTCTTCTTCATTTTCATGGGATCAAATTGAAACAGGACATCGACATTTTTGGGTCTGCTGCGTTCAATCAGAAGTCCAACTCAGAGTTGGACCTGCAGGACTCGCTAAACACACCGTGCCTCAGACTAACTCCTAACTCAGTATAAACAGGCGATGTATGTCTCTCCAGTCTGGGCATTCTTACACTGAAGCAGTGATTAGAATCCGTCTTAGGACACAATCGCCCATTGTGGGAGGGAAGGAGGGATATCAGGAAAATCTCTGCTTGTGGACCAAGTCTCCTTCCCCTCGTGTCTCTGAGTCTATTCAGTGTCCGACTCTGATATCAGCTTTAATGTCATCGTTGGACTGATTTCTCTGCCACAGCAACAACCCGTCCAGTCTGGCAGCTTCAATGGTGCGGTGTGACAGGGCTCCCCACTAAGGTTTAACAATATCAAGCTTGCACACTGTGAGATGTTGAAGTATAGGTTTTGCAATCTACCTCTGTGTGGGTTACAACAACGTCCTCTAGTTTAAAAACATAAAAAACTACAAGAACTATACCTGAAACTGTCATCTATGCCAGGCAGCCATGTTGGATGTTTATCTCTGGCTTATTGTGCACCTCCAACTTTACAAGTAGGACTTCTGACATCAGAAGGAAGGCGACATTTCCAACTAAAAACTTGAAAAATCAGACTGTTGAGTATGAATGCGGCATAGTTCCTACGCAAGAAAGCATTAAAAAAAAATAAAACATCCTAATCATTCGATGTTTATTAGAAACAGTCATGATAAAAAGAAACTATGCCTTATATCGGCTGTAGGTTTAATATATAAAGGCTGTGGTCGATAGCAGGTTCTAAAGCAGACTAAATCTAACCTTTAAAAGTAGAAAAACTAGACCTGCACAACCTATGGAAATGTTACCATCTTAATATTAGTCTATGCATATCTGCAACATATTTGGCCACTCAATTGGACTTTAACTTCCTTTGATGCCCACAGCGATGTTTTTTCCTTGGTAGTTATCATCTAATGTAGAACAGATTACTAGATCAATGTGTGCTTCTGTGCTTTTTTGTCTCTCTTGTTGTGTCTCTGCTCTGTCTTCTCTAACCCCAGTCGGTCGAGGCAGATGACCGTTCATACTGAGCCCGGTTCTGCTGGAGGTTTTTCCTTCTCGTTAATGGGAAGTTTTCCTCTCCACTGTCGCTTCATGCTTGCTCAGTATGAGGGATTGCTGCAAAGCCATGGACAATACAGACGACTCTCCCTGTGGCTCTACGCTTCTCCAGGAGTGAATGCTGCTTGTCGGGACTTTGAAGCAATCAACTGGGTTCCCACAGATAGGAATTTTTCTTCGGCCATTCTGTATAATCTGATTGAATTTGACTTTGGAAAGTGCCTTGAGATGACATGTTTCATGAATTGGCGCTATATAAAAAAAGTTAATTGAATTGAATAGTTGAGAAGCTCTTGGAGAGTAGTGGGGACATTATAAAATTGTAAAGAAGATAGAGTTCAAGAATGATGGTTAATCGTAGCCAATATGGTAATCACAATTTGCAGCAATATTATTGCAATTCAGTATTTTCCTGCCCAGAATGTAAAAAGTTGGCTTGGAGGAAAGCTATGGATAAAAGTATATCCGTTTGTTTCCTGTGCAAACTTTTAGGGTTTCAGGGGGGCGACAAATATTGTCTGGCTGCATTTCAGGAGATTCTTTTTAAGCAATAGGCTGTGCATGCGTAGGCCGCTGAAAACATCTGTGCTCGATAAGGTGATGTTGATTTACTTAGCCTTTTTTCCTTTCAAACTTCTCTATTTCCCTGGTTTCCCTACCCTTTCAGAGACAGGCAGTGCCGTCATGGCTAACAGCCGCTGCGGTTAAGGCTTTACTGGCGCGCCGTCAAGCGACCCTTCTCCCTCCTGCGAGCCGAAGCCCGTGTCCTTGGAGCTGCTGCTCCCTGTTGGAGACTGAATCACTGTCTTGTTCCCGGTTTTTTCCTCCCCCTTGTTTACCTGAGAACTTTCCACCACATTACTCTCGTACGTTTTTCCCTTCGTCCATCCTGCCTCCTCTGTTCTCTCCATCATCTCCATGTTGTTGAACTTCTTTATAATTTTCTTGGCGTCTGTTGTTTCGCGGCTAGCTTCGGTGCTCTTACAGTGTTCCAGCCTCATCTCTGTGGGTTTTCCTGTCGCCTGCGGGTTAATCCCCCCTTCCCTTTTATCCTCCCTGCCCTTTGTGCTCTCAACTTTCACCTTTTCCTCTGAGCTAGTGAAACCCGTCCCTTCTGCGGCCTCGTCTTTTACGTCATCGTCATCATCTTTGTTCACTTCTGCATGCTCTCGCTTCTCGGTTTCCTCCCCGTCCCCCGGCTCGGCTTTCGCTCGTCCCTCTTCCATTTTCACCACATCACAGTCCGTCACCTTCTGCGATCCTTCTTCTTTACTTTCATCCACCTGATCCAATTGTGCATCTGCGTCCTGCCGGGCCTCCGAGTCGGCCTTCCCTTCATCCGCCCCTTCCTCCTTGTGGTGAACCGTCACTTTAAGCGATGTGTTTTTGTCGTCTTGCCTGCTGTTAAAACCTCTGAAGTTATTCTTGGCACCAATGATGTACTTTCCCAGCACGGAGGAGCCATCCTTGGTCAGCGCGTCGTTTGCGGTGTGTCCATCGGTCATCAGAAGCTGCTGGAGGCCTTTCATTTCACCGTGCATCCTGGAGACGGCTTTGTTCAGCTCTGTTATCCGGTTACCAATATCTGAGGGGAGAAAACACAAATCACATCACAGTAATTAGGTTTGCAAATGACACAATTCGATTTAGTTTCAAACGCTCCTAAATCGCAAAAGCTAACACTTTGGATATTTTATTTGATTACGCAGGCTTTTAACCTGTAATCATTGCAAATCAGAGCTTATGGTTATTAGCATTATTGCATGATTTAATTAGAGGGATCCTACACTTTTTTAAATGTCCAAATATGATACTTCTCCAGACTCAAACTTGCAAGTAATTCAAAGATAATGTACGTGATTTAAAAATAAGACAGTAAAATGTTGAACAATGTTTTGTTTTGTTTTTTTGTTAAAACACTGTTGTCCTCTAGAAATTTGAAGAGTGGAAGAAAGACTGGAATATCAATCATTTTTCCATATTCCATTTCAGTTTTTACCTTTAATGTCCAGATCTGGATAATTACAAAAACACATTCCAGAGATCTCCAGTATTTCTAAGACCATAAATGAACCTGGTATTTGAATGAATGATTTATTTAAGACAAATCTAAAACATACAAACATTATGTATGATTAATGATATATGCAGTTAATTATATTATATGTAAAATTTAGTGACCATGTGTGAAAACCGGTATGAAGGAGTGAAAGTTATTTAATCGTAACACTTCTCCTTCCTAAAGTCCTAAACACCAGCAATCTCCTTGATTCCTACTTTACTTAGGAGTCCATACTACTCCTAAGTCCATTAAGTAAATAAATAAATCAATATACTGTTCATATAAACATACATGTTCACATTCACTTGTGCCTATATGCACATCTACATGCAGACACCTGCATACTGTAGCCCACACGACCAGAACCATTGTACTAGTAGACCCATGAACAATGGCTCATTTTATTATTTTTCTGTGAGGATTTAAGTCAGGTTTTCCTCGTAATGCTAAAGATCCTTTTAAGCCCCAAACGCTTTAGGAGGGCTTATAAACTACTTTATAATTTCTTTACAGTGTGCACTGCTGTGTCACGTCCAAGGCCGCTTAAACTCTGTGTCTGAGTGCAAATGACTTATTTTTGAACAGAATTCAGCAAAGTTGCAAAATGTTATTCACATTATCAGAGAAGTTGTTTTCAGTCGAGCGAAGATCTGGGGGGCACATGTCCACCTTTTATGAGGCATCGTGTGGACACTTAAAAAAGTGGCCAGGGCTCGCTGATTTCTTGGAGCATGAGATCTTGGCCGATTCTGGGAATCCAAATGAGCTCCTTGTTCTCAGGACTCAAAATGGGCTGCACTGTGCTAAAGTGCAAAACTATTTGATGAGCTGAAATTATATATTCATTTTGTGGAAATCGTGGGCGATGCTTCCTCCAGGCTAGAGGGAAAGGAACTGTCTGTCTTACTGCAAACCACATCCTGCACACGTAGCAACGTTTTTTGGTCTGTCGAAAGAGAACGTTTTTAAATCGCTGCTGAGTTGCTGATCTACTAAATGAATTATCAATCTATTAATAACTTTAGCAAAGAGGTCTCAGTTTAATCTGAGCTGAAAATAAGTCAAACAATAACATTCTGTTGGACAATAATGTAAAAAAAATGGGATTGCAAACTAGGTTAGTATTTCTTGTCCCTCCACCATGTGTAGCATTAGTTTAATGCATTTCTTTATCTAAACATGTGGTTAGGTGCAGGTAGGAGTTGGGGGTTACACTGGGCTTGTCTCAGATGACTTTGAAATCCTTGGTTATGCTGCTGACATGTTTCTTTGATGCCTTGTTACTTTTTTCTAACTTACACTTTTTTCCCTATTTCTTGATTTAAGCCATTAAAATTAATCTAATTATGATGACCTACAATTCCAAACAACAAAAAAAGCTAAAAAAAAAAATTGTAAAAATGGCAATATTTTGCCTTTAATTCTCAAATGTTTCTACTGTTCATTGTTACACGTTTTCTCCTTTGTTTTTGTTTTTTTTACATTTCTATGTTAATTTTATGCTTTTTGTAAAAATGCTGCACTATGACTGTTCGCCTTGGGGGGAAAAAAGCTACTATTCGTGTTCTTGGCATCTCTAAGACTTGATGTTAGTTGTCACAGTCCTGTTTGTTTACGCAAATCAGAACCAATCAGAAAGTACAACTGATCACTGACTCACAGCATTTACAAATGTACCAAGTTAGTTTACTAAAATATATCAATGAAGGAGTGCAACAACAACAGTATCTTTGCACAATAATAAAATAAAATCATAACTTCATTCACAAATAGCAGAATGTGTGATACACTACTTTTCAAATTTGAAAATGCCATTTTCATCCTATGTCTCACAGAAGGTTTTGTGAAGACTTAAGCCGGGCATACACTGTACGATATTTATAATCATGGTACTCATATGCAGCTAAAACTGTACGACGAAACCACAGGGTTTTAAAGTTCACAGCTCATGATATCTGTTCTTACACTGTATGGCCCGACGCTCTGATGCGACCTGACTGCTCACACTATACGTTAAAAAAAAACACGTTCGACTCAGCCCCGTAGAGAGAGGGCGCTGCTCGGACTCGTCTACCCGGAAGCCAAATGTCAACAGTAGAAGAAGAAGAAAAAGGCGGACATGTCGATGCTCGCTGTTAAATATGAGGCTCACTAGAACGAAACGCGCTGGCTTGGCAATTCTACAAGTTGATCCATGTCACACGTACCGCCGTCATGCTTCTCTCCGCTCCTATGTTTTCGTTTGACAAGACGAAGAAGAATTTCCTGGTTTGCGCGTGTACAGTGCGCGAGGTCGGGGGAAATCGTAACTCCGCTTCAACAGCAGGACACGCTGACGATCTCTCACGAGGGCCGACTGAATTTCCAACATGCTTGATTTTCATCCGACCGTCCGATTCCTGATTGGGATTGGGTCCTGAGAAGCTGATTTCCCCTCGTTACCCCCCGGATACTACACGACGCACGATCAAGCTGAAACTCGGCCCGATCCAAAAAATTCTCGCACGACTGAAGAATCGGCCCGAAAAGGACAAAAACTTTTACAGTGTACGCCCGGCTTTAAAGGTATACTATGCAACCGGGGTTGATTTTCCAGCGAGGCTCCCCCCATAGGGCGAAAGTAAAAGTGCACTGTCATAAAGATGCTCAGCTGTTCTGGTTCCTCCATCAAGCCAGGCGCGGTGGTTTTGAGCTTAGCAGACAGGCGAACGCAATAAAAAGTGGAAAAAACGGCAGTACAAACAATGACTAACACAGTGAAGGTATGAACATCAAGCTTCCCGCAGCGCTATCTTGGCGAGGCGGCCACCTCGCCAAACTCACGCTACCGTCTCGCCAACATTAAAAAAAAAATAAAAAGTAATAATATATTAATAATAATAATAATAATAAACTTGATATGCTTGCATGTTTATTTGACGTTAACACTCGGTTCTTTGTTGTTGCTTTCGCGCGTGCATATAGCATATAGCAGGGCAAAAACACATGGAGTTCTCGCCGTAAAGCAAGACCGACTCTCGCGGTCTTGCACGAGACTTCTGAGCCTGTGTGTGCGGGTCGAGGGCTCCTGCAATTGCAAGTACAGTATTTCCCCCACAGACCACCAGGGTGGCCCAGAAAACCTTTGTTCGACCTGAAATGACTCATTTAATCATCCAAAACTGTATGGAACACATTAATTAACTGAAAAGTGTTGCATAGTATGCCTTTAAGGGTGTTTATTTTACGGCTCAGTTACCTTTCCTCTTGGTCTCCTCAAACTCCCTGCGAGCTGACTCGATGTAGCGCTGCACCAGAGCTCTGATCACCTGCTGTCGGTAAGGCAGGCTCTCCTCTGATTCCTTGTTGTTGGACTTTTTTTTTTCAAAAGAGTTAATTTATTGTTGAGCATTTTTAAAGCAACGGGTAAAAATGACCAGCAAAGAGTTGGAGCGCTGAACACGCACTTACCTCAGAGGCTATAGGAGGGTACTTTTGCTCTGTGTTACAGCTGCAGCAACAGCAGAGATGTCTAAAAGTCCCCCTTTGAACACAATTTCAGAACAACAGGATTTAAAAAAAGAAAAATAGAACTAAAACAAGAGATGCAAGGTTTTGTGGAAGATCTGAATTTACCTCAGGATGTAAAACACAGCTTTGGGCGAGGGGATGATGTTGAAAGGCACAGGCATGGTGAGGCCTTCTCTGAAGTAACTCAGGTACAGCTTGGACCGGGCAAATTTCCACTCCACATCTGCATCATCCTGAAACGACATGCAGGAGATCAGGCAGCATCGACCAGCTCTCCCCATGTCCAAAACACCGAAGACTCCGACGCCCTACCTCAATCTTCTGAAAGGAGTTGGTGATCATGGCGATGAGCATGTTGAGGAGGACAATGACGATGACGAGGGTGAAGATGCCGTACAGGATCCTCCCCACAAACTCCGCCAAAACGAACTGCGGCATGTCCACGTAGTCCTGGTTGCCCACGCCAAACATGGTCCAAAATAAGAAGTTGAAGGTCTCGTTAAACCTGCAGGAAAGTCGGGAAAAGCGTTACGGAAATAAGACAAACCTCCAGGGGATTTTTTTACAAAAACAAAACTGCGCTCATATTAACCCTGCAGTACAATGCTTCCGCAGCACTACAGTAATTAGCAACCTGGACCAGCTCAGGTTCTCACCTGCCCAGGTGAGGAGAGATGACATAAGGAACGTAGACGTTGTTGATGCCGCAAAGGAAGGCCGTCCCGATGATCATCAGTATAAACATGAATCTGCGAAAGCACCAAGCCGGCTTAGCTGTTGCCCCCTTAAGCCGCGTGAATATGCAGATGTGGCGATCGTGTCACCTCATCATGTCGTCAATCATCTTCCCTATGGAGATCTGCAGCGTTCCCAGGGACTCGTGGGCCGGCAGGATGTAGGCCAGCCGGGTGAAGCTCAGCATGCTGGTCACAGCGAACAGCACCTCGGAGATGAGCTGAGGGTCCTCCTGGTGCCAGCTGTCTCGCACTTTATACACAAACACAAAGCGGCTGAGTATGAAAAAAAACAAAAAACTTAAAAAGTATTCATAGCCCTAAAACCTCTTGACATCCTTTCAGGTTTAAACTGTACATTTCAATGCTTTATATTAAAATTCTACGTGACCCCTGACAGAAAAAGTCACTTGGGTATTTAATAGTTATGAGAGGAAGATGACGCTTTTTAACAGTTTTAAGCATCGCCTGCATGTGTATTTAAATCTCTTTATCCTAAAACCCCTGATTACAAGTATTTAACGCAGTGCATGCAATTCCCTTCAAATGTTGCCTGAATAGATTTTTCCACTTAAAATAGGAACAATTCATCTCCATCATGTTATTTCAAGTGCAGGATGTCTAATTATCTTATTTTAGGGGTAAAGATACTCATTCTATTGGCAGATAATCTTATTTACTGGCTCAAATCAAGGCCAAATAGACCAACTTTAAGAACATTTTACTTGTTTTTAGATCCATTTTTGCAGTGAAGATAAATTCATTTCGTGAAAAGGCTGTTATTTTCCTTAATTTAAGGCCAGCCATCTTTGTAGTGACCGAACAAATTGTCTCATAAAATGTGATGTTGGCATTGTGCTGGGGGGGGGGGGAGATGGGCAAACGTGTTCACGCTCAGACGAGAGCAAAACTGAACTTTTAGCCCTGCATTTAAAACGTAATCTATGGCTGAAAACTAAAACAGAAGAGTCCTCTGATCACGCTATCCCTGATGGTGAAACATGGAGATGGTATATGGCATATAGTGGCTGTATGGTTCTGATCAAAGCACATTCGTGTGTTATAATGGCCCAAAGTAAGCCCGCAATAAAACACAACCAAAAGTATCATAGAAAGATTGAAAAAAGTATTTGTCTCCGTGCGATCTGACTAAACTTGAGCTGTTTTACAAAAAATAAAATAAAAAAAAAATCTGGAAAAAAAAAGTGTGCTTTAGACATCTGCAAAGCTGCTAGAGACAAAGCCCCAAAGGTGGTTCTACTCAGCTTTGACTCATACGGGCTGAAGCTGAATGCATGGCACTCTTCTTTTGTTTATGCATTCTAGTCCTTCCACATTACAGGTACGTTATTTTCTGTCGGTGCATCTCAAAAAATAAAATCCACTTTGAGGTTTGTTGTAACGTTTCAACATGTGGAAAAATATCCACAGGTACCTGGACGGTTTGGACCCGTTTGTTTTCTCACCAGTCTGAGTGAAGTAGACGCACTCGTCACTGTTGCTCTGATCGTGACACAGGAAGTGACCTTTGAGGATGATGAGCACGCGCAGCGCAAACGACGCCAAGTACATGCTCAGCACCATCATGTCCAAGCAGTTCCACCAGTCCAGGAAGTAGCTTCGCAGGCCCTCGATCCAGACCTCCTTACACTCGTACCAGAAGAATCCTGCAGGAAAAAGACATCGAGCACGGCTTCGTATTCCCGCCCAAGGCCGTGGAAGTGAAACCTGACAGACGGGACCTACCCACCACCCACACCATGTGGAACGAGCTGTGCAGCATGTTCTGGTGACGGGACGCAAACTTGTCCCGGTACATTTCCATGGTTATGGATTCTCCGAGTAACGTGATGAGAAACCACAGGTAGGACGCAGAATGAAGGAGGAACTTGATCACAGGGATTCGGATGATTTTTCCCGGCTGGGGGAGAACGAGAGGAAAGTCGGGCGTGAACCACACAGAACGCGTCTCCCTTCGAGTCTTGAAACCCTCGCGAGGCGTGAAAAAGGCCGTCACCCTACCTTGGACTTTGGCGCTATCCAGTAGACGAGGCAAAGGAAGGGCATGGTGAGGAAGATCCCGACAGAGACCAAGAGCTTCCAGGCTGTCCTGCTGCCTCGCCACCCTGCCAGGTTTCCACACCAGATGGAGGAAAGGACCTGCTGACAGATTGGATGGGCCACAAACTAGCAAAGACAAAGAGAGAGACCGTTAAGGTTAAACACTGGTTGCTTTGCGCGTCAGGCCACCTGCCTCGGCCCGCCCACCTGCTTCTGGTTGTAGTTGACGGCGAGCCTCAGACGCGACAGGTTGGGTATTCCCTCCTCGAAGGCCTGCGCATCCAAAGCGTCCTGGCTCTCGTCTCCACAGCTGTTCAGGATGGTGGTGACCTCGCTCTGGTTGCGGCACATGCCCAACAGCTCCACGGCAAACTCCTGACAGAGTTGCTCCAGGCCCAGGTACTGAGGCTGCAGGAGCAACGCACAGTCAGTCAGAGACGGACAGAAAAAGTGGGCTTCCCCTTGCAGATTTCTTGTGCTTAGCTTTTTTGCCACATTTAAAAAAAAAAAAAAAATCATCATGAGACAAAGATAACATAAAACCCGACAGGCAGTTTTCAAATAATTTAATTTGTTAAGGGTAAAATCAGTCCTGTGTGAAAAACTAGTCGCGGACCGTGTTAAATCATGAGTGTGTATTTGGAGCTGTGTGTCGTTTCATTAGCCACGCCCGGGCCAGACTATTGCAAAACATTTTGTACCGAGAAATCGCTTAAATAAAACCTGCATGACAAGATGAAATAGGCTAAAAGATTTCAGAAGGCAGCACGTGTTGCCCTGATGTGAAAAAACATAAAGTACAGACACAAGAACCGACACAGATCAGTCTGGTAAGGTTTGCAAAAAACATTTTCGAGGCTTTCTTTGGGACTCCGGCAAATCCCAGTGAGAGGTGTTTTGTAACAAGGGAGATAACGTGGAACAGTGGTGAGCTTTGGGGCCAAAAACCCCCATAAAAACACAAAGACTTGTCTCACGTTTGCCAAAAACATCTTGATGATCCCCACAATATTTTGTGGACTGACAAGATAAAAGTGGCTAGTTTTTGGAAGATGCATATAAAAACCATACTACTACCGACAGTCGAACACGGTGGTGGTAGTTTCATGGTCCGGGCTGCTCTACTGGTGAAGAACATGAACAAATTGCCATAAAAAACCCAACCACAACTCCATCTCTGAATGGCTCCAAAAGGCCACAATTAAGGTTTTGGGGGTGGCCTAGTCAAAGCCCGGAACTAAATCCAATGAAAACTTACTAGTCGTATTAAACATGCCAATGCCGAGTGGGGCAAAATCCTGCCACAAGCAACAAGGTCAGGAGGCTGCAATGAAACCTTCAAGTGTGACAAACCAAACAAAAAAAAAAAGCAAGAATCAGAAGGAGGGGGCACCTTAAACTCTGGCTCTTTCTGGGACAGCTTGCGGAGCTCTTTGCTGAGACTGAAGGCGCTGAGCATGGCGTCGGTGGAGGTGACGGACAGGTAGGCGCGGCTGGCGATGCCACGGTAGGTGTTGATGCGAGACAGGGAGAACTTGAGCAGGTCGTACTGCCGGCCGTTGCGACACTCCAGGCAGGCGCAGGAGATCTTGTGAGGCCACGGGATGACGTGGCCCTTCTGGGTGAGCATGGTGACGATCTCGTAGAGGTCCTTCTGACAGGCCAGCGTCAGCGGCGTCACCCCGGGGGCAAACTGCGAGTCGTCGATGGAGCGGTCGAAGATGGCCTGAGAGAAGGAGCGGACGTCCATCTTGTTGCCTTTCTCCTGGTCCAGGCGGTCCAACAGGCGTTTCACCACCTTGGGCTGGTTTGTGTCCACCGCCACCAGCAGAGCCTCGTGAATCTGCCGGAAGTCAAACTTGACGCCCTGCAGGAGGACGTCCATGGCGTCCTCGTTGCCCAGGCGGATGGAGAGGTTGAGAGCCTCCCTCCACTGGCGGTCCTCCGACTCGTCCAGCTGGCGAATGATGCCGTCCCCGGTCCTCAGCAGTCCGCTCAGCAGCTCTATTTTCCCCTCGTGGATGGCGTTGAGGAGCTCCGGAGGGAAGCGCATCTTCTTGTTCATGATCTCGCGCCATTGCTCCGGCTGTGGAAGGAGGCAGGAAGGTTATCGTCCGGCAACAGACGGGATGGATTTAGCAACAGAGGTTTAACAAAGAGGTCTCGTTAGTCTCGACAAAGAAGAAGAACATGAATCTGCTCTTATTAGCGGCACAAAGAGAAGTTTAAATCCAGCCTCCAGTCAAAACAGGACTGCCCGTCCTGTAAAGCACATGAAAATGACAAGAACTCACCGTGAGGTTGTCCATTCCTGCCGGCAGACCAAATACACACTTCACCGTCGCGATCCTAAAGCGAAAGCCCGACCAGAGTCTTCGGAGGCATGAAGTAGATTTTCCACCAACTATTCTGAGCGTCAGAGATGGAGGTGAAAGATACCGATAGACTGGTACGTTCTCTTTCAATCAGGGAACTGAGCGCTGTGGCGATCATGTGCTACCGCCTGACTAGATGGATTCATCATCTTCCATAAACTCAATAACAAAATTCCATCTCCCTGGGGCCAGGACCAATTAAAATGTAACCTGGTTAGTGTTTCATGCTTGGCTGGGCTGAAAGCAAACTGTTTCAAACATGAATTATCTCCGGTCCCCTCATTGGTAACAGTGCCACGGGACAATTAAAGCGGCTGTTGGCGGCGCTCCCCCGGGGAAGCAGCAGGCAGCTCAAACCGGCGCTGATAAATAAGCATCTCAGAGTTAAAGATTCACTAATTCATTTCTCTTTATAAAAGGTACATTTTGCTGGACAAAAACAACCCTACAGATTTTATATTCTCTCCCCTGCATACATTTTACACATTTGACCTTTTCATCACATCTGAACTAGACGTTTTTGCTCACTCTAGAGAATCACTGATAGACGGTCTGAATCCCTTTCACCTCGTGTTTACGAACACCATTCTAGGTGTCACGAAGATGAAATATGGTGGCTTGGAAAAGTATTCACACCCCTTGAACTTTTCCACACTTTGTCGCATTACAACCACAAACATGAATATATTTTATTTCAATTTTATATGAAAGACCAAAAGAAAGTGGTATACAACTGTAAAGTAGAATGAAAATTATACAATTTCCTTTTCTTTTTTTATACAAATAAAAAACTGAAAAGAACAAAGTGCAAAAGTTAATACTCAGGGAGGCTGAAACCACCTCTTGCTGCAATTTCAGCTGCAAGTCTTTTAGGGTATGTCTCTACCAGCGTTGCACATCTAGTGATTGAAATCTTTGGCCATTCTTCTTTGCAGAACTGCTAAAGCTCAGTCAGATTAGATGGAGAGCGTTTGTCAGCAGTTTTCAGATCTTGTCACAGATTCTCGATTGGCTTTAGGTCTGGACTTTGACTGGGCCATTCTAACACATTAATATGTTTAGTTTTAAACCGTTCCATTGTAGTCCTGGCTTTATGTTTAGGGTCGTTGTCCTGCTGGAAGGTGAACCTCCGCCCCAGTCTCAGGTCTTTTGCAGACTCCAACAGGTTTTCTTCCAACATTGCCCTGTCGTCTGACCAAAGCACCTTCTTCCACATGATTGCTGTGTCCCCAACATGGCTTCTGGCAAACTGCAAAGGGGCTTCATTATGGGTTTATTTTAACAATGGCTTTCTTCTTGCCACTATTCCACATATGTGCAGTGCACGACTAATAGTTGTCCTATAGACATATTCCCCCACCTCAGCTGTGGATCTCTGCAGATCATCCAGATCAGTGCTCTCCTTGTTGGGCCTGTAGGTTTAGGTGGACGGCCTTGTCTTGCTAGGTTTAGGGTTGTGCCATACCCTTTCCATTTCTGGATGATGGATTGAACAGTGTTCTGTGAGATGTTCAAAGCTTGGGAAATTGTTTTAAATCCTAATTCTGCTTTAAACTTCTCCATAACGTTATCCCTGACCTGTCTGGTGTGTTCCTTGGACTTGACGATGCTGTTTGCTCCCCAATATTCTCTTAACCTCTGAGGCCGTCACAGAGCAGCTGTGTTTGTACTGAGATTAGATTACACACAGCTGGACTCTATTCAGTCATTAGCAATAATCAGGCAACTTCTGAACGCAATTGGTTGCACTCGGAGAAACGGGGGCTGAATACTTTTTCACGCCGCACTTTTAATTTTTAGATTGACATCGTTCTATTTCACAATTGTGAACCACTTTGTGTTGGTCTTTCACATAAGATTCCAATAAAATATCTTTATGTTTGTGGTTGTAATGCATGGAGCCCCTTAAGGAAATTTTTTGCAGAATGGAATTGGTGCAGAATGGAAAGTAATTTTTTTTATTCCCCTCAAATGTCCCATTAGGGGCCCCGTAGTTATACGACATAATGTGAAAAAGTTCAAAAGGTATAAAAACTTTTGCAAGCCATTGTAATAATAGTGATGGAGTTCTTTGGTTGATCTTTTATTCAGGGGTCACTGATGCAAGTTCTTGCCACTTCCATACAGGCTAGGCAGAGTTTACATTAATGCCCTTCCTGATGCAACGGAGATTCAAACCTGAGAACCCTGTTTCAGACTCACCCTGCTACACCAGAGGGATTCACCCAGTGCAGGTGGTGGGAGACCAAAGGACTGGAAGAAAAATCACTTAATTGATGGACAATGTTCATCTGTTTAAGACTGCCTACTCTTTAATTATCAATTTCCCTGTCCCAGCCTCGGTATTTTTTTTAAATGTTTTTTGTTTTGATTTTTGTTTCTGACATTCTGTTTTTTACCCTTCTGTACGGTGACCTTGAGTGTCCAGAAAGGCGCCTTTTAAATAAAATGTATTATTATTATTATTAACCCGATGTATGGAGCTGTTTCAGAGCTGGAGACGGCTGCATCCTAGATGCTCAAAGGAGCGCTTCTGGAGATCCTTCCTCCCAGCCACTGTTAGACTTTATAATCTCTGCTGTTCACAGCAGACTCAATAAGTGTTTACAAACGTGCTAATGGATGCACGGGTTCTGATGCAATCCTAAATCAGTTACACCGTCTCACGGATACTACGGTAAACTTGCACACGCCTTAGCTATTTCAAGATGCTGCTATACTATCATGTACATTATATTAAGCTCTGTAAATAGGCTGGAGGGTTTTTTTCAATGTTAAACCGGGTGAAAACTTGATTCAGATTGGCTGCTGGGTGTCTGTTAAAAAGTGTTTTCCTGATTGTTCTAAATTATTGCGCTGGCTCAAACGTTAGCTGGGAACGGCGAGACAGCTGACAAAACGGAGAGCTGGTTACCTTGGTAATGCTTCACAACAAGCAACATTAGTTATCTCAGATGCACTTCTTGTGAAAAACGTACAATTTTAACAGTGAAAAAATACGTTAAAGTATTAATAAGTTATTAATTCCGTAAGTGACAATGGTATAAGCGGGATAATACCCTTCAAGGAGTCCATTATCAGAAATTAAAGGAGTTCGACGTGAAGCCCCTCTGCATCGTCCATTAATTTCTGATAATGGACACCTCGTCTGGTATTATCTCTTACATAAAGCTTATATATTTTAGTCATTTTTACCTGAGTATGCCATATTATCAATAACTGTGCAATGTTTACTCTTGGATTGATTTTTAATTTTTTCCCATTTCTTTAGAATTAACCTGACTAGTCATTAAGTTTGGCTAACTTGCTCTTTTTTTTCATTCAAATGAATTGTGTAAACAAAAATCTCAGCATATAGATGCATAAAGACATCAGAGACATAGCGTAAAAAAAACTCCTACATCTCCAATTACAGTGGCTATTATATACTACTACCTTGGGAGTGCTGAATACAATTACACACCACACTTTTCAGATTTATAAATATTGAGAAACTTAAACATTCTCCCTAGTTTATAGTTTTGCACTAATTTGTGTCGGTCTATCACACAAAATCCCAATGAATAAAAAACTAAAGTGTAAGGTTGTAATGTTAAAAATCAATAAAAAAAACGTATTCAGTTCAATTCAATTCAATTTTATTTATATAGCGCCAAATCATGAAACATGTCATCTCAAGGCACTTTACAAAATCAAGTTCAATCATATTATATAGATTGGGTCAGATTATACAGATTGGTCAAAAATGTCCTACATAAGGAAACCAGTTGATTGCATCAAAGTCCCGACAAGCAGCATTCACTCCTGGAGAACCATAGAGCCACAGGGAGAGTCGTCTGCATTGTACATGGCTTTGCTGCAATCCCTCATACTGAGCAAGCATGAAGTATGAACGGTCATCTGCCTCGACCCACTGGGGTTACAGAAGACAGAACAGAGACACAACAAGAGAGACAAAAAAGCACAGAAGCACACATTGATCTAGTAATCTGTTCTACATTAGATGGTAGTAGCGGGTGAGCCGTCTTCTCTGGATGATGTCACAGTTAACAGAACGTCAGACCAGGTGTGCCTACTATGAAGAAAAAAGAGAGAGAGCAAAGAGTTAAAAGCTGAAATGACGACAGTCATTTCAATGTAATGCAATGCAAAACTGGAGAACAGTAGAAATCAGTAGAGTGAGAAAATTAGACCCTGATGTCCTCCAGCAGCCTAGGCCTATCACAGCACAACTATAGAGATAGCTCAGGTATTGTTGCACTGATTAGGTTTTAAATAATACTCAACAATGAGTCAGTTTTCTTTCCACCCCAGCTTTAAATAAATTCAGTCAAAATACCGTTACAAAACAATGAGGGGGTTTATCGTTGAATAGGCTATGTGCACGATGTTACTACGCAATAGAACAATAAAATGTTATCTAACAGGGAAGCTTGATGGACCTTTGGCACATGCAAATATGACTACACAGCAGAGGGTGAGAAGTTAGTCTTGTAACAGAATGAGCGAATGGTTTTCTCATTAATTGGTGGCTTTTATGGAAAATAAGTGAGAGTTGAACAAAGTGAGGAAATGTAAAAACGTAAATAGGCACAACTTATTTTGAATGAATATTCTAAAAGGTCAAAAGCGTGAACGGGTTTTCCAGGAAGTGTTTTCATCAAACGTGACAGGAACAACGTTGCATTGTTATTCATGCAAAACATAGATCTGGGTGAACATGCATTTGCTTTGAAAATCACTAACCACCAAGTCATATAAACTGGGTTTGTTAAACATTAGATGTCTGACAGGAAAATCCTTTTTAATTAATGACTTCAGTATTGACAATAATCTTGATGTTATGTTTTTAATAGAAACATGGTTACATGAACTTAATGAAGCTCATATTCTGATGGAGTCGACTCCTCCAAACTACAATTTTTGTGAAAGCAGACAGCAAAGGAAAGGTAGAAGAGTGTCAACATTGTTTAATGATTCACTAAAGTATAAAAAGGTGTTTTTGGGAAAATTTGATTCTTTTGAACATTTGGCTCTCCAGATAAAGAGCCTCGTACGAACTACGTTTCTGAATGTTTACAGGCCTCCTAAGTCCACATGAAACTTTTTTAATGATCTTAGTGACCTCCTATCTGTGATATGTGTTGATTATGACTGTTTAATTATTGTTCGCGTTGACAACCCTGAAGACAGAAGTGCAAAAGAACTGTGTGACACACTTAGAAACTTTGGTTTAACTCAACATGTTAAACAACCAACGCACAAACAGTGCGTTGGCAATTTCCAGTGACTCATTTAGCCAAAGGGACATCATAAGAAAACACACCTTTAAGGACAATGCCACAGAAACTTTTATTCAAGCTTTCTCTGCTACTTCAACCTTGGGCTTCAACTCAGCTGATGAGCTAGTAGATAACTTTCATTCTAAAGTCTCAGACATCATTGACTGCATTGCTCCAGTCAAAGTGAAGGTTTTTTCCAGGAAGAAAAAAATCTCCTTGGAGATATGCTCCAGCAGTTAGAAGTGAAAAAAGGGAATGTCGGAAAGCTGAACGCAGGTGGAGAAAGAATAGACTCCAGGTTCACCATGACATCTATAAAGAGAGACTTTACAGATACAACTTACAATTGAAAAATGCAAGAGAATCTTTCTTCTCTGAGATCATTAAGAAAAACATTAATAATGCTCGTGCCTTATTTTCCACAGTTGACAGGTTAACAAATCTTCCTGTGTCCGTGGCTTCTGAACTCCACTCCACCAGGGCCTGCAATGAATTTGCAAACTTCTTTACTGTGAAAATCCTAAAGATTAGAGGATCAGTCTGTACATCCATATCAACTCCAGACCCAAAGCTGTCTCCAACTAGAACTTAACAAAATGTCCCAATTCAGCTAAATAAACTAGAAAAGCTTAGAGGAAATTGTTGACCAGCTAAGTTCCTCCTCCTGCTGCCTTGATGTTCTACCCACAGCTTTCTTTAATAAAGTTTTGCCTGTCATAACGTCTGATTTGACTCAGATAATTAACACTTCCCTTCTGTGAGGTGTTTCCCCCCAGTTCCTAAAAACAGCAATTATGAAGCCACTGAAAATGAACAGTTTGGAAAAATTACTTCTGCAGAACTACAGGCCAATCTCAAACCTCCCCTTTATCAGTAAGATTATTGAAAAAGCTGTATTTCAACAATTAAACACCTTCTTAACAACGACCAGCCACTTCGACGTCTTCCAGTCAGGTTTCCGTGCTCACCACAGTACAGAGACCGCCCTGATCAAGGTGTTTAATGACATCCATATAAATGCAAACTGTGGGAGAACCACAGTGCTGGTTCTGTTGGATCTTAGTGTAGCATTCAATATTGTCGATCACTCCATTTTGTTAGAGCGCCTGGAAAACTGGGTCGGCCTTTCTGGTACAGCACTCGGCTGGTTTAAATCCTACTTAAAGGATAGGGACTTTTTTGTGTCAGTAGGTAACTTTACATCAGAGATGACAAAAATCACATGTGGTGTTTCCCAAGGGTCCATCCTGGGTCCCCTCCTATTCAATATCTACATGCTCCCTCTAGCTCAGATAATAAAAAATAACATCAGCTACCATAACTATGCAGATGACACACAACTCTACATCACCATGTCACCAGGTGACTATGGACCAGTTCAAGCACTGAGTAAATGCCTAGAAGAAATCAATGCCTGGATGTGCCAACATTTTCTTCAATTGAATAAAAACAAAACTGAAGTAATAATTTTTGGACCAATAGAGGAGAGATCAAGAGTTAGCACACAGCTTCAGTCGCTTCAGCTAAAAACCACTAATCAGGCCCGAAATCTGGGAGTAGTGATGGACTCAGACCTGAACCTCCAAAAGCATCTAAAGACAATTACAAGGTCGGCCTTCTATCACCTGAAGAGCATTTCCAGGATTAAAGGACTGATGTCTCAGCAGGATATAGTAAAATTAATCCATGCGTTATCTTTAGTAGAATCAATTTCTGCAACGGTGTTTTCACAGGTCTGCCTAAAAAGTGGATCAAACAGCTGCAGCTGATCCAGAACGCTGCTACCTGCGTCCTCACTAAGACTAAGAAAGTAGAGCACATCACACCAGTTCTAAAGTCCTTACACTGGCTCCCTGTATCTCAGAGGATAGACTTTAAAATACTTCTGTTAGTCTATAAATCCTTAAATGGCTTAGCACCTAAATACATCACAGACGTGTTATCAGTGTATCAACCCTCCAGACCATTAAGGTCTTCTGGCTCCAGCCTGCTCTGCATACCTAGAACCAGAACTAAACAAGGAGAAGCAGCATTTAGTTCTTATGCTCCACTTATCTGAAACAAACTTCCAGAAAACTGTAAAAGTGCTGAAAGCCTGAGGTCCTTTAAATTAAGATTAAAAACACATTTGTTTAGGATTGCCTTTGTCTGTTCTAGTCAAACTGTTAATTTAAACATCATTAGTTTAAGTTTGTAAACCAACTGTTCTTAATGTTTGCTTTTAGTTTCTATTTTTCCATGTTCTATTTTGTTTCTACATTTTATTCCTACTTGCTTTTATTCTGTTTTTCTTTCCTGTATTTTAATCATGTAAAGCACTTTGCATTGTCTCTGTACTGAAATGTGCTATATAAATAAATGTGCCTTGCCTTGAAAAGGAAAAAAGGCTGTATTGTTTAACTGTAAAAATATATATTTTTTTAACTTTAAAATCACAAAAGAAGACAAGAAGCCTGCAAAAATTTGAAAAGTGGTATATTTCAAGAAAAACACAAACCAGAAATCAAATCAGCTGTGCAATCCTTTTTTTCCTCCTCCAATAATCAGTTTAACCAACACAGCAGGAAAAAAAACAACAGCTTTCAACAAATGAAAAAACAGATGCACTCAGAACTTGAATGTTTTCCTACATCGTTTCCGTCTTCTGGAACCTAGTAAATAGATTAGACTATAAACACATTTATTTTTACAAAACATACTGCTCTATTCTCTTTCTACACATGATCAATAATGCATTCCTCTCCCTCTCTCTAGATCTTTTACTTCTATTTCCAAATATAACAAGTGTAAAGGAAAAAAAAGGGAGTGTTTAATAGATAATTCAGCTTAAATCCAGTAGGAAGTGTTTGCATTTGAAGTGTATTTGTTCTTTTAAAAAAAAAAAAAAAAAAAAAAAAACGAGCCGCAAACATCAGAAAGCTGCACATTTTACGCCACATGGAAAGATTTCCTGTGTCCTCTCTGTTTGTTCATCATGTTTTACCGCCTGCTGTGTGCGATCAGAGGCGGTTCCCTCCATGCATGCTGCCCTGGGTGTGCTCCTCTTTCTGCATCCCGTGTGGTGCGTGTATGAGTTTCATGAATTAAAATCGTCTTTTTAGAAAATCTGCAATCATTGTGCATAAATTATTCAATGCAGAATATTGTGGTTTCCAAGTCACTCTCAATTAAAGGTTGTCAAAAAGGATTAGAAATGTTTCTTTTTCTTTTTACAACCAAAAGAGGGGTTGAATGGATCTCAGTGATTCAATGAATCTTTGTCCAGTGTTCAGACGTAACCTATTTAAAAAGTTTTAGGTTTTTGAACTTGAGATGACCAGATGCCGTCTAGCTACCTTATTAACAATTAAGCACGAAACAGGAATTTTGAAACACAAAGGAACTCCAGAAAACTTGTTTTCTTTGGGCGTTGGTGCAGCCCCCTGAGAAAAGGCCTACCATGGCCGGTGAGCCATAACGCCCCCGTGTGAAAAACCACTGAGTGCAGCATTGTCAATTTAAGACTTGAACTGCAAAGTAAAACATTTTCCTCTGTTTCCTATACAACCATGATTTAACAATGGAAATGCTGCATCATGATCAAGGCTTTTGACATAGGTGAAGGGGAAACAAATGGCTTCCTCGACAGCAGCCAACTAAGATCGCTAAAACCAAATGAATGTTCGTTGTCAAAAGTCCAAGGAACTACAATAAAAATTGCGCGGTAAAAACACTCAAAAGCCTAAACACAAAAAGCCAAGAAAGTCTCCTGCATTCTCAGGTTGCTGGCTGAGCCAAGTTAAATACAAACTAAAACACATCAAATGTACAGAGAAGATTCACGTCTGCCTCCATCTTTGAGCTACCAGTAGTGTTCACAACGTGACGAACAGTGCAGGTCGGTCCTCACTGCGGCTCCTCCCTCGTGTCGGGATCCTCCTTCATCTTCTGCTCGTGCATGCGACTCCAAGTGGAGCCTGGTGGAAAGTAAACAACCAAACGTGACGAGAAACACACAAAAACCAAACTAGAGGGGCTGCAGCAATATGCAGCAGTCAAAAACAAAAACGGAAACCGAAAGCCACTTTCACTTACTCATCTCTGTAAGTTTCTGTATCAGGGTTGAATCTCCTCCAGGTTTGCTGTATGAAATAAATAAGCTTGACATTAATACACAGTGAAGGCTATGCCAAAGTTTCATTTATTGTTGTATTGATTTGCCAGAAAACACAAATAGTTTTTCATGCTCTGGAATAATTTAACCGTCCACACGGTAACAAAAAAAACATTGTTTCCTTTTATTATTTACTAGATCCATGAGGCCAGTTGTGTAATGGTATATTTAGTTTATTATATTAAAAGCATAACAGCGACTTTTATTAGTATAGCGGGGTGAATTTACTGAACGCAGCTGCTAGAACGCATTTGACACCAACCTGCCGTCGGCTTCATCCTGCCCGTCCATGTCGAAGCGAAGCCTCTTCAGAGGCTTCAGAGTGGAGCCTGAGTCCATCGTCCTCTTGTGGGAGCGTTCGCTGCTGTTGACCATCTGGTTGATCTTCTGGAAGCGGTTGCTCAGCTGCAGACACGGAAAAAGGCCAAAAGAGAGAGAGAGGGGAATGAAAAACAGACGGCACTGACGAGGGATGGCTGATAGGGACTTTAAAAAGCCTTGCAAAAGTCTTCAAATGCCTTTGAAATCTTTCACATTTTGTCACTTTACAAGCACAAATGTCAATGTGTTTTATTGACGTTTCATCTGAGAGGCCGGCGCAAAGTTGTACATAATTGTAAAGTAAAAGGATGCGTGGTTTTCAAATGTTTTTAACAACTATCTGCAAAGCGTACCTTTCAATAGGATTCGGTCCCCAGTCAATGCTGCTCCTACAGCGGCAGGCCTGTCTCTGCCGGCTTTGCAGGAAACAGATTGAAAGTGCTGCCCGTTCTCCACAAAACATGGAGAGTTCAGTTGGATTGGATGGAAAGTGCCTCAACTTTGACTTTCAAGTCTTTTAAGCAGTAACTCAACCCCTAATCAACCGTTTCAGAGTTAGTTCTATCTACATATCCTAGTCATTATTTTGACAATTTTCTGCACTTTTGATGAAATACAAGCATAGAATTTTGCTTGTATTTCATACATGTATTCCTACTGACTGAAAAGGTTTTTGTGACGCCACCCAGAATACCTGAGCTCAGCAGCTCTGAGGCTGCGGGGTATAAACTGGCTCCGTCTCGTGCGGCTCCGCAGCGAGCTGGAGTTTGAATAGTGAGTATGTGACGGAGTGCTGCCCTGCTGCAGGATGAACCTGCATGAACCCTAGTCTCTCATCTTCTGCAGCCTCCGACAAGTTTTCTTGCTGAAGTGCTCTGTATTCAGCTCCACCCTGCCTCTCATTGACTCCTAACAGCTTCCCTTCCCTGGTAGAAACAAACATCCCTTCAGCGGGATACAGTCATCACCATGGGGATTGTTTGTCCAGGACGATGTGCAGCGTTGGTCCATCCTGAAGTATTGGTCCAGAGGGTCTTCTTCTAGATGGTTGCTGTGTGATGTACATGGATCGTGACGAGGAGCTCAAAGCTGGAACTATTGTTTGTAACGCATGATTTCCCCCCCCCCCCTTTTTTTTTTTTAAATCAACTCACCAACTTTCTCCCTGACCTGCCTGCTGTGCTCCTTGGTCTTCAGGATGCTGCTTGTTCACTAGTATTATCTGAGAAACCTCGGAGGCCTTTACCGAACAGACGGGTTTGTACTGAGATTACATTGAGTTTGCATATTGACCAATTAGGGGACTTCTGAAGGCAGCTGGTTACATCGTATTTTAGTCCAAATAACGATAATTATTAGATTTAAAGGCACCTTTCAGATCACTCAAGGTCCCCTTACAATAAAAAAGGCAAAATTGGGCCAAAGATAACGCACTCGACATGTCCATTGATGCCAGATGATTACTGCAAAGTCGGACTCCATGAAATCTGTCAGGTTTCCTTAGATAAAAAAAACTTTTACTAATTAGCATAGTAAGCTGAACTTGACTGCAGTCTTCTGTAACTACAGTACCAAAGGACTGCATGCAACTGAGTTTAAACCTATATGTTTGTGAGGAATTGATTAAATATGTGTTCAGTAAAAAAACATCGAGATAACATTTGTTCAGAAACTGATCTGAATTGACGTGAAAAGATTCCGACTTTAAGACAGGATTTGGAAAGTGTCAATAATGCAGACATCAGGTGGAAGGCATTTTTAGACTGGAGGAGCAGAGAAACTGTTTTAGATTTGTTAAAAGCTTTTTAAAACCACGTGTGATTTTCCTTTTGCTTCACTACACACCGCTCTGCGCCAAGTCTATCACATACGACCTCAAATGCATAAAAGTTTGTGGTTGTATTGAGACAAAATGTAAAAAAGGTTAACGGTTGACTGTACAACATGGCAAAAAACTTCCGATAGCTGCTTACCCCAAACGATTCGCCAATGGACACCAGCATTCTGTAAAGACAAGACATAGAAATGCATTAAAAAAAATTATGCCTGCATTCTTAGTGCTTTATTTGAAATTACCCAAGAACGGGGAGGACTGACCTGGAGCGAGGAGTCATGATACCCGGAGACATGCGGGAGTTCTTCAGAGGGGAGATGTAGACGTTGTTGCTCCCAGGCACGCGCAGAGGAGAGTTGGGGAACTTGTATGGGCTGCGAGGCATTTGAGGGATCGGAGAGGGGGGAGGCGGCTAAAGAAAAGACAAAAAAAAACAAAACAGTAGAAGCAACATTTAATGGGTTTCCTGAGCACATCTGTGTAAACGGTTGCTGTAATTGCCGCTTTAGGCGTTTTACCTTGGTGGACGCATGTTGCAGGATATTCGTTTTCAACTTCTGCATGAACACTTGGTTGTAGAAGACGATGATGGAGTCATAGTGGCCTTCGGTGATCAGCACGTTCTTAAAGGTCTGCAGGATTCAGAGCAATGGTTCAGAGTTTTAACGAGCTGCGACGTTAACCTTAAAAGCAGTTTGCCTCTTGGCAGTCGCCGCGTTTTTTTTCCGTCAGGCTGCGTCACCTCCTGGTTGGTGTTGGCCATGTTCTTGTAGGCCGAGACAATGGACTTGAAGCGCAGGTCGACGCTCTTCACTTTGCATATGGCGTACATGGCTGACATCATCAGCTAACAAAAGAGAGAGGAAAGGAAAAAAAAAACACACATAGAAGAGGAAGTTGGTGAGATATCAGTTGGAAGATCTAAGCTAGTTATGAGACAGAAACCGATAAAGGGAAGTTTGCACAGCTTGAGCACCTGGTCCAGGTGGCGGTCTCTCATCAGCTCGTACTCGTGCTGCAGGGTGTACTGGAACAGGGTCCATATTATAGGCTCCAGTTCAGGGTGAGAGGACAGCAGGTAGGAGCAGAGTGTCTTTAGCCTCGTATAGGCCAGGCGGTACACTACGAAGATAGAAGAAACATGTTCGGTTGGTGGTGAGAATCTGTGCCAAACCAGCAACCGCACATTGTTGTTGGTGAACCGAAATTCACATTACAACAACAAAAACAACCCTCATACGTTTTAGTGGGTTTCACTTATAAGACCAAAATAAAAAAAAAAAAAAAAAAAACATAACTGACTTAAAATAAAAATGATTGTTTTGAGAATCTCTTTGAATGAAAACGTGAAAGGTGTGCCATGCATTGGTGATCGGCTCCTATTACCTGGACGCCTCTAAATGAAAAAATGCACTGCAGCCAATTTGTTTTAGAAGTCAACTAGCAGTTGACATGTTTGCTCTTTCATCTCAGGCGCACCGTTTTGTCCAGGATGTGCTTTTAATACGTAAACAAAGGCGCTCTAAAAATGAGATTTAGACCAAAAGTCTACATGCAGAACACTGCGTGAGGAGAATAGCAACTAATCAGCCAGAACACAGCATCCCTATGGTGAAACAAGGTGGTACCACATTTTCTCTTTCTTTATTAGTTGTATTCCCACTTTCATAGCAGTAACAAGTCGGCTCTATGGATCAGCCTTACTGGATGGACTTTGAAACAAAATCTTTTCCAAATGGAGGCATTGCAATCTGTGCTGATATCTGCAAAAGGTTGAAATTTGCTATCATAGGAGAACTGTAGTCATCTTTATAAAACAATACCAAGGATAAAAAAAAAAAAAAAAGTAAACAGATCTCACATTTCTTATAGAAAAGACTGAGGGAGTTGGATTTTGGCTGCCTTGGAGCTTGGCAGGGGGCCTGAGCGCTGGACTGAGAGGCGGTGGGCTGCTGGGGGGGCGTGGCCGGGGAATCGGAAGGCAAGACCCGCAAGCCTTGGCGCACAGGGGAGAGATATCTGTAAAAAAAATAATAATAATGCAACACAGCAGGCAGTAGAACCAGAGTAGAGACTGTTCCTCTTCATGGAAAGCCCAAACACAAATGTAGCTTCAGAGCTACGTAGAGCGCCAGCTCAGAATGACTCAGAACTTACAGATTTCTTTTTGAGATTCATGATCCAGAACGGTTTCAAAACAGAGTGAAAGTTTTCGGTGCCTCCTAATCAGATTCTGTTTACTGATACTCTGATACCGTTTTGGTGAGAACTGAACGTCGGAGCGGAGAGGCGATAACTCACAGGTCAGCGGCGGTGTGGTTGTGCTGCAGCGGTTGGCTGAAACTGGCTGTGGTCTCCACCGGCTCTGCTGCTGCGCTCGCATGCTCCTGCTGCAGGAGCTCGAACAGCGGGGAGCCCTGCAGAGACACAAGCGTCGGTATTTGCTTTCAACTTCGTGCACGTTTAGCCGTCTCGCGCAAAGAGCTGCCATCTGTTAAAGAACCTCCCACTGATTAACGGTACTCACACCAGTACATTTGAAGCAGAAAGTAAATCACAAAGATAGCGTGGCTCTAAAAATGTGTCTGCATGCGAAAACATGTTGTGCTCAGTTTAATCTAATCGAGGAATCCTGACTCACCCTCTGGTGAAGTTGTGCAGTCTGTATTATTAGGTTAAACTGTTTTGTAATAACGTCATAAATTGTTTTGGCAACAAATCCCACCATCAGAAAAAGTTTTGTTTATCCATGTACACCAATGGTTTTGAATACATTCAAAGTATTAAAACCCTAAGAGTGTTATTGCCATCAACGATACCTCTGGTTCAGGTTAGCGCATTACTGTTACTGCATTTTATTTAAAATGAGCTATTTATTGCCAAACATTAGGTTTTAAAGCTTTGCTCACAAAACTATTTTAGCAGGGATGAGGTCAGGGCTTCCTCTGGAGCTGAGTGTGACCCTGTTTCATCCATTCCCAAACCAGGTTTAGGATCTATTTGGAATCTGAAGATCTGAGATGAGGTTTAAGAGCCCAACAGCATGACGCTACCACCACCATGCAGTCAAAACGGTGCTCTTAGGTTCAAAAGCCTCACTTTGCCTCCCACAAACATTCACTCTTATCATCGTGTCAAAAAAAAAAGTCTTTAGATTGTTTCCCGCATGTCTGATAAATGTATACCAACAGTAGGGTTCACAGGAACTAAACTTCTTAAATTGAAGGTTCCTGTACGACTGGCAACAGATGAGAAGGACTTAAATACCAATTCCAGTTTCAGATCAAACACCGGTTCATTTCCTGGGGAGAAATGCTTTGTGCAAACTGAAAATAAAAAATTTGGGGCACCCATCTGGGCTTGTAAAGAAGGTCTGGGTCTTCAAACATACATGCAGCCTCATGAAGCTAAAGTTTATTGGTTATGGGAGATCTGTGGCCCGGTTGAAGAAATAGTCTCAAACTGGGGTTTTATTCAAACACAGATTCCAGAAGCTGAAAGGCCAAACCCCAGATTACAGCTGCACGATGTTCTATGACATTTAAAAAAAAAATTACATTTTGAAGAACTTTAGGATGATGCAACACAAAGAAAAACTGTTGATCTTGTGTCCCACGACATTGTTGTTGCCAAACAAATTACTTCATTTCTGAATGGTACAATGTTCCTGAGTCCCCACACACACACACAACTTTGTTTGTACATAAACATTTTTATGCAAAAGACCTTGGTCCTGTGATGAAAGCTTCAACCACATCAAAATGGGAACCAACAGAAAAATCCATTCATCTCTCAACAATGCTTAAAATTGTGTGTGTAGCATCAATGAAATCAAAACCACAGGTGGTTTAAGTACCAGTTGACCAAACAGTTCAGGGCTAAAGATGAGGCTCTTTTAGAGGATATCCAATCTTGGAGGACCTGTTAAAATATGTCAAAGATCAGTTGAAGTGAAGACACAACTTAGATGTAGGGTTAATTAAATCTGCCGTAAGTCTACGGTGACTTTCACCTGTGCAGGTAAGTCTACGGTGAGAGCAGCAGCGCTAACAACAAAGCTAACCGCTAAGCTAACCAGATACATAAGCACTAGAAGTGCACATGCGCAGCCAGCAAGTGTAAACTAACAAGGAACGAGCCACACACTGGTGTTAGGCGATCGTGTCAGAATGATTGGCATGTGGGACAACCGATAGATAAGGTGATACTCCGGGAACCTGAAGGAGAGAGGAGGGTGAGCGCAGGAACAAAACTGACTAATCACTGCTCTTCGGTGAGAATGAGAGTGATTGGTCAGTTTTTACAGGCCTGCAGCTTTAACAGAGATCGACTTTTTAAACCTCGTTTTTCTGAATACATAATGTATTTACTGCTGTCAGAATGGAAGGACCATTTCACACGGTGTAACAAAAAAGGGTTTCTGAACGCTTTAAGACATGCGCTGACAATAACTACTCAGCTCGACTGCGAGGGAGAATGACATGAATGTGTTGCAGAGACGATGAAATGCCCGAGGCGAGGACCTGACCAACAGTCGACGCTACTGATGGATGCAGAAGTAACACCATTGTGTTGACGGCTCATGTTTCAGAGACCACTTGCAGGATTGGCAGTAACTGAACAGGAAGGTGGTAACTTTGTTATGGTCACACCAGAAAGTTGTGACCAGCCATGCTCCGCACAATTAGCAGAGCTGAAGGCTTTAACTGAAGCTTAGAGATTGGCAAAAGGAAAAGCAGCAAACATGTACACAGACTCAGCACACGCGCATTGGTGTTTTACGCAATTTGGAAGCAGAGAGGTTTTGTGTCCAGCACAATGCAAAGAAAGAGTTCATTGGTGCAATGATGCTTCCCTGTAAACTGGTAGTGATTAAGTGTTGAGTCCATTGCAAGGGCAATGAAGGTGCAAACTAAAAGGGCATCTGGGTGCCAGATGGCTATCTTGGCATCTGTGGTGTCCTAGAAACCTGCGTTCATCCCAGACAATCCTATCTTGAGTCAGAAGAAAGCATGTTGTATATCAAACACAGAACCACATTGCACATACTTGGAAAGACTTCCAGCACTTCCAACTCCAGCTCTGGAAAGGCGTACATGCTGTTTTGATTCGACATTAATCATTTTGTAAGCTTTATGACAACAACGCCTTATAATCCACCACACTGACACTACAACTCCTCTCCCAAAGGCCTTAATTTTGCGTCTACAACCTAAAAGGTGTTAATTTTGGAGCAGCCAACATCCTCTAGGGCTGGGTGCTTAATCAGATATTGATCTTGATCACCATTTGGGTTTTCAACGATCATAATGATCGATATTTGGTCCTTCGTAGTTGACTCTCGTGCTGTTGTGTGACGTGAATCCTCGCACAGCCCCAACCGGTTTCATTTCCTTCAGCGCGAGTTATAAACGCTTCAGGAGCGAGACTGAAAAGTTGAGCAAAGTTATAGACGTCCGGATAATGGCCAGAAAAAGAGAGCCGTTGGTAGAAAAGAGAGAAAACGTCTTCAGTGGTGTGGAAACATTCTGGGTGCGCAGAAGCAGACGTCGAACAAGTAGCGATAGTGTGCAAACCCTGCTGTGTTATCGTAGCTGCAGCGCAGAGTGGGCTCCACACACAAATCATGATATTCTCTATGCTGTTTCCTTGTCTCTAATACAGGATGAACCCTGTGGTATTTTTCTTTTGTAGAGCAGACACAAGATTCCAGTTAATTACAGCTAAATCTTCCGACTTGATCCTCGTCCGTCACGGACTGCTTTGAAAATATCAAAACCCCTCCGATTTCATAACCAATAAAATTTCTGATTCAACAGCGCGATTTGAAGCGCTGCCGTCATGTGTTGGGTCTTCACCGCGGTGGCGATGAAAGCCATTAATCAGTAGTTAGTCACTCCTGAGAGAGGCCAACAACTTTGTCTTTATTTGTCTAATTTTTGTTTTCAAAAATGTTTGAAATCCTAAGGAAGACATTGTTTAACAACCATTGATTGTGTTCAATAAACTCCGGTTATCATAGTTGATGAAGAATCTTGTGAAATAATCGAGATCTAAATTTCAATCAAAAATAATCGTGACTATCATGTTTGCAATAATCGAGCAGCCCTAACATCCTCCCAGTTCAAAAGAATATAAAACTAGCTCCACTGTGGACCGTGGCACTGGTGTTCCCACAGTTTTTAGAGTCATAGCAGGCGTTAGCCTTGGCGATTCCTGGATTGTTCTTAAACATCGTCGCCAGCCTCCTTGGATCTGAGGACAGCATTTTGGATCAGACGGTGGAAACCTGGACGCAGTCAGCTGTCCCAGACAAACATCCCCAAAACGCAACAAAAGATAAAAATAAAAATGACTCATTTTGGGATGGATATAGCAGTCCAACATTATGCTTTTGAAAAAGCTGCATTGTCAACACAGTAAAAAAAAAAAAAAAAAAAAAAAAGAAGTTGCAAACAACGGCTAAATGCGCCTAAATTCGCATTTATGATGTGTGAGAAAAGATTTTTGAGTAAATATCAGTTAATTTACAGATATCTTTATTGCCATTATTGAGAAAGAAATATGCCACGCAGAAGATTTCCAATGTGTGCAGCTTATCTTTATACTTGTAGCTTTGATCAATACCAGTCATAGTGAAAATTAAGATATTATAGTTACTGTTGGGCATCACATAATTTCCCTGAACAACCCCCCCCCCCCCCCCCCCCCCCCAACAACCCTCATAAATGATATCTAGAATACGATAACATTCGTTTCTCCTATCATGTTGACATAAGACACGCCCCTGTGCGTGTGTGTGTGTGTGTTACTGACAGCGGTTAACTATGGTTACCCACTGCCTAGTCTTAAAACTTGTTCATTTCATGAAGACTACTTGTTCCAGTTTACGGAGGCACCCACTTTACCCAGCCCCATACATAGGAAAAGGAAGCCGAGGTTTAGCGTGTGGGAAGAAAAATAGTTCCTGCACGCACAGACATGCCGTGAGAACATTCTTTGACATGCAACCAACACCCTGCTGACGCCACTGACATTTCTCAATTGCCCGCCGTTTGATGACTTCAACATTATTGAGTGAGACGTTTCGATGCCACTACAGACACATTTTTATCAGATTTTGTATGTAATTTTGGTTTGGAGGTCTTTAGACAACACATCTATGCATCTTTAACCTCAAATCTGCTTGAAATCGGCAGTACACCATTTCCTCTGCTAAAAAAAAAAAAAAAACAGAAGTGTGGCTTTTATCCCTGTGATAACACAGAAAAAAATGAATTACAAAACATGCAAAAGCTAGGTTTTCAAATGTGTTGGTGCTCATTTTTAAACTTGCAAAGCAAAAGTATCAGAGGGTGGACTTTGGCTCCAGGTGAAGGCTCCTCCCCGTCTTCTAGCCGTCCAATCAAGTTCTTCGCATGGCTTTCATCTGTGCAGACAGCCGTGTGCTTGTCTGATTTACAGTAAACGGGGAGTGGGGCTAACTGCGTGGCCTGAGGGTAGTAGCTGGAACAGACGGGAGAACACGCGAGAGGGAAAGAGCCATTCGACAGTTCACGGCGCTGAGGAGCAACACATGACTCCCCTTTCTGAGGAATTAAAGCTCTCCACCGAAAGAGAAGAATGAGAGGACACTAAACAGCTCTCCCTTTTTTTTTCCTTTCCTTTTTTTTTTAACTACGGGTGGACAATAGGACACTGGAAAGATTTCCGAAGACAAGAGAAGGTAACTTTGGAAGCTGCTGGGTGAAGTTTCTTTAACATTTCCCTGCCGTTGAGCGCGAACCAGAGGACAAAACATAAAGTAGATGGATTTAAACATGAGCAATCCCACTCTAAGCCATTGTGAAAAGAACGATGAGTTTAAGTACCATCTGTACAGCGTGATATTTACCCTGGTGTTTGCAGTGGGACTTTTATTCAACGCCATGGCGGCGTACATCTTCCTCTGCACGTTGAACACGAGGAATGAGACCACCACGTACATGTTGAACCTCGTGGTCTCGGACACTCTCTTCGTCCTGAGCCTGCCCTTTCGGATCGCGTACTTCATCAAAAGGGACTGGGTGTTCGGCAGCGTCCTCTGCAAGATCTCCGTGTCCCTGTTCTACACCAACATGTACGGCAGCATCCTCTTCCTCACCTGCATCAGCATGGACCGCTTCCTGGCCATCGTCCACCCGTTCCGGTCGCAGGGGATCCGCACGAAGAGGAACGCCCGGCTGGCCTGCCTGGCGGTGTGGGTGATGGTCCTCTGTGGCAGCATACCCACCGGCATCCTGCTGGACACGTCCTCAAACGACACCGACTCTTCCTTCAACTCCTCCACCAACTTCTGCTTCGAGAATTACTCGAAAAAGCAGTGGAAGGCCGAGCTGTCGAGGGTGGTGATTTTCATTGAGACCGTGGGCTTCATCCTGCCGCTGGCGATCAACGTGTTTTGCTCTGTGATGGTGCTGAGGACACTGAGGAGTCCCACCACCATCAGTCGCGGAGGGAGCCTCAACAAGGCCAAGATCTTGAGGATGATCGTCGTGCATCTGCTCGTCTTCTGCTTCTGTTTCATCCCCTACAACGTGAACCTGATCTTCTACACCCTGGTGCGCTCCAAGGTCCTAAAGGGGTGCCAGGCGGAGTATGTGGTCAGAACCATCTACCCCATAGCCCTCTGCATAGCGGTGACCAACTGCTGCTTTGATCCCGTCATTTACTACTTCACATCAGAGACGATAAAGAACTCCATCAAGCGAAAGTCGATAGCTTGGTACAACAGGGTGCGACTACTCGACACGGTGCACGGAGAAAGCTCACAAAACAGTCCAAGTATGATAACCAAGAGCTACTTACTGAGGAGCAAGGGACTCAGAGTAAATGACAATGAGTCCACAGCCTGATGACGGTTCTGCCAAGGGACGTGAGTAATTCTCCAACGACCATGGCTGGTGAAACTTGAATTAAAGCAAAGTGACTGAAACTCCAGACAAAAACATTAATGAGGAGTTACTCCCTTCATCAGGACAAAACAGAGTTTGGACTCGAGATTAAAGATGATGATCTCCATGCAGCAATAAAACAAGAGTGCTGCAACGATATAACAACCTGTGAATGTTGAAATGAGTCTATAATGCCCAGTTTAGGGTCTCTAAGTAATTGTTGCACAAATTACATTGTGTCTGAAATCCTATTTATTAAAGCTGAATCAGTATCATTGCTCTTTAAGGTGCTTTTTTTTAGCAGTTTGTAGTCATTCACATATTTTGTGATGCACTTTATAGAATAGCATATTCTGTAATCAACTGTTATTTACATACTAGTAAATAAAAATAATGACTTTTTTAAAAATGTTTGAGTTAAAACTGACTTCTCGTTTGCTGAATACGCTGCTGGAAATTGATCAGCTGTTTCTCCATTTCTCTTATTTGTAAATACCAGATTACGTTCCTGGGGCTCAAAACTTTTACAGACTCAACTTTCCAGGACTCTCAGTTCTTTTTACACCAGTTTTTAATGAATAATCCCAAAAGATTACGGTGAATTTAAGGCAGAAATTTTGGTGGCAGAGCCAGGCTTTAAAATGGAGCCTGCAGACGAAATGGATGCATCTCACATGGAGGCATGGCCGTGTGGATGTATGCATAGAGGCGTGGATACATTCAGACAATGGAAAAAGGAATCAAATCTGGAAACACTGTTATTTTCAGATTTCTTTCTTCATTTTCTCATACTTTGTTTCTTAAGATTCGCTTAAGATCAAATCCCGCACATTTCCAGTGCGTCCAGAGGGATTAGCCACAACAGAGCTGATGGGTCTGTAGCTTTGAAATGCATGTTGGGGTGTATTCATTGACTCATAGCTGCAGCAAATAGTGCAAACATTTACATCTATCTGTAATTTCTGCAAAACGTAGACAAGAATGTAATAAACTTGTATCTGCACGTCTTAATGACCCTCTAGAAAGGAGCGTGTAGAGACCAAGTTCTGCAAACGTCACATTTAAATTCTGTCAAAAATCTTAACACGCGAATATGTGTAAGGTGATACAGACCATATACATCTGCAGCTCGGTTACACGCCGGAGAAACCACAGATGTTCGCTAACAGGATACAGAGCTTCAACACCTGTGACATTTTTGCTCCCCCTTGTAAAAGCTGTGCAGGGCAAGACGCAGCATTACCGCATTTCAGTTGAACGCCTTGGCCTGAGGGACTGCGGAAAACAAGAGCAGACTCATAGTCTCCGGTGACGGAGAAACCAAAACATGCGAGCAAAAACACGTCTCTTCAGCAGAAAGCCTTCCTTCCCAAAACAAAGCGGGGAAGGTTGCAGCTGCCGCGCAACTATTTTGCTTTAAAAAAAAAAAAAAAAAGAACAACCCAAGATCACGCATTTGCGATAACTGACAGTCTTTCTTGTCACCTCTCTAAATGTAGTTTGCATGTTTTCCCCGTGGTTGATTTGCCTCTATAAGTTGCTCCCGGGTATGAGTATGTGCAAGCATGGTTGCACATAGACGAGGTCGGCGTATTACCCCCACGTTGGCCTCCCTGCACTGGCTGCCTGTACTTTTTAGGATTGTTTTTAAAGATCTTACTCTTGGTTTTTAAATGTTTAAACGCTCGACCGCCCCCTTACTTACCGGAGCTTTTACACAGACGTTTCCCAGCAGGACTCTGAGGTGGGATAACCTGCTGCTGCTCGTCTAGTGAGCCGAGGAAACAGAGCTTTTTTTGCAGCCCCCAAACAGTGGAGACACCTTCCAATCACTAAGGATGGAAAAGAATAATCTTTAAAAGCCTTGGCTTCTAACTCCACTTGGGCAGGAGACTCTGGCTATTTTTTTTACTGTAGATGTTGCATTTTATTGTTTATTTTATGTTCCTATTCCCTTGTTTTATAGACCAGTACAACACTTTGGTCACTAGGTGAAGAAGTCGCATTATAAATAAAGTTTGGTTTGAGTCCGAGTCTCTAAGCGAAGCCAACGAGCAGCTGTAGATATTTTGAGAGAAAATTGGATAAGTAATGTGGAGTCAGGCTGTTTAATAATCTGTGTGTTAGTGTGAAAACTTTTAAAACAAATCCTAAAATCCATCAGTCACCGAAGGAATGGGTTTGGCTGCGGCATTTTGTGTGGCTTGGAGGTGATTTATCCAAACCAGCATACAGGGAAGTGCAATAATGTGTGGCGCTTTAGTTAAATATCACAAACTGATGGTCAGACTGCCTCCTGATGGATTTCCTTTAATAAAAAAAAATAAAAAGTACATGGCTCCATCAATTATAGCAGGTTTTCCAGGTCCTTATGCAGCAGATCATCACACCAGCAGCAGCTTAGACTGTTAGTGTGACGCTCTTTATGTGAAATGCTGTATTGAGTTTCCACTGCATTTCAAGTAATTTGAAGGGGGAACCTCAAAAAGTTCCCCTTTCTCTCCTCTGTCCACAAATTATTAAATCAAAAGTATTTGTGTTCGTTTGATTTTGTTTTGGAAAATATTAGATAAATGCTTTGGGTGAGATGGAATAATTTGTTCTGTTTCTGCTAGTTAGCCGAGTCTCTGGGGAACTTTTGCTCCATCATTGGCTTATAGGGATGTTTGATTGCAGCAATTTCTTGTTGCTCTTCATCTATCAGCTGGACAGAAATAAACCTAATAAGTCTTTTCATTCACTTCTAAAGGATGTTCAGCTGTAAATATAACTAACTGCATGAGTTAATGAGGCAATCTGACTTTAATAAAACACTAATGACGCTGCAGTTTAATAAGCTGGAGATCGGGATGTTTAAAGCTTTCTAAATGACATAAATATTTAAACTACACAGGGAAATATTCCAGTGTGCAGGGATGGAGGGTGGGAGTAGACCAGGGGAAAGAAAGGAAGAGAGAAAGGGAGCGATCCTGATGTGTGGCGCGGAGATGAGCAGCATGTGCACTGATGCAGCACGGACTAACAGCTGCCCAGGAACAGCTCGCTGCTTTTCACCCTGCCGGGCTGGAGACCGGTGAGTTTCACTGAATTACCCATTTCTATTCAGCTCAGGCAACAGAGAGTACAGAGTCTACCATAGAGATTTTTAAATAACTATGTCATTTAATTAGACGGTGGAAGAAATTTGATCGTAATTTCTGGATCATAATATAAATTTTACGAAGTGTAGGAAGACTGAAAGTTTGCAACTCGTGTTCAATTTTAGCTTGACTGTAAAAACCCTTCATTAATTGTCCACTAATGTTATTATTGTTGTTATTATTAATTATTATTGGTGCAATGCAATAGAATATTTTTTGGTAATTAATGAATCATATTTTATAAAATGCTTGACAGAATAAAATGTTTTTCAACTGAGATAAACTTGTGTTGATGGTTGAATCAGCAAATAAACCTGTAACATTTTGGTTATGGAGATGTTCAGCAGGTTTAAACCTCATTTAGTGAAAACTGGACTGCTCAGGCTTTGATTTCATTCATCCAACCAACCAAAGACATTCAGATGCAGTTACGATCAAAATCTCTTAGAGCAGGGGTTTCAAACTCATTTCTACATTGGGACACTTTGGCATCATGAAGTCACTAAGAGGCACGGTTGCACATGTATAGATGATACGTTTGATTTCATAATTTCATGTCAGTTCACATAGAAATATTAAAAAATGCACAGTAACATTAAAGTAGCGCCCTTAGGCTCAGTTTAAATGCAAAACGTTGATATTGGCATGAGTTACACTTAAAACTCATCATTCTACATCACTTTCTTTATTTTTTGACGTTTCTGGGTTGTTTTAATGTGTTGTGGGAAAACTGACATCTAGTGGCAGGTTGCTGTTGTTACATGTTAAACATTCACCACAGGAGGCACAGTTTTAGCCATTTTATACAATTTAAAAGGATATGTGTCTCTACTTTATGACATGATATGCCTTTTTTGGCTCTTGAGGGCCGGACAAATTGCCTTGACGGGCCGGATTCGGCCCGCGGACCTTGAGTTTGACACATGTCTCAGGGCGTGTAAACCAGCAACTGTATTTGACCCTCTTCAAAAAAAAATATGTTGTGGAAAAGGCTCGGCATTTCTAGTCAATATGCCCACTGCGTTCTAGTGGAAATTAAACTTTACATCCTCTTTGCCACGCCTCTTCTCCAGCCAGATGGATCCCGGAATAACCACCAAACGGCAGAATGAAAGTAAAACACTGCCTGCACTTCTGTGATTGCTAAACTCCCTCCTAACTGGAAGTCCACAACAGCTCAATCCAGCACACAGTGGATTACTGGGGTCATGTCCTTTTTGAGAGTAGTGAAATTTAACATTGAAAAAAAAAAGGGGAAATGTGAATAAAAAATTGCAACCTTTTATAGATTTAAACTAATGGTGCACACAAATATGTTGAATGCTCAATGAGCCCCGGTTGACGCAGCCCTCTTTATCATTCTTGTATAAGCGACGATAAAAACAAAACTGAAAGAAAGCAAAATAATAAAATAATTTTCTGGGTTACAGCCAAAATAACAGGTGTGACAGCAGATCTTTTAACTTATACGTTTTAGGGCTCAGTAGCACTGAAACCGACTCAAAGATACTGCTCTACTCCACCTACACTAGTGTCATCCAGCGCTCTTTATTCATGCAACCCTGTGATTAAACAGGGCTGCAAAACACACAATGCAAAGGGTGTGACGCATGACTCAGAGCATCCTGCACTCTCTGCATTCGCTTCGACTCCGACATCTTGTATTTCCTCATTTAAAACCTAATTCAGACGGTATATGTGTAAACCGTCCAAAATGTGTTGCTTTTTTTAATGCAACATTGTTTTTCTACAATTAATCAAAATAAGAGTAATAAATTCCCAGCCTATAAATTGATATAGGCCGATTAAAAGACAGTCACAATTACTTAAAAGTCAAAATGTCATGTTAATGCAATGAAAAGAATTACAATCAAATAAGTTACAATAAACGATAACTTATTTTCAATATAGTATGATTGGAGGTATACAGTTCAACCAGTGTTTAAACTCAAAAGTTATTTTTTATAATAATAATAATAATAACAATAATAATAACAATAACGATAATGATAATAATAATATTAATAATAATAATAATAATACTACTAATAATACTAATACTAATACTAATACTAATAATAATAATAATAATAATAATAATAATAATAATATTACAACATACATTCAAATTAAACATGTCCTTTGCATTCAACCCATCCCTCAGGGAGCAGAGGGCCTCCCCCCATTATTTTAGCATAACTAATGACGTACAGTATACAGTCATATTCAATAAATTAGAATATTATTGAATAGTTCATTTATTTCAGCAACTCAATTCACTTAAGGAAACAATATACATTAACACAGGCTGGTGATGATTTAAAGCCTTTATTTCTGTTAATTAGGATTTTTTTCTCCACCTCCAACTAATAATACAGCATTTAATATTAAAATATTAGACCAATAAAAAAACAGCATTTTTAATGCAGAAATTGGGGTTTAATGTAAATTATATTTAATACCGGCTTAAAGGTTGTTGTTTTTTCCCAAAAGGTGCTTTAATCTAACGAACAAGCCTCTTAGACATGCATATTCTAATATATTGAAAATGACTGTATACGCGTTATCAGGATGTTGGCGTGAGTTAAGGCCGCCTGGTGTTAGGGAAATATGGGATATTTGAACAATACACAATAACAAAATGACTTCTAAATCAAGTTAATCTCTTTCTGCTTAAGACCCCAGATAATGACTAGTTTAGTTTCTTCAGCTATTAGAACAAGATGAAATTTATTATTTCCATCTAAAACAATGAGGCTTTATTGGAAAAGTCTGTTTAATTAATACATTTAGAAGTGTTTTTTTGATAACCTATCCAAAGTACCACCTTCTTATCTTCAAAATAGTTTATGCTGCATTAAACAACAAGTGTCATCATATATATTACAGGCTTGGAGCTCTTAAACGCACGCTGCCTAAATATTTAGCGAACATTTACTTGCAGACCAAGCAGTTCCTACGTGAATTATAATAACGGTAAACTTGCGATAAAATTTATATCCCTGGCGTGAGTTTTCACTGGCCCCGTTTTAAAGCAAACGTAATCTTTTGAGCTGAAACTAAGCGAAGCGGCTCCACTGAGCAGATACCAAAAAGGTCTCATAACACAGAGTAAACACCAATAAGAAGTGCTTACAGTCATAACGCCGTCAGAAAGATGCCCAACGACATGTTTGCTTACCAACATCCTAAATTAAAAAAAAACAGCTGACCATCTCAATCCAACATAAACTTTACGAGATGTTTAATGTGTAAATAGCGAAAGACTGAGAGCTGCTGCTATTGTTCACTCTGAATGTAATGACATCGAATGTTTACCTATTTTATTAGGAAAAAGCTGGCTTCCAAAGTTTATTGGCTGGATATATCTGACCACGTCAGCTCAAGAAGGATTTATGGGCGCCACTTAAGCAAAAACGACGTCCGTTTAAATGTCTCGCTTTAATTTGTCTTAACTCACCACAGGTATAATATCTCGGGCAGTGGAGAAGGCTCCCCGCCGGACATGCGAGCGCAGCCGTCCTGAGGCATGGAGCTGTGGAACATAACGGACCTGGAGGGGAACGCGAAGCCGGCGTTGTCCAACTGCACGGTGGACACCAGCTACCGCTTCACCTTCTACCAGGTGTCCTACGGCATCATCTTCCTGCTGGCGCTGGCGACCAACGGCCTGGCTCTGCGCAGACTCTGCGCGTCCGCGTGCGCCATGAACAGCACGGCCGTTTACATGGCCAGCCTCTCCTTCGCCGACATGTTTTTTGTCATCTCTCTGCCCATGAGAATCTACTACTACCACCAGAAGGCCCGGGCTTGGACTAGGACCGGCGACCTGGCCGGCTGGAATCCCGGAGCCGCCTTCTGCCACATCACCTTCATCCTCAAGTACATCAGCTTGTACGGGGGGATCTTCTTCCTGGTGTGCATCGCTGTGGACCGGTATACTCTTCGCCGTGGGTGCACCCTCTGGCGGCCGGCCCTGCGCATGCAGCGCGTCGCGCTGGCGGTGAGCGCGGGGATATGGTGTGTGGTGCTGGGACTCAGCGTCAGTCTGCCGCTGCTGCGTCTGGCAGCGTCTCGCCAAAACCAGCCCTGCCTTCTCAACCCGTCCTCCCTGCGCCACAGGACCTTCATCCTGGTCTCTCTGGGCTTGGTCCTGGGCTCCTTTCTGTTGCCCACTCTCGTGCTCGTCTACAGCTACTGCAAAGTGCTGAGCGTGCTCCGCAAATCGAGGAAGCGCTGCCTCCGCCAGCGCCGCAGTCGTCGGCAGACCCTTAAAATCATTTACTGGGTGCTGGGCGTCTACCTGCTGTGCTTCCTGCCCTATCACGTCAACCTGCTGGGATACACCCTGACGCACGTGAAGCTGCTGCCCCACTGTGGCCTGGTCAGGCTGACCAAGACGGTGCACCCGGTGGTCCTCTCCCTGGCCAGCTTCAACTGCTGCCTCAATCCCCTCATCTATTATTTCTCCAGCAGCCTGGTGCACAGGGAAGCAGCGGGAGGTGGAGGCAACAGCATCCAGTGACGGTGATTGCACCCTGTCGACACTAACCTGCGTTTTGTCCTAAAGAGGCTATTTTAAGTATGGGCGAGATGTTTGCAAAGTCAGAGGAAGCTCAAAAGCTGCAAGAAACAACTGGAAGGATTTCATCCAGCTGCTCAAAAGATGCAAAATACCCTTTTCTACCGTGTGAAAGATCAAGTCGGCGGTTCGGTCAGGCTGCGAGAGAGTGAGAGAGAGCAAGTCTTTCAGCAGATAAAGTTTGAACGGAGCTCGTCGTTTTGAGCTTTAGCTGCCAATGTTTAAAAACCGGGAGGTTAAAGGATCTATATTCTTCAGGGAATTTACAGACGCAGTTGTTTACAATCAGTAAAGCAGGCTGATTTAATCACTAATATGTTAAAGAAGGCTTGAAATGTTTGTGATTTAGTTTTTGTTTTAGAGTAGCGGTAAATCCTTGCCTTACAGTGATTGCTCTCGTATAGCAGCAGCCCGTTGCCTCTGCTGCTAATATAAATACATTTAATTATTTAACGACGTTTCCCAGGCAAAGCTTTGCAAAAAACGAAGATCAGAAATGCAGCACAAAGTTTGGACCAGCTCACCTCAGCTTACCGAAATGTTGAAGGACCTACTGTGGAAGAAAAAGTTCCTGGTAAACTAAAGGTCTGTTTTTTTTTTTTGTGTAAATGGGAACAGGTTGAACAGTGCTGTATTCACTTTAAGTCCGATGTATGTTTTAACATTAAACGGTTGCTGAAGCTGTACTGTAGCCTACTTAATATGTGCATAGCAATGTGTTCATA